>NC_092821.1:78349959-78649959 GCF_023375885.2 Dermacentor andersoni | reverse complement strand
TGAATGCAGAATGTATGACGAAAAATAAATGAATGAAAAATGAATTTATATTCTACGTTCCCCTTATTAGAGGCGCGAGAAGACAATATCGGTAGACGGGCCTTTCAAGGGAATCCAACTTCAAAGACGGGCTTCTTAGGCCAATAAATTCTGCGTAAATTGTCAAGCTGGATGAAGCGTTATGAAAGGCAAACTTTAGACGCGCCAGAATAGAGCATAAATCATGCTTGAAGCAGAACCATGCACCGGATCCCGAAAATTAAATCTTGCCCAGTGATAAACGTTGTTCCTGATACGTTGATTAAAACCGGTGCAATCGCCTCACAGGTAACTGGCTCCCTAGGCCAGAGGTTGCTTCTTTTCACACTTGGTTGCAGTTATTGATTTCAAAATAAAGCTACACGAGCCATTGAACAATAATATGCTGTTGGAGCAAGAAGAATAAAAGAAACAGATGGGCTCGTTGTTATCCTAGTTACAACCATATTAAGCCCAGACATTGAAGCCGTGGAAGGAAATCATATGGAAAATTGGCTGTTCAGTTGGTTATGGCCACAATATCTTCCCAGTAACTGAACAACAAAGGTGAGTAGTTAGCGCCCTAAAAGAATTTCCGGAAGCGTCAGGAGTGGTAGACCACTATAACATGTTCCTCATGATTCATAATTCGCAGGATCATCATTGTGCGGCAGTTTAAGGCTTCTGCGACGTATTCCTTGATTTTCATCTTGCTGGAACGTACCTTGTACATATTGCATATATATTGTATTACAGACTGTGCCTTCTTTTATCATCGCCTTATGGCAGAGGCGGCGACAGTGCAATGACCCTGACCCACCGGAGTCACCGGCGCAAGTGAAATGTTGCTCGAGGGAGGCAACTCCAATATGTCCATTACCTCATGTTGAAATGTGAAGGGCTCAAGACCGTGCGGAATATCTGCCGACAAAGCGACATCGTTTGAGGGTTGGATTCGTCCACTGGCCAACGTTAAACACACGCTCAACTCACTCTGGGGCTTCGCGTCCGAAACATCCATATATAGGGAACCATATTTAGCTCCATTCCCCTTACCCACTACATCAAATAAGGCTAGAGCCATCATTTAAATAAATTGCTCTCTTTCCCATTCTCTCCTTGAAATACAGGTGAAATGCAAGCGACGGCTCTGTTATCTTGAGTGACATAAGTTGCTGTCAAACATATGTTGGTTCCGACGTACGATGGGCTGCTTTAAACTTTATGTGAACTCTTTGTTAGCACGTTCCGACATTTGTATCAGTTTACGCCATTATTCTGTCTCGTTTGTGTGTGTCTTGTGAGCGGGTCCATTTGCGCTACGTACTGTTCCCCTAAGAGAGGATGAGTAGCGGGCATGAATCATGATGCCAACATCTCCTACAAACACGTTCTATAAAGATCTGTTTGGTTTCATTCCAGGGAAATGACCGCATGCCTCTTCCGGGTCTCTAATGACCATTGCTTGTGTTTTGTACGTGCATGTCGCGGCTACTATCGCTGTCTCTTGCTCCGCGTCCTTTTGTCTAGTATAGACACCGATAGCGATGAAATCACGCTATCGTCTTCGTCGACTAGGCTGGTGACATGTGCTGTTTTGTCCCCGTAGCTTCGTCCTCTCCTCATTGACTCGCATGTCTTTTGCAGGGCTTATATCCTGGCTCTTCTTATTCCTCGGCTAAGTTCCGGGTGCATAATTCGCAACTGCATGCTTTGCAGCATCTCCAACTCTTCATACCTGCAGGGACCGCGCGAGTGCAACCAAAAATAAGCAACGTCACAACACCGACCGAACAACAGTGGGAGGATCCGCTGGCGTGCGTAGACCTTGTACCAGGTCTACACTGCTTCGTACACAAGGGAGTTTAGTTGTGAAATTCAGTTTATTACAATAAAATTCCCCTGCAGGGGCATTACATAAGGGGTGGGTATTTATAAAATAGCAAAGACATCGCGAGCAATAACCATTTAACAAGATGGTCGGTTACAAGCTCTGTAAACGAATATGGACAAGTGGTAGTAGCGATGTTGGGGGGAAGGCCGTTCCAGTCTGTGGCGGTGCGGACGAAAAAGGAGGCCTGCTACTTGAGGCAAAGAACATCCGGCCCCAGTTCTTGAATAAAACTTATTCTCCCTTTCGCAGTTTCATTGAAACGAAGAAATAATACGAAAAAAAAATTCAAGCGAAATTGGTCTAAATACCGCACGCATGCGGCAACGGTGTATACAACTAAACCGAAACCAACTCTGTCAGCTCGATAACGCGCCAACATTCCTCGAACCAGAATTGCTCGCGTCGACGCTAACGACGCGTACGTAACTGTAGCGAACACGCATGACACGAGACAATAAACTATGCACCTCCGTGAGCAATCACCGCGGATAGCGCGGGTAAGGCTGTTTACATATGCGGGGCGAAATCGCGTTGTTTATACGTTGGGAGCGACATGCGAATGGCGGAAACGGCTGACAATCATTCAACGCGGAGCGCGCATCCCGCGCGATTTCCCGACACCTTGTTTGCGCGAAAGGAATTACACTGGCCGTGAGGCGTAAACAAAACTGTATATAACGCGTTTAGGCCGGCGCCGTTTTGGCAGCTGTCACAATAGGACCAAAGTACCAAGCCTGCATGCACTCAATGCGCGTCGAATGTGCACGTTTCGCGTAGCAGCGCGAGATTAGTGTTGCGACGACCCTTGCCGATACTGCGTAGTGACTAATTCAGAGCCAATTTCTATTCTGCCCGGAAAGCAGGTGTTCTACCGGTATAAGAGTGGAGAACTTGAACGAAAGCCCGTTGAGAGCAGAAGATTGGCTGTCATTTGCCCGCGCTTTCGCGTCGTCTCGGTTAATGGGAAGAGAAGAGAACGCAAGTGGTGAGTGTTGATTAGATATTATTGGGAAGCGATTCATCGTATGAACTGCGCGCTTATTTTATCAACAGTCTGCAGACAACAAAGAATTTTCGAAAGGCACTGCCGTTCGACAAATGAACAGTACAACGATGCTGTAATATACATGTGAGTTTTACCAAGAGATCGCACGATACTAATTCACATATTCGATTTGCTCGAAGAAGCGGACATTAGTTGCCCAACAAAACGAAATAAATAACTGACTGATTAGCAAGATTTGAAAACTCATTTCATAACTGAATACTCTCCGGCGCATATTGCAATCTACGAATTGCCGCCGATGAATTTGAGAGGTGTAAGCACTTAAAAATTATTTTGAGAATGGCGCCAGTTTCGAGAAATGTGTCGTCAAACATACAGTCATATGCACTGTTGCTCCACTTTTTTTAAGGAAGCACTAATGTATGCACGGAGGCATTAAAATATTAAAAAGCATGTGTTTATTTTGGAACGCACTTTGGGAATGATAGTATCTCGAAATTCCTGTCATCCTAAGAATTCCTTCCTAACGAAAAGCCTAGCGAACTCACAAGCTCCAGCGGGCAAATACAATATGTAACGCAAGGTAATCAGATAAACCCTAAGTAGAGATATTTTATTAATCAATTAGGTCTCTTGATTCATCGTGCAGGTGATGCTCAACGCTTCCAGCAATCTATGTCAAGAAAGAAAATCGTTCCATCAGTCGAAGCAATATTTTCTTTATTCTCTACTGTAAAAAAAAAAAAAAACAGATACCGCACGTTTTCGCGACTACTCTCTACGATTATTTAAATAAGGAATTCAACGCAAGATAATTTTTTATGGCCAAGATTTCCAGCAACCAATGACGTCATAACATGCTTTATAACCATGAATTTTATTTTCTGCGAAATTGCACTGCACAGCTTTCTAACAATACTCAATGCATAATTTCCTGAATAAATTGTGCGCATATTTCCAGTGTTTCGGGAACGACGGTCTTCACATGCGTAGTGAAATGCATTGTGGTTCCAGACAATATTTCCACATTGGGTAAGAATGCACTTTCCCTGCGAAAGCGTATGGTTCGAGTAAAGGCTAACTTCAAATACGTGGACACAGTAGGGTTCGTAAATCCAGTAACTAAAAAATGTATATCAGAAAATATGTGGTAAAGATAATACCATTGACAATTATCGGGCAAATTTTGGCGTGCAAAAATTTGGTGCACTTGATCTGCAAAAGTTATAATTCTGTCTTTGACTTTCTAATTTTTTGAGTATCGATGACAGTCGTGGCAGAAACGCGTAACATATGCAGGTTGTTTCACTAAACACGTACCAAGCTTTAAAACAATGCAAGTGTGCCTTAAAAGGTGGTAGGCCACCTTCAAAAGTCCATTCTTTTGACAAAATTGCTTTTTTTACTTACATATAAGCCCAAAGATCCAGCAACATGTTGCGAAAGAAATTATTTTATCAACCGAAATCTGCAGTTACCTGATCCTCCCCAGCTGCCTTCCCCCTTTGCATAGCTCCCAAGGCTTTCTTTACTTCTTCCGGCGTTACTTGTGGGATGTCAGGTTCCTCTAGACTATTCTCTCTTCCATTATCGTCGTTGGTGCCACTAGTATTGTGTAAATCTCTATAGAACTCCTCAGCCACTTGATCTATCTCATCCATATTATTAATGATATTGCCGGCTTTGTCTCTTAACGCATACATCTGATTCTTGCCTATTCCTAGTTTCTTATTCACTGCTTTTAGGCTTCCTCCGTTCCGGAGAGCATGTTCAGTTCTATCCATATTATACTTCCTTGTGTAAGCTCCCTTACGCTTGCTGATTAAATTGAAATGTTCTGCCAGTTCTATTCCAGCTGTAGGGTTAGAGGCTTTCATACATTGGTGTTTCTTATTCAGATATGCCTGCACACAAATTCTACACCTGGTTTAAAGAATATTCTCAAAATCATGGGGCGTGAAAGTGTGGATTCCAGGGAATATCGCAAATGCTGTACTTGTGCCCCAGGTATGAATTACCAGCCGCTCACAAAAACTCAACTAATCGAATTCAGGCACCGGGTACTAAAGGTCTTTCCAACTTTACCGTGCTTGAATACCTCTACGAGAAAGAGCAAACGAACAAGCACGTAGACAGAGTAGAGTTGCAGCCTGTGGCCCAAATTCTTTGCCTCAAAAGCTCGAAACCTGGTTCCAAGATACTATGCCAGCTAACATATGATATGCAAAAACAACTACGACTGCCTTCAGAAACACAACCTGGAGAGCACCTGAAGTTGAGACACAACAGGCCCATACTGTACAACATGGGGGTAAAAAATTGGGCCAGAAAACTATATGCAAGTGCCCAACGGACAGAAGATATTGCTAATCATAAGACACAAACTGTAAGGAAAATGACGAACGTGCGCACAGAGTCAGCAGCATCGGCAGCATCAAGCGCGCAGCAGAGGCTCGAGCTCGGGAACTGATCGGTGCATCCTAGGACCGGCGGTCGCTACGAACCCCAATAAATCTCCCTTATAAGTGGTGGAGGTGCTGGGTAACGTTCCATTCTACCATCCTGGAACTCCGTTCTCGAACGCAACCCTCTGCCATGCCGGACGCCGACCAGCAAACTCTTCCATCGCCACCCGCCCCTTGCACTGGCACCGTTCGCCAGCGGGAGCCTCCTATCTTCAGCGGAACCGACGACAACGACGTTGAAGAGTGGCTGTCGTCCTACGAACGGGTGAGCGTTCACAACAAATGGAATGACTCGGGCAAACTGGCTTATGTATCATTCTACCTCGCGGGCATGGCCAGTCTCTGGTTCAGAAATCATGAGAAGGATATCCGAACGTGGTCGCCGTTCAAGACGTCGATTGCGGAAGTATTTGACCGACCCGCCGTCAGGAAACTCCGAGCCGAGCAGCGTTTGCGTACACACGCACAGGACACAGGTGAGACATTCATCAGCTATATGGAAGACGTGCTAGATTTGTGCAGGCGCGTGAACGCTGCCATGACGGAAGCAGAAAAGATCAAGCACGTCATGAAGGGAATCGATGATGACGCGTTCCAGATGCTTCTGGCCAAGGACCCACGCACTGTTGGCGATGTCATCAGCTTGTGCCAGAGCTATGATGAATTGCGTAAGCAGCGAGCTCTGACAAGGCGACATCCCACACCTAATGCGATGTCACTCTGCAGCCTGACCACCGGCCCAGAACAAGCCTCCCTGATAACCCAAATCAAGGACTTCGTCCGCGAAGAAGTCGCACGGCAGCTGTCTCTGGTGTCCGTCACTCAGGAGTCTGCCAGCACTTTACCGTCTCATCTCCATAACGTGATCCATGAAGAGGTCGCAGAAGCGCTGCGGGCTGTTCACCAGCAGGATGTCGTGACTACACCAGTCACTTATGCTACAGTTGCTACAATTCCATCATCAGTTGCTACAAACATCAGGCAGATGTAGTACACTGATGTGACAATAACCACGTAACAGTAGTATGACAGTACATAAAATCAAATACCATGCAACCAGAAAAGCTAAACTGAAAGCAATCAAAGTAGCATCTACAGTGCATATTTGCAGACTACAACGTCCTGTGTGCCTGCATGAATTCATCAGAAACTGTCCGGGCCTACACATCAGGCAAGATCATCAGGAAAATCGGAAGATTGACACGCGACTTGCAAGCACATAGCCAAGAAATTAAATCACGTGGTACGTAGCCATGCAGATATTCCAGGACACAAGTGGGCTTATGAGCCCAACAGAAGAACCGAAAGCGGGACAAGTTGACATCTATTCATTATTAAGTAAACACCGAAAAAAATAGACAACGGACAAGATCGAAGCACTCTGTGTATTCATTTCGTTCTTGTCTATTGTCTTTCTGTTGCGCCATAGTTAATTAATTCACGAGGCCGCACAGGAGAAGAATGATGTCCCCACCCGAGGCCCCGATTTCATGTCCAAATCTATGTGTCCACACACACATAAATGTTTCAAGGGCGTATAGCGTGAAGCAGTATCAACAGGATGACACTAGAGAGGGATAAGGGCTAACTTCCAACTAAGGTTTATTGTGAAAATGAGGCAATTCGTACAGTTTAACAGAAAGAAAACACCAGGTAAAAATTGGTGCTTGATGCAGCTAAACAAATAAAAATGTTACAGGAAGGAAATACAGATAAAATTCCAAGCGCAGGAAAAAACAAATCATTACAATAACCAATCGTGCATGCCAGCACCTTTCAAGAAACGCTGTTCTTTTTCCAATAGACAGACTGACAGCTTGCTTATGCAGGCACACTCATCCAGTGCCATGCCATTGGAAAAATAAACTTGAGCTTCTTGGAAGTTGCGCAGTTGGTGATCACAATGCTTGCTTTCCCTGGACTTGTATATTTATTCGTATTTTCTCTCTTTCCTGTTTTTCATTATGTTTGGTTTCATTAAGCGCTGGCTTTTATCAGGCGTTCTTGCTGTGCTACTTTCTGGTAACCTTTACAAATCACTGAATTTTCACAATAACCCTTTTTAGAAGTTAGAGTAGCCTGTTATTACTGCTTCACCCTATACAGACTTGCAATATCGCCCAAATAATATATCTTTAAGGCACACAGAAGCATCATAAGGGCAATTAAATTGGCTTGTTGCAGTCTAAGAAAATGAAGAGTAGCCTGGTTGCATATGGCAGAAGAGAACACATAGGACGTACAAGAAAACCTAGTTGATCTAACAAAAGAAACATTTATGTGCGTGACGAGTAAATTCTGGCTGACAAGCAATAAACCGAACATGTACAAAAGGGATAAGCAAAAACTAATGCGTGTTTCCTGACAGGAAATGCATTCATCTCTAACGGAGGACATGCTGACACAAGATTCTCCCATCGTCTGTAGGTCTACAGCTTCCATAATTTCTCTAGGCAGCTTATTATGGATGATTATGGATGAAAGCTGGAATTATAGAAGCTGTAGACCTAAAAACGCTGTTCGATTCTTGTGTCAGCATGGTCTCCGTTACGCTTTCAGAGATAGTTGCGTTTCCTGTCGGGATCCTTACGGACACACATCAGTTTTGCTTCTCCTTTTTGTGTAACTTCGATTTATTGCTTGTCAACCAGCATTTACTCGGCGTGTTCAATAAACTTGCATTTGTTAGTGTGCCTTATGATCGTCTTAGTCTCTAGCAGAAACTCATTAATCCTTTTTTTTTCTGTTACTGTTTGTTAAGTATTGTATAACGTTCTGCCCTTCTTGCTTTTGTAACTACTTCTTTATTCCCCCTCACGTAATATTCCAAGCTTGCAGCCTACGAGGTATATAAATGAATAAACAAATACATAAGCACATGTCATTCATTTCTCTGCGTACATCTCTCACCTTACCTCCCTCAACAAACGTCACTGCGTTGATGTCTCACAGTGCGCAGTCACATTAAATGCCGTTAGTATTTTGGTGTAGTTTGTGAACAGTGTAGTGCATAAACACTACATGATATTAAGGTTGTGACCTATGCAGTACATAAACAAACCTTACGAAAGATAACACGTTGGATTGTTGAAAGTAAGAACAACTGTATATATATCGCAGTTACTTTACCGGCATCTAGCTGACCACTTGAGAAACACTACACTTCGCATTGACTGCAACAGGTGCGTTGAATCTAGTTTCCTTTTCTTTTTTTTTCTTTTTTTGCTAATTAATGTGGTCGTTACTGCATGGCCATATCTTGGAGAGTTGAAAACAACGTTCAATAAATTGCTCTGTTGCAACATATTTACAGAAATGCGTACATCACTGCGATGCCAGCACCACAACTTGACATAAACACGGAATGCTGTAGGAGGCGGACAAATGCTCAGGACGCACTCCAGAATGTTTGGATCCTGAAACCTATAAAAGGGAACAGTTTCCTTCCATGGCTGTTAATGAGAGGGAGAAAGAAAACTTAATCGTGTTCATGGAACAAAATCGCATTGATAAGCTGAGACATATAGTCATTGCTTAACCCTTTCGAAATGAATAATTATAAGTTGCTATCGACATTGAAGCAGCCTTTCGACAGCAAGAAAAGTAATCAGTTTTTTCAAGGTTTGAGCATTGAATTGCAGGGATTTCAAACAGGCATACAATTCTGGAAATAGAATTTGTTTAGGAATAGCAGATAGGAATGAACACTGAGGCTCTCCTTTGTACTTTCTTTGACTGACTAAACAACTTTGAAATTACTCCCATTAGCATCTCGTAACAATGTTGATCTGATACATGTTAAATACATGACTACCTTAAGAAATCTGGATGATTGCTATATATTACAGTGAAAGAATTATAACATTTAATAATAATAATAATAATAATAATAATAATAATAACAATATTTATTTCCACAAAGGCTAACCCTGAGCGGCTTGCGAGGCTGAGCAGAAAGGTGAAAAACCCAATGTCAAGTGCGCCTGTGGTGGGCCTATTTTCCTGCATTATGCAGAGCACGTGTTGACAAGGTCTTCTTGTTAGAGGTTGACAGTATACTAACAGCAAGAGACAAAGGATAACAAAGTGGACGAGAGGCATGTCTTTCAGAATGCTATGATGCCACGTACAGGTTTCTACAAAAGTGACGGTAGCTGCTCAAAAAATTTGATGTGTCGGCGTTTGCGCCTTTCAAAATATTCAGAGAGGTCTCCCACATATCTATTAACAGCACGCGCACCGCGATGGACGAACCAAGCTAGTGCTAAGGTTGTCACAACACAACTTCCATTCCACGTTCAGTAATCCCACACAGATCATTTGCGGCTTCGTTCAGGGGCAGACGTGGGCTTTCGGGTTGGTGCTTGTTGCTACATTTGGTGCAAGAATATGGCAAATTTAAGCATCAAAGCGTGTTGAAATTAAAAAAGACGCCTATTATTTGCTCCTGATAAAGATAGCTTAATAATATTAAAGTGTTCATGTTTTCTTCGTTATATTAAAGGAATTATGCGGCTTGTGCCACAAAATCTGGCAGTAAGCAACACTGGGCGTCGCACCAGTGGCATTGTTGAAATCGCGATCATGTGAAATGGTCGCTCTAGAAAGCGCATAGTGACGCATGCGACTGCACCGATTTG
Organism: Dermacentor andersoni; assembly: GCF_023375885.2. Classification (NCBI taxonomy): domain Eukaryota; kingdom Metazoa; phylum Arthropoda; class Arachnida; order Ixodida; family Ixodidae; genus Dermacentor; species Dermacentor andersoni. The sequence continues at coordinate 78,639,936 of NC_092821.1, read as the reverse complement.
CTTGGTTCCAGTCGCAGCATGTGAAACAGCCTTTATACAATGTATTGAAGCTGCACATTAAGTACGACATCTACAGAGAAGTGTTTCTGATAGTGTTGGAATAGCAATATACCCGAATCGAATCGAATCGAATGTGCATATTAGGAGAAAAATATTTTCGATAGTTGAATATTTTACAATAACGCCTATGCGAGAGAACCATAGGCTCTGTTGTGAAATATTGCAATGTCATGAGGACCTACATGGCCTGCGGCAAGCTACTGAAATCTCACCACAATGCCCCAGTAGGTCTTTAGTACGTATAGCCACGAGTAATTTTCGGTAAGTAATTATGTTCGCGAGTACTATTTCTTTTCTTCCGTTCCCTCTTCAGTTAAGGCGTGGCGAGTAGCTGCCGCCGAAAAATGACACGACGTGTCACCTTGCGCTGCCAGGAGTGAAACAGTGCAGGGTGGCATGGGTTGGGTTTGTTTTCAAGTCAGAGAAGCAATGTGTAAAATTAGTTTGGAAGAATGACTCGGAAACCTGGATCAAGATAAATGTGCGACATATGTGCCCGTCTGTGTAACTGAAGAGCGTGGACAAAGAACGAAGGACGAGGTAAAGAAAGTTAGTTGTCAACCAAGTACAGGATAACTGAAAGTGTAAACAGAGAACCAGAAGCCATCAAAAAGAAAGTGAGAGAAATAGAGACAGCGAATTGATTGCAAAGAATGGAAGCAAAAGAGGCCATGGAGATTTACAAGAATCGAAAGAAAGAAATTGGAACGGAAAATCTGTACGATAACATAAACGACAGTGCCCTGTTATTTGAGGCTCTACCAGGTTGCTTAATTAAGGACCAAAATCCTAATGGAAAGCTGAGAGATTCACACAGTGAGGCCCGTAGGCAACGTGCGCCTTTCAGAAACGCTCGTATTTAAAGTGGACGCAAGCATCCAGTGGTCCGCAGTCAATATAAGCAAGATACGTTCAGAGTATTGGGGGAAAAAAATCAACGACGATTACGATACTCCCTAATGCGAAATTTCAGTGCAGCTGTATACGTGTTATCGCGATACGTTGGGTGGCGCGGACAATCTGCCTCGTGCGGCACGTTTTAAACTAAGCGAAGTATGGCATGACCGGGAGATCGCGAGAGGAAGCGCGTGGGTGACACGTGGGCGTGATTCAAAGCAGCCGCCGCAGACGGACCTCCGCTCACGCAGCGCTTTGTTTCCATACAGATGAAGCGTGCTACTCTGGCACCATCTCGTAGCCATCGTCGCCGCAAAGCGCGTGTTGTGCGGCACTACGCTTTTTCTTCTCACGCTTTTGCCAGAGCCTCCTTTCCCGCTTTCCTCAAGACGGTTCCACGGCCCCCTCCTCCTCCGTTCTTCTCCTCACGTTCTCTTCGCTATCGCTGTCTTTCATCCACCGGTGCGCTCCGCGTTCACTTGCATCCTTTGCTGTGCTCCTTCGCTCGGTTGCGTTCGAGTGACAAAGCCGACGCTCCCCGCAAGGTGCCTGAAATCTGGGCTCAAAGTAATTGGCTGAGGTTTAACTTCTGCAAACCTTGTAGCTCTTGTAAGCACCTGCCGCACTTGCGCTCAAGGTCATTGCGACGCCATGAATGACCTTGCGAGACCTGGCGTAGCGGAGCTTTCGCTCTAAAAGCAGTGTAGAGTTTGTTACGAACGGATTCGTTACAGATATAGGTAGCGGTACAAAGTAGAGGAGTTTCGAGGAAGAAAGAAAGGTTAAGGAGGTGTATTCAAAGATGCTAGGATAAACAATATACACAGCATGTATACATGTACAGCGGAATAAATCAAGCAGACCAGGTCACTGTTTGCCCCCGCTCCTTTTCCAAAGGAATGTAAATAAATCATCATCACCGAAATCATAGTCATGCGGGTATTTGTTGCTGTGAGAATATTTACGTAGCGTACGTTGCTTCATTGCGAAATTCCGTAGAGAACAAAGCCGCTCACCAGCACATCCGTAGCGGTAGTATAGGACGGCTATACTCATAAAGTGATTCGTCCTACGTGCACGTCTGAAGCGGAGTGAGCGCCGGAGTGAAGGGCGACTATAACCATACTCGATTCCCTCCCACCAGTGCAGCCTCCTGCTACATCCGCTATAGATGGAAAGGGCTGCGGGCGAACAAGAAGGTGGTCCTTGTCGAGCGTTACACCTACCGCATATAAGCTTTCAGGTGCCCCAGAGCTCTCGCGCGACAGTATGTGCGTGTGAGAAAGCTTCAATAGGGGACTATGAAACCTTATTCGAGATGCACGTGCTGTCAGGTGCGCAAGAGCGCACACCTTTGTATCGTCGGTTAAGTATATATATATATATATATATATATATATATGTGTGTGTGTGTGTGTGTGTGTGTGTGTGTGTGTGTGTGTGTGTGTGTGTCCGCTCAACTGAGAGCCTGAGAGATGCGATTGCACCCGCAGTGCCGTAACGGTGGCCGGGCAATGAAACAGACGAACTGCCCGCAACCATCTGAATACATTGAGTCCTATGTTCGTAGAAGGAGCTGAGTGTCTCACTGTGGCGTGGCACGCCAGCTTAAAAGGGGAGAAGATGTGGTTATAGCCGTGAACAAGCGAACTGCATTGCATGCCTCAACCTGGAGGACAAATTAGCCGGCTCTCTGAGCTCGTTCGTGGTTATCGCGGCGACAAGAATTTATTGAGGGGGTGGTTTGCTGCATGCGACTGACCAGGGACTGGCACTCGTGCTCCGCGAAGCGTCATGCGCATGCGCGAAACGCAGCAGGGGCGGCGCATTACACCCCGCGTCGTCTGCAGGGTACCATGCATACTGCATGCCCCTCACGCGTAACCGGCCATGGCACGCAGTCGCACGCGGAGAGCCCCCGCCTGAAGGAAAAAGGTTTCATTCCGTGCACTGTCCCACCGCGAGACGTAAAAAGCACGAAAGTATACACTCGTTTGTATACTGCAGTGGCGTAGAATCCGAATAAGCAGCGGCAGAAGCACGTTTCGGAGATCGGTATACTTGGGGCCAAATAACGTCGCCGCGCTCCGTCTGGCGCGAGCATTCTGCCGACGAGAGCCATTCACAACACCGGCCGCAACGGCAGATCGTTCTCTGTATTTGCTTATGTAGGGCTAGCGTCACTCCCTCGCTATCATTTAGCGAGAGCGATGCTTTCGAATGACTGTATTACATGTTCAGGTTTCGCATTCGCGAAAGTTATTATTACCATTACACGGGCGCATTTCGTATCTTGCAGCAACTCGACAGACTCACCGCATCGTAGCCAGACGTCACTGAAACGTGCCGTGCACAACAGTGACGAAAGCAAAGTGCGGTGTGACTAATTTCGTCGAGTCACAGTCGCCATGCTCCGTCCACGAAGTGAATCTGTTTCGATCTGTCTTCCGTTAATGTCCGAAGGCGAAGCTTCAACCGGAATAACAGCGCTTCGTGTCGCCTATAATTTTCGGAAAGCTCGATTGTTTCTGTGCTCTTATGGCTGGCGAGTCAAGCGCTACTTTGCGCCTTTAAATGGCGTTTATCGTCAGCGTGGTTATAGCGTGCGCTCAGCCGGACGCCGCGGGCGCAGGAGAAGCGGGGAAGCAGACGACGCTTGGAGTGCGCCGTCCCTGCGCCGTATTGCGCATGCGCTTCGAGCATGAGCCCTTGCGTGTTCCCCCTCAGAGTGGACCCACCTGTGCGTTGCATGTATCGGAGGAACATGAACGCACTTGTACGCATCGCTAATTCAGTCTTATACCGTTTAACCGACTTTATCAACAAAGATTTGTTTCGCACATAGATTCCACCATGTGCGTTGAATTGTGCATGACATCTGGCTTTGTTTATTTCATTCATTTCGTTTTTCCCGAGACCATCATAGTTGGCCACAAAATCGCCCAAACAACCGCGAACGATGTCTAAAATGACCGTAACCATCAAAGCTTAACAGAGACATTATGCATGCGCGGGACCAGACACCCAACCTATACGCGTCGAACCATTTCATATCGTCCCCATCACGTCGCATATACGTTTTGCATACGGCTGTTACTGGGCAGTCGGAGCGCAGTAATGCAAACGGAGGCCTGTACACGGAGGAATCGAGGTGCATGTTGGTTTACTTGTAGAGTGCCATTAGTTTTCATGCCTCAATACGCAGAATCTCATGATTCCCGTTACACGACGTAGAAATTCGTGATCTATGGATGAATTTACGTCTAAGGTCTCCCATCAGGTTACATCGGGAATGAGTTCGTGCTCCAGCGCACATACGTATACAGCTTCGTGCTTGCTGCTGCATTGCGCATTATAACGGCAGTCGTCTATCGAGGTTCCACCTTCTGAGCGCCACTTCCTTCAAAACTGTGTCGTAAGCGCATTGAATCGCATCGCCATGTTTAAAGCTGTGTCATGGAAGCCGCCCTTGAATAAGCAAAGAAAGAAGAAGAAAAAATGGTGGCAGTGTCACGTGGCTCCGGTACCACCGCCGTCGCCGCGTAAAACACGCGTCAGGGTATTTCGGCGTCATCCGCCTACTGGCCACCGATTGGTGCATCAGCTTCGCGACTGCGGTAACAAAATTAAATTCGAGCTGTGAGGCAATCGCTTTTCGAACAAAAGCGAGCATTTGCGACTTTTATGTTCACGCTATACCGGCTCTACTTGCCGGTCCGACGCAGCAACGAGGCCAGAAACACGTCATAGATTCACCTTCTGTGGTTGCAGCCGAACATTTGACAAGCAGCTCCATGTCGTCAAACTCTCCAGCTTCCATTTGTCGCGCGTCTCCAGTCTTTTTTTACACGAATCCGGGGCAAGCGGGAGAGAGGGCAACGGACGAAACGCGATCAAGCGTGCGACCGTGCCTCCATCGCCGCGAGGGCATTAAATTAGCTGGCGTAGAATCTCTCTGGCCTAGACGTCTACGTGGCCGCCGTTTCCAATGGCGTTATTGAGCAAAGAACAAAGACAGAAAAGCAACGCTCCTAGCGCTCCTTGCCCACTTTCCTCCTTTCACTCAGCGCTTCCCTCCTCCAACCCCTCCACCTTCAAACCCCTCTCAGCGCCGACTCCCCTGCCTGTAATTCCGACCCCGAAACCACCGTTGAATAAACACCCACGCACGTACGGTTACACCCCGCCACCGAGAGCACGCGCCTTCTTTACGCGCCTTTTTTATCTCCTTGCCCCCACAAACTTCGCGCGCTTTAGCGAGCGCACGCGCGCGCGCACCCGCTAAGACTGAAAATAAGGAGGAGAGCAATAAGGAGAGAGTAAAAGCGGCAGAAAACACTCGCGGCGCCAGCGTTGCTCCGAATGCCGGCAAATTCCTCCTCCCTCGCTCAACGCAGAGTTTCGAAAGCAAACTCCGCCTTTGTCGCCCCTGATTGGTCGAGAGACACATCCGGTGCGCCCGCCCCTTCGTAGTCCACGCCCCCGGCGGGCACTAGTCGAACGTGGAAGTGAGCAGACGCCGGGGCGCTCGTGGCCGCGCGCCGGTTCGTTGGTCCGCGGGTCGTACTTTTTTGACCGAAACAGACGGCCGGCTTCTCCAAACGCGTCGTCTGCTAGAAAAAAAGTGGGGGACAACGTGTGCAACGTGTGTTAACGACAGGAAACTAGGGCTTGCAGTGTCAGTGTTGTGGCGGTGCTCTTGATCGTTCTTTCTCCGGCGTTGTGTGCTGTTTGTGGCGAAAGCGCGAAATGGCGCGCGTGTGATATCGCCCGCTTTGGCAGTGTTCCAGCTGTGAAACGTCAACGGACCAACCCTGTGTTCGCGTGTGGCCACCCACGGACCAACGCCGTCTGCTGCTTTCCCGACGGAGGACGTGTGTTCAGGCCGTACTGAAACGTCTGCTCCCGGGTTTCCCGCCGTGTGCTTCTTCGTGACCTTCGTGCCGCATTTTTTCCTCTGTGCTTGATCAAGGTGAACGATTAGCTCGGCGTGTAAATTAGACCGGCTCCCGCTGAACGTCTGTTTCGTTCGACACGGTTACATTGCGGAGACACGTGGCATAATTTGGTGGTTGTTCTCGCTTTCAGCCCCGTGAGTCACCGAACGTTATCTGCTTGCTTTATTGCGAGGTAATCAGAAGTCCTAGCTACCACCGCCTGTCGCGGACGCCAGAAGGGTGTTCTAACAGGGCGGAGCCATCGCGCTTCGTTGCGCTTGTGGATATCAATTAACTCCGCCTCCGACCTCGGAGACCTGTGGCTTCACACCGTGTAGCAGGCTCTGGATCTTGATTCGTGGTGTTATGTGCGAGCTGAACCAATCGCCGTTACTAATGCAGCAAAAGCGCCGGGTTTAACTTTTTTTATTTTTATTTTTTTACCGGAGCAAGGCGTGTGGTTCGAAAAAAGATTGGCCTCTTGTCGGGAAGTGCCGGAGCTATTGTCCTGCGATTATATTTCTTCTGTTTGTTTCGATGGATCCAACCAGAACCAGTACAATGTTTTAATAGAAACCTGCTCGTCACCACTTCTTATTTTTCGTCTGGCTCCTCTCGGCGCACGAAACTGTGTACGCGGGCTGCACAAAGCACTCCGATCAATCACGACGCGACTAACTGCCGTGACGTCAGGCATCCGGTACAGAAAAGCGCTGAAAAGGGTTATGGCACTACGGGCAGACGTCCAGGCCTCGCGCGCGCTGCCGGCGATGCCACGCTGATGCCAACCTCGTCATCGCCTCTGATGGAAGCGACGCGACTGCTGGACGCCGGCTGCCTGGGACGCCTGGGCCGACCGCTGCCGGGACCTTACGCGCCGTTCGGCACTCCCATGGCGCCGTACAGCATGGCCGCCTACCCGCCGCACCACGTGCCCTACTCCATCGACGGCATACTGCACGGCTCGCACGCTGCGGCAGCGTCGCACCACGGTGGACCGTTGGGTCTTGTGATGGCCTCTAGTCCTGGCCACGCGGCCCTGGTGGGCTCCCGGGCGGCCGTGCTGAGCCATAGGATTGCGGCGGCTGCCGCTCAACATCATCATCATCAGGAGGCTCAGCAGCAGCAGCAACACCAGCCGGCCGCCAGGGTATCTTCGCACCGATCGAAGGGTAAGCATATACTCATTGGCTCTCGACCCGTCTTCGGATGGCCGCTATACTGATCACCCGGTGTGGTTCGAATGCCCTCTAAGGCAACAACTGATATCAACCGCAGCCAAGTGCTTCGTTCTGTGGCGATGAAGAAAGTCTGACAATAAATGTCAGGAGCGCTCTCGTCCTCTAACTGCATTTCAAATGCTGCCTGCCAACCGCTAACGTCATATATAAACTACAGAACCCGTGAAAAAAGCACCGCAAAGAAGCGAAACTCGACGTCTGGCGACATCTGGCTTCAATTGCTTAAATCACAGTGAAACACTTCATTAAAGCGCCTATGTATGCTACGTAGTCTAGAGATTACAATGTCTATACACGCAGAAACCTTTCTTCTGAAAAGAAATTAATTTTTTTTGTTGTGGTTTCTTTCAAATTAGAAGCATTTAACAAGACTCTGTTGCCTGTAGGAGGCACTAGCTATACCGCTTGTCTCTGACAAGGTAAATATGGAGATTAGCGAAGCAAGGGATACGAATGAGAATTGTTGAAACGTAGCAAGATCCACATTTCTCACATGTTACGGCGCGAAGCGTTCGCCATATTTAGCACAAAAACCACAAATATGTCCCTCGCATACACGGACGCAAGATTCGCAATATACAAAACACGATTTCTAACGCGCACGAGTAAACGTTACACATGGTGTCGTCTCTGTAGACGTATCAATGCATACACACATTTCACATAAAACAAAGCCAACAAGAAATGCCTTCTTTAGCCCATTCACACTAACATATGACATATGTACAGTCACAGAAGAAAAGAACATGGAAGATTAATCAACGTGCAGCATCAGTTAGCTAATCCTTTGGCATCGGCTCTTTCTACACTTCCAGTAGTTGATTCATTCGGCCCCGATCTATCGTCCCCCTGGTTACATCAAGGTGATTAAGCAAATGCCTCGATATGCCCTGGTACCGGGACCTATACCGAAAGACGAGGTCCCCTTTTTTTTTTTTAATAAAGCAGGGTGTTTCTTCTTACCATCGTGCTAGATTAATAACAGTTCTGCACGTTATACACACATACAGCGTTGCAGTGGCTGTGTTTTCACCATACAATTATGCTCTTGCCTTCATACAGCGACGTCAACAATGTCATCTGTTATGTCACGGCATCGTCGCGGTTACCCTGACAGCAAAACTACTCTTCCCTATGCAGATATTGAATGGCAGGCACCTTGTCTCGCGTCCACTGACAGTCGCAGAGGTTCCCGCGTATTAACTTGAGTGATCCAACATTTGCGTAACATTTTGCACCGTTTGCAATACAGGTGGCGTAATAAGGAAACCAAAACCACGCGGGTTCGGAAATCTCTGCGGGCTTTGCTCATCACAAATGTTTCTCCCAGAGCAGGTGGTCATCGTTCTCATCTCGATTGCTATCATGATTGGCCAACTGGCACTCTGTAGTATGCGCATCATCGCAGTCGTCATCGTCAGTGTGTTTCATGTCCAAGACTGAAATTCAGAAATAATATTTTCCTAAAAAGTCGATTTTAGTCGGATATATTATGCACTTCGAAGACCTCTGTGACACATAGATGGTTGTCAGCCGGATTTCTATCTACGTTTCGCAGGGCGTTTACCTGATTTCTAAATTTCAGTACGATGAAATGATTGCTGTGTATGATGTTAAGTTTCTATGTATATATACTGCTCGCCTTCTTGCCACTGGATATGATCATCTCATTCTCGCAATATACGGTATATACCGTTTATTGTTTCTGTGAATGTGCCATTATGCTCATTTAATAAATCCCATTAAAGTGGGAAAAAATAACGAAGGCCTCCCTGAGCGATCTCCAAAGATCAATATCGGACGTTAGCCGATTCCACCTGGTACGCCTGAAAATTCCTAATCCGCCCCCAACTCCCTTTCACCACCTAATTCTCTGCCTTCCTCAGAAGCTACCACTTCAGCTCCCTTGGCACCCTTCCTTATAAACTCTTGATAGACCACCGTTTATTGACTCTGCTCACCACGTGACACGCTGGACTGCACTTCTTCCTCTAATTCTCGATTGTAATATGTAAGTTCATGTCCATTTTCACGCCCTTGTTAAAGCCGAGTTCGACACGCTAGCGAAAAAGGGTATCATACTATTTCCGCGAAGTTGGGAAAGACTACCGTTTACTGACTCTGCTCACCACGTGACGCACCCGACTGCACTTCTTCCTCTCACTCTCGATTATAATATGTAAGTTCATGTTCATTTTCACGCCCTTGTTAAAGTCGAGTACGACACGCTAGCGGGAAAGGGTATCGTACTATTTCCGCGAAGTTGGGAAAGATCTCATTGGGCGGCCACGTTCGCTAATAATATGATCACTGCCACAAATTCCTCAGTGCTCTTTCTTATTTTTTTTCTTTTTTAGGAATCGCTCATTCGTAACAATTGCTTTATGGGTGCGGGCCCAATGATTTGCTCAGATTCCCGCCGATGCGCATTCATTTTGACAAACAAAGCACTTAATTTTTTTATAGCCTTAATTCATACCCCAATGGCAGTGACATTACTAAGCATGAAGAAATCCGCATTGCATGCGAATCTCATGGAACGTTTCTTGGTGTCATGATGGCGTAAGTGGACCAGGTTTCACTTTTATGGAAGACAGTCTGGTACCAAAGAGCTGGTACCAGACTGTCTTCCCTAAAAGTCGAACCTAGTCCTCACGCTGCTCCTTGGAAAAACAACAATTTGAAGCTCAACACTATACAACGAACATTGTCGCTTTTCCAACGCACTCATGGCATAGAGGCCAAGCTTGCGTGCAATTCGCCTGTAATGTAAGTTTGTATCTTCAGAGCCTTTACACTTATGCATGCTTTGAGTTAGCGGGCGTCTGTGAACTTTCTTTTTTTGTGTTATCAAAGTTAACCAGTTAATATGACACAAGTGCACGGTACAGGAGGAGAACCGTAAATTGATTATGTACTGTGTCTGAAGGTCTGCTATCAATGCAGCTTTTCTGGAGCTGTACTTCACAACATGGGGAAGACTAGATAGGAGCACAGAATCCAATGAGAACGACTCATAATTGTTTAAATCTTCATGCACTACGACAGAGCTGGAGCCGAATTCACAAAGCTTTTTGTTCCAAAGTATTATTTTCCATTCGTTCTCTGCCTTGGCTAGTAATATGTGTTGCAACAGGATTGCCTCAAATTCTCCATTGCGAAAAATCTTAGCAGTACCTGTTCATGCGAATATGGTCGTAAATTTTGAGTGCTGCAGTCCAAGGTTAGCACGTGACCGCTGCGCAAGCTGAATAATTTCATTTTAATTAAAACAACAGTAAAGAATGACGGTTCGTTTGTTTGCACCTGTACACAAACCATTCATATTTCTCCTTCCGTTCTTCTGGCGGTAAAATTATTAGTGAAAAATATTTAAGGCAAACGATTCACCTTCCAATTTCGCTCCATAATATCAGCGCGGGCATGTCACAGTGACGTGAGCCATTTAAATATGTCATCTTGCATCTGAGCTGATTTGGCGAAGAAAAAGTTGTCGAGGCCTGCTATAAGATGTGTCTTCGCTTGATATTTTTTTTTTCTTTATTAGAACGAAATGTATCCCATCTTTAGCGATAAACAATTAACTATAGACCAGTATAGGCGATGCCGAAATCCGATGACAGGTGAATTCAGACCGCCGTCGCCACCTGTGAATTGTTCTTTTCTGTGTCTTCTTTTCTTTGGTTTTTTTTTTCTTGCTTACCAAGTGTACTCCTATGCTAACGCACTCGTAATATCAATCCACCAAGTAACTCTAAAATATTTGCAGATATGTTTCAATTTGTTGGTGGAACTTTTGTGGGGTGATACTAACAATGATATACAATTAAACTCGCTAGAAGCTCCACCGAAGGAAGAACTGACTCTGAAGACAAATTATTTCACATAGAAATCGAACCTTTAGCAAACATGTGTCGCTTACTTGGTGGAACATATATGTTTCACACATATATATGTCAAACGAGATTAAGACGGTAGTGGCCGCATTACTAACGCTGAATGAAAGATTAGCACAATATTTCTCCTCACCGTCCTTTCATTATTACCTCGCAGTACGACAGCCGAGTAGCTGTCGCTAATTAGAAACGAAAGTCCATGCATCAGATGCAGTTTATAGCTGACCAAAATGATACACAATCTTCGCATGCCCACCATGGAGACGTTCTTTAGTTGGGAATGTCAATTTGTTTGAGCGCTTCGTCTTCCGTCCTGCGTTTTTTTTTTCCTTTTTTTTAGCCAACTCAGAGCAAGAGCGTGCACAAGTTTGGCCTCCTTTCCTATCTGCTACATTATGCTACTTCATCTATAGTCTGGATGTATATAACTATATATATATGCGTTTTGGAGAGCGCCCTGGTCGACACTCGTTCGCATAGAGCGTGCTATACTGGCGCAAACTGTACGCGCAGAGAACACGAGATAAGTGTCATCGCTTTCGTGTATAGGAAGCAACGTATCGTCGAAGCCAAGCCGTGAAAAAAATGAGAACTCCGTGCATCGCGGACTAGCCGTACTGGTATTTCTGCAAGCAAAATTTTTGGGTTTCTCAGCTACCCGTGGTGAGTCGTATGCGCACGTGCTTCGGGAAATGAACGGCCCACAACAGATGCGGATATGCAGAGAACACGTATGCAACAGGAGAGGGTGGTGCCAACTTCAACTTTGAGTTTATTCAGGAAAAGAGAGAGAAAAAAAAAGAAAGCCTCGCTTTTTTTCAGGACAGCCAAGTCACGCGGTCGCGGAGAACGTGTACTCGCTGCAAGACTAAAAAAAAATAAACGTCGTACACTACGACGAAACCTGAACACTAAATCAACTGGGAAGGCGATACGTGCGCACTGAGAACATTTGTTATCCGGGGACAGCTGTTCTTCCCAAGGAAATTGCACAGGCGCCACGCTGACACAAGCTTCACGTGGTCCTGTCGTGTGTCGGAAGTTGACGCTCACCCTTTGGTGTGTTTCTTTTTCTTTCTCTCTTTTTTTTTTTCCCGCGCGGTAGTTTTTGCGTTGCTGGCTTCCTGAGCTCGTATTAACAAAAATTTCGCTAGAGTCGTCCGTAGAATAAATCGCCGACCAATCGGGCATACTAATGGCGAAAGCGGCCGGCCAATGACGGCCGTTGATGAGCAGCTCGAGGTGGTCGATCCAACATCCAGTCTTTCGGCGTACAAGGACATGAGGAGCTACTCGCAAGTCACGGATTTTCTCGTACCCAAAGGGCCCATGCCACCCACGACTGGCTATAACAGAATTCCCGCAGCCACGTTAACCTCGATGTGGTGTCCTGGCTCCCTATATTTAAACGTGCTACGCGTATATACGTCGGGCTTAGAAGGGGAGAGGGGACAATGAGAGAGAGGGTAAGAAACAGCCACACAATGGTAAAAAAATAATTTATGCGTATCCGAAGCATGAACTAAAGCAATCCAGGTGATGGGAATTTTCCGTGATGCGGTGTATGTATAGGAAATCCTATATACAACTACAATTCAGTTTACTTTTACTGTATGCAGCATGTAACCTCGTGCAATGGTTATGTTTGTCCACTACAAATATCACAACTTTAGTTTCATGCAGTTTTTTAGGTTCGCGAGGAGCACAGATCACAATCCATGCAGAAATGAAAACACCAGGTCAGGTGGAGCCGTGCAATGTCTGACGGAAATTACGCAGCCACGTGACCACGACCGAGACGATGTACGACGCTTGTCGGGGTAAGAATGGTGAACGCTGTTGCAGGCACAAAGATGTACGGCACATACCTTGCTACACTTATGCATAGTGGGCGAACCTTTCTGTGCCGCAGTGCCACAAACACCCATTCTGGAGGATTGGTCACACACGCAGTTGCACATGCCGCATGGCTAAAGCAAAGGAAATCAAGTAAAACAGTGAATCAGTCGAACAGAATTCGCTATTGCAGAAGAGGTCGTGCGCTTTTGAGATATATCTATAATTCGACGTCATATGATGAGGCTTTATGATCGAATTTGTTTTCTTTGTAGGCAGAACAGAGCTGCTCTTACTCGGATTGTACTTTGTCGTTCAGCATATAAGGGTTATTTATGCAATCTCGCTGGTACCACCGTTCTTCGCAAATATTACCTTCGTGTATGTATCTTCAAATATATTCGCCGAGATACTGGCCGGCCCAGCAGTAGGCATCAGTTAGGCCAAACACGGGACACTAGGCCACAAAAAAAAAAAGGGGGAAAAAGAAGCCAAGCTTTGCTTTAGAACTTCTGCAATATTATAGTACTGCAGAAGCGTTGGTTAACGTCAGCAATCACCGTCTCATCCGAACATACATACAGCCGTTATCTAAGCCAAGTTCAGTAATTATAGAAGCTGTGGATGGTTTTATTGAACATACTTTTCTGATAGGGGTAAAAGAAACAACGTAATTAAATTGGAACAAATATACCGAATCTTGTCTAGCATACAAGAGATTTGTAAAGTTGCTTAACGTGGAGGTGCCATGGAAAAAAGCTTATTATGTAGCCAAGCTCGCAACTAGCGTTAGTGATGCCGAAATTGACAATCCTATGTGAGGAATGATAGAGTGTTCGATAGACGCCCAGATCATTTTATAAGTAATAATATAAACGCATTATAAATCAAATGGGTATTATTTGTGCTGTAAGTATAGAAGCATGACTCAGTGCGACTGGAGAAGCCTACGGTTTTGCATTTCTGATATTGAGCGCCGTTTACCATTACGAGCTCCATTTATAGATTTTTATAGGTATGTTTGTCATTCGATTATACACTTATGGCTTTGTTATAGCGCGATGAAGGACACAATCGTCCCAAAGAAGCTTGGTACACGAAATTAGCTCCTTAGACAGATCATTGACAGAGATATGAAAATGTCACTGATCGAGCACCGGTCCTCGGAGAACATTAGACGTTACTGCAATCGAAAAGGAGCCAAACCTATATGCATTCACGTGCAACGAACAATTTGTCAAAGAGTTCCGAATCCAATTCTGCACAGTGTGACCAATGTCAAGATTATCTAACCTTTAAACAGATTATGGGCAACTTTATCGAAAGCTTCGCGGAAGAGTAAGCCTATATATACTTTTATATATAAGGCACCATCAAGAAAGCAATGAACGTCATTTATAAAGGCTACTAGTTGCGTTTCGCAAAAAAAGAAAAAGAACAAAGAAAAGGAATAACAGCTTTCTAAAGCCACGTTGAACATTAGTGAAGAATAAAGCGGACTCAATAAAACTTGCTACATGAGAAAAAAGGATACAATATGTGGTTTCAGACGAAATACTTGTTATATACTCTTGAAAAACGGTCGTGACAATTACTAACTAAAAGGTAGGAATGGTTTGTCACCAAGTTATTTAATATCCTATAGTGACCGCACGTAGTAGCGGCTCAAGTGGTAGCATTTAATACCCAAAGGATCAGGTTGATACAACTATCACAGGTTGTAAGTTAATGAACCATACATAGTAATGGCAGCGGCATAGTGATATTTGCTGCCCAATTGAGTTAGTGGGGCCTGTTTCTCGCTGAACCCAATGGCTTCAAGGAGGCCAGTGGTGCCTAAATCTACCGCTAATAAGCCATGCTCCATCGTTTCCCGAGCTTTATCGCAGCAAGCACATTCTTCTTCGTTAAAATATCTCGGTATATAGGTGCGTGTTCTAAGGCTTCCCGATCTCGCTTCGAAAAGTAATGAGTTTCGCTTTGAGTTATCATAAATTTTTTCTTTCCTGATTTCGTTTTTTCCTTTTAAGTATAGTTACTCATGGCAGGTTTCTTTTCCATTGTTGCCACCCATGAGATTATTTCAGCCTCTCTGACTTTCCACTTGACTTTCTTTGTTGCTGTGTTGCTCACCGTACATGCCGCATACTTGCTGGTAAGCTTCCTAGTTCTTCCTAGGTAAATTCCTCAGTCGTTCCTCATAATCAATGTTACGGTGAGCTTCCCTCACTTCAAAATTTGTCGAGCCCATATCACTCTGCACAGCTTCATTTGTAGTCTTCTCGTGAGCGCCCAATACGAGGCATCCGACTGACGTTTGGTTGCCATCGAGTCCCGATTGCACCCCTGATTTCAAGCAAACAACCGCACTTGCAAAAGTAATTCCTGGAACCATTACACCTTTCCAGATACCTCGGAGCACCTCGTACCTATTGTATCCCCGTAGCGCTCTGTGCTTCATTATGGCTGCATTTCGCTTCCCCTTCACTGTCATTGTTTTTTCCCGTGTTTCCATATATCTATTGCCTTCGTTTATCCATATACAAGTTATTATATTCTGTTACCCGAGGTATTTCCTGGCCCTGTCTCTCCACTGTCTGTTCACTGTTTTCATTGAACACCATAACGCTTGATTTTCTAACACTAAATTTCAAACCTAAATTCTTACCTTCGTGCCCACTTATATTAGCCAGACGTTGCAAATCACTTTGCTTGTTAGCTAGCAACACAATGTCGTCCGCATAAAATAAACCTGGGAGCTGCTGCTCTACTACTGTACCCGCCTGTTTGTATGAGAGATTAAACCCGATATTACTTCCTTCTAGCGCCCTCGCCATCCTCACCATGTACATGATAAACAGCAGCGGGGATAAAGGCACCCCTGTCTCAGTCCCTTGTTGATATCAACTTTCTCCTAGCACCTCATCTCTTCCCATTTAACGCAAACGGTATTTTCTAGGCAAATCTCTCTCAAAAGCTGTATACAATCGTTACCTAAGCCTTCCCCTTCCAGAATATCCCACAAAATGTTGCGGTCTACGTTGTCGTAGGCTCCTGTAATGTCTAAAAAGGCCACATACAACGGTCTGCTTTCTGCTTTTGATATTTCCATACACTGAGTAAGAACAAACAAGTTATCGTCCAAACGCCTACCTATTCTGAAGCCATTCTGAAGCTCTCCCAAAATGCCATTATTCTCTGTCCATGCTTGAAGCTTTAATTTGATTGCCTGCATTGCTAGCCTGTGTATTACCGATGTAATGGTCAACGGTCTATACGAGTGAGTTCTGTCTTTCTCCCCCTTACCTTTATAAATTAAATTCATTCTACTTTGTCGCCCACTGTCTGGTATTCGTCTATATTTTAAAGTATTTTGCACTGCTTTCACCAGAGCTTCCTTACTTTTTGGTCCTAGTTCACTGGTCAGCCTAACGGGAACCTCGTCTGGCCCTGTGGCTGTGCGCTTAGAAATTTTCTCTTCGGCTTTCTTCGAGTAGAAATTTGTCAGCACCAGCTCCTTTTCCATCTGGTTCTCTTTCATGCTCTTTTTTTCTTCAAGGACAACCTCGTCATTGCTTTGGAAAGATTCGGCTGTTATTTTTCGGGTGTTATTTCGAATTTTTCGAGGTGTGATGCCTGCAGCACCTCGCCCGGCCCTCAGCACGCCAGCCTTGTGACACACCTTACAGCGCCACACTAATGCCTTGCCATCGCTTTCAGTGGCTCGCCTTTACTGGGCACTTCCAGAAACTACGAATTTCTCATTTGCAAAAGCTTGTCATCCACGCGAGCGGTGCAAGAGGCTACAAGGAAACATTTGTGCTAGTATTAGTCTCGGGTGAATGAGGTTTTTTTTCTTTTTTTTTTCTTCCGCGCAACTCAATTGCCGCATTCGCTGTTCCTGCGTGTCGAGTTGTCGATTGCTTGGCCATCGCCCTATATGATCTCCTGGCGTCTTGGTTGGCGCAGGTGGTTGAGTGTGCTCCCCGGAAAGAATACGGTCCCGGGTTTTCGCCCTGGAGTGGTAGCAATTTTTATTTCACTGCGGAATTCTTTTGACGTAAAACCTCCTCGAAACTGATCAGAGGGGGGTCACTTCCAAACCACGTGTAAGGATAAAACGCGTTGCCATTACTGCTTATATATTTGCAAGCGTACTCCCCACGCGCTTTACTTTGTGTTGTGGAAAACAGCCATAACTTGATCGGATCATAAATGTGCCGCTTCCGAGAGATGGCGCCGTTGATCGCACCACGCATGGCGCAATCGAGGCTTAAGTTACGCCTCGAGCGCGACATTCAGACGGGCACAGCTTCGCAGTATAGGTTTGCCCGTGCGAGAACGAATGGTCACATTTGAGATGGCCTACTATATATGTCTTTGTAGCTGTAGTTCTTATTACAAAACTCATACTGATGTTCGTCGGGAGTTGGAAAACCTACAGGTGTGCAATTTGTTGCACAAATTATAGGCCTGCTCGGCTATGCATGGGCCCCCTGTGTTCGACACGCATACGCCGCAGAGATGGCGTGTAGAGACTCTGGAAGCAAGGCAAAGGGATCGCCCTAGCGCCCAGACACCGTCTGCAAGACAAGCGCGGCTACTAGGAATAGGGAGGGAGCACGAGGGCAAAATTAGACCGTAAGACGCTCACTATATGTTTAGTTAGGCATGTACGATTTGTAGTGCGCCATTAAATGTAATTTGTATACATTTGGCTACGTCATTGCTCTATCCTAGTGCTCATGGATCTTCTGCGCGACGCATACACAATACATTTAAAGTACCCCAATGCGGTGGCGCCCCTAAATCAGCCTATACACGCCGTTCTTTCTTGTCTTTGTTTTTCTTTTTGTTAGCGTCTTTGTTAAAGCCGGATGGATGACAACTTGTTTTCTTTTTGTGTGTTTCCTACATTTACTCCATCAAGCCTCCAAGTGTCCTTTCATTATTTGATTGAGATGTGTGGGTACTGATTTTATAATTTATAATTTATTTTTGTACAGCAACTTACAGGCCCACTCGGGCATTTTGAGACACGAGGGGGGAGGGCATCATGCTAAAATGAGAACACCAAAAAACATGAAAGATTTCGCTTCGCACAGAAGAGCATTCAAGCGAACAACTATACAAGAGAACGAGCCGACAGCGTATACAATGTTTTGTTCCATAGCTAGCAGCATCACTGCAGCCACAGCGCGACCCCCCACGGCTTACTGCTTGTACTTCTATACCGCAAACGCTGTTGACCACCAGGTTACTTCTGCAACTAAGTAGCACTCTTGATAAGACCGCGTACTCTCCCGAAAGTCTCAATTGGCAGGCGAGCACCTCTCTTGTACACAGCGAGGACTAAAGCTTTCTGCGCATGCGCGGCAACCGAGCAGCAGAAGTGCGCTCATATACGCACAAAACGCACGCACGCGTACATTCGTGCGTGGATGGGGATCGATTCTCTCTCCCCTTCCACTCCGAGTGGAGGAGGAAAATTGGAGGCGCTATTAGGAGCCGCGCGCGCAAGGCAGGGGCGCATGCTCGCCTTATTGTAATGTTGCTGGCCGAGCTGCTCGCGCGCGCGTTTTTGGCTGGCGGGCTCAGAAACGTGCGCGCGATCCAGCCGCTGCAAGCCGTCGTCGTCGGTCGGGGTCTCGCTGCCGTTTGTCCGCTCGCCGCGGGCGGTTGTTTACCCAGCGTTAAAGCGTATCCTCCTCCTCACCCCCACCCCCTCCCCCCAGCACCGTGACGGGAGGCAACGCGCCGCGTTTCTTTTGCTTCTCCTTCCACTTCACCGGTCTTCCTCCCTTGTACCGCCGCTGTCTCCTCTCTCGCCGCTTCTTCCACTTGCATTTTACTCGCGCCGCCGCTCGCTGAGCTTCTTCAACCGCCCCGGGCAAAGCTGGAACGTCTGCGGAAAGGGGAGAGCCGGAGCATGTTCCTTGTTCGAGACGCCGATGTCACGTGGCCTGACGTCATCTGTAGGCGTCGTCGGAGGCGCTGGATTGACGATCGTAATAATGTTGATTGAAGAGTCATAAAGAGGCGAATTGCGTCTTCCTGATTACAAGCGAATAATGTCCAAGTGGATTCTCTCGGCGCATCCCTTTTTAGACTGGCGCTATACCAGAAGTTGTCAAGCTTGAGGGCGTAGTGCTGTTTTATTTCTCGGCGTGCGAGACTATATCTGGCCGATAACTAATTATACATGCGGCCGAAAACATCCTTGACGAGGAGAAGTCTCCAAATACACGGCTGGCGGCTGAGTTCAGATTTTGTTTGGAATAGTAAAACAGCCCGAAAGGAACGGACGAAAAAGGGATACGTTAAGACACTCAAGCGCTCATTTACCATTCTTATATTCGAACCAACTATAATAGGCTTTCAACATGTTAATGCATTAGCGGCACGAGACATTGTGGTCAAAAAGACTCGCTCTGTGGCTCCTTGGGGATCCCTATATGACGCCATGTGATTGTGCAAAAGGCGAATGAAAGAAAATGTGTATTCAAACATCGGCTGTCTTTCGTCTGCCGTTTTCCTTCTAAAGGAGACGCGTAGTGCCATTTTCCGGCAGAAACAGACGACAAGCGCCTTGTCGTCTGCCGTATGTACGCGCACACTGGTATGTGAAAGACAACGACGGATTTCTAGCAAAAAGCGACGTAATAGCATACTTGAGCCTGGCGAAGCACAAAGCTTCCTATACGCGCAGAGAACAGAAACAATAAAATATGCGCGAGGGAAAGAAAAGGAAAACAAGATGGTGTTGTTCAGTTGCTTGTTCTCCTGGCTTATTCAAGACACCACCGCCACGCCTCTGCTCGCGAACTAGCACGACACCCTTCCATCATCTCGACCGTCTCATCACCGTTTGGTTTGACACGCGATGGGCCTATTGTTTTGACGGCGACGAATACATCAAAAACTGCGTACGTGTATGCGTAAATAGCACGCATGATTTCTCTACTCTGTGCCCACAA
This sequence comes from Dermacentor andersoni, assembly GCF_023375885.2. Classification (NCBI taxonomy): domain Eukaryota; kingdom Metazoa; phylum Arthropoda; class Arachnida; order Ixodida; family Ixodidae; genus Dermacentor; species Dermacentor andersoni. Next base: position 78,620,092 of record NC_092821.1, on the reverse strand, counting down.
TAGCCGTTTCATGCGCTCTATAGTGTTCGCGTATGGAGAGGCCTTATTGAACGTCTATAAAAACGCAAACATGCACCGAGGTTTTAAAATGATTGCCCAAGCTGATTGCTGAACCGCTCGGCATAACTCGCTATTTAGCGAGGATATAGTAAACATCAGAGTTCTAAGTGTTTATGAGATACACACTTTTGAAGTATGTACATATAAGGGGAGCCTGTAATTAGCGTACCCATTTTCGCTTCTGGAATAACTCCAACCATTGTTTGTGAAAAAAAAAGAGAACTTCCCTGCGATCGTTGCTGTTAAAATATGCTAAGCCTGCTGCGAAGCCAATATGTTCCCTCAGTATGCAAGTCACAGAAGTTCCCACGCGATAGCGTTATGGGCTCTGCAGAAAATCCGGTGCCTCTGCTAACGTCGGCGGAGTTGTCCGTGATCGAAAAGTTGCTGCATATATTGAGGTATATGTATATGCCACGCCTTGATACAGTAGACATGCGGTATATGTGGGTTATATTGCCACACCATTCTACCCGTAACGTGGCTCATACCTTGTCTTATATGCTTGGTAATGTTATTCTTCGGAATGTTGAGAATGAAAGCCCACAAACAAGATGTCACGAAATAAGACAACGACAGCGCATGCCGTTTATGTCAAATCTTCTCATACCTAAATATCAAAAGTGCGAAGCAACAACAAAACCTTGAAAATAATGTAATCTTTTTGGCGTGGCCAGCTGTGCACAACCCCCGAGATCGGCCATGCCGATCTCGGAGGCCGCGTTCCAACCAGAAAGCTCGCCTTCGCGCATAGCGTTTGCCGCCAGGGTTCCCCATCAAACATCACGGTTACATAATCTACAGCTCTATTTGTCTTTCTTTTTTTTTTCCTTACATGAGACGACCGAACGTTGCACCTGGCGTTCTTTTCATTGCAAACCTTTCATAGAACTCTTAAAGGAACAGCAAAGTAAAAGCAAATTTTCTGCAAGGATACGCACGATAAGCATGGTCGCCATAATGAATGATAAGCAAGGATACGATGAAATATATGGTGCGCAGTATATAAAGCAGGCAAGGCCTTTATGGCAAAAAAAAAAAAAAAAGTGGTATGCCAGGAGAGGAAGTAACTCTTAAAGGCTGAAGAATTCTTTCATTATCGCTGTTATACTCAATAGGGAGTTATACGCTTTGCCCACCCAAAGTTATGGGACGCAAACCACCGACCGTATACAAAAGAAGGCAAACGGAGTACGAAAGAGCACAAACAAGGCGCCGAGTTTCGCGTACGCGAGGGCGCTTGGCTACACCGTTTCTAAAACTCCCTAACGAAAATCAGCGATGGCATGATTGCTTGACGCCGAACACTCGATTTAAGATTTTTTTTACCAATTTTCGGTCGTAGGGCGCGCGAAAAATTCACCGCGCACGTTGCCAGGTGCAATATTTTTCTCTTCTTTAAATCTAGTGAAGTCAATTCCTTTTAACAGTGAACTAGCAGCTTGAATCGGTCGTTGAAGCAATTTATGATAACCAGGCAGCCACCTTTCAAACTTCAGGGCGGCGCAGTCCCGTATATGTTTTCTAGTTTGCTATCGATTACACAGTTTTAAAACATTTTTGCCCGAGCTGTAGTCAGGATCGATTAGTTCCCATGGTGTAGTTGAAACTTACAGAAAATAAATAATTTTTGGTTTCGTATTAGACTTCCATTGAAACGATATGGAGCAATAGTTACTCAAGCCCCTATAAACGAATGCCGAATTTCCCCCGCGGTAATTTCTGTCTTGTCTAATTTTTATTGATAGGGCACTTTCTTACGTCTGACGCAATCGGCGAACATTTCCTCGAAGCAAAGCGCGAAGTCGTCCCACTATATGGCAGGCTGAGTTTTTCGTCACCCTTGGTTTACGTCCTCTCAGATCTATTTTCCGGCCGTTCGCAGTGGCCCGCGTATATTCTCAATAAAGCTTCTTACCCTGCAATTAATTGTTCGTGTGGGGACAATTTCAGCCAGCCGTTATGATGGAAATATTACATGCGAAGGCCACTGCCAATGAAGGAGTACATTTAAACGGAGAGCTTTGCGAATTTGGTGCAGCGTCCATCTCAAGTGCGATTTACTGTGGTAGGATCTCACTGATCAAAACTGGACCGTCGGCGTTATGCCAGGTTTCGTGGCTCGTGCCGATCCCGGGGGTGGGGAGGGGGGGGGGCAGAGTAATCAAAATCTTGGGTGAACTGATTTCTACGGCTCTTCACGAGACCCGTCCTCGGCGATTTATATGGAAGTGTGTCATCGGCAGATCAACTAGGCATGGTGAGGGCGACGGTTCGACCGCGGAGGGGTAGCGGAGCGCTGTGACGTAGAAAGACACGTGACCGGAGGAGCGGCGGTTATTGCGGATCTCGTGCGAACATTACGCGCTGGATTGCGCAATGCTGACCGCTCACTTTTTTCTTCAGGTGAGCGTGCTGGCAATAATACGATAAGGTATACGGCTCACATAGGTGCAGACGTGTGTGTACGCTTACATATATACACCGCGGTATATGTGTGGTGTGTGTTGTGAATTCTGTAGTGAAAGCTGCATTCTGTGATATGTGGCCATAGCTTTGTAGTGGATGTGGGCCGTGTTTAAAGGCAACCGGGAGAAAAGCAGTCGGGCTGTTGTGTTTCGGTGGACGACGGGTGACGTCGTAGGCTCGCAGACAGCAACACGAGACCATAATGTCAACTTAACTCACACGTGACCATGCAGATGGTGAAGTCTTGCCGCTGTTGGCAATCATGGTAAGATGCCATAAGGCTACGCGCTACACTGCACCTAAATTTAGCGTGAGGGCTTACATTTAGAGGCTGCTGAGAAATGAGTATATTTAAGCAATATGACACATTAAAATAACACATTTTATATAAATAAAATATTTAAGTAATAACAGCAACGAAAAGTTTTCCAGGTGTTGTCCGTGGCTCTCGGAACCGGGCCGCAAATTTCTCGATACTGATTCGATGTCAAAGATCTCGTTGCAGCAAGCGCCAAAAAGAAGAAAGAAAGCGCAGCCACATCGTATACGCATATGTGTATCCGCCGAACCATACCATACAAAGGCGACCGTGGCACGCCGAACGCATCCTGTCGCCTCTGTATATGCATCGCATCGGCTATACGCGCGTGAAGTGCCCGACACGCCGCGCAGGCTCGGCGTCCCCAACGCCCTTTGCGAGTTCAGGGCTGGAATACACCGACCCTCGCCTGCGTCACCCGCTCGCCCAAGCGGCGCTTGCTGTCAATGGAGACGTCACGGTAGACACATTCATCAGGACGCCCGATTGAATCGATCTGCGCACGCACACGCTTCTGGTGGCAGCCCGCGCTGCGTGCTTATACCTTCTGCCGCAACGTTATCTTTTTTTCGGCGAGGGTTCCCGTTTGTTTTTTGTCTTTGTCGTTTCCATACCGTTTCGTCTTCTGTTCCGTTTGTGTATCTTCCGTATATCTTCTCTCATTGGCGTTTGAGTGAGTGGTGCAGACGTATCGATCCGGTTCGGGCACGCATGTGCGACGCCTTCTGCTGCGCCGCTGCTACGAATCTATATAGGCGCGTCTGCTCGCGGCGTGCCAGACGGATTGGATCGGCTCGAGCACGGCTCCCAGAAGAAAACGCGTGGACCCCCCTTCACGGACGATACCTCTCGCGCTCATTGAAACTTCTCCGGGTCTCTAGTTATATTTCGCTTCGGTTGCCAGTGCTAGAAGCTGAGAAATTCGGATACATTATAACTCATCCGAAATTTGAACGCAGTCGCGTTCAAATTTCATGCAGACTGCAGTTCATGCAGTCTCGGAAACTCTGGAACGGTTTGATGGGGCGGGAAGGCGGAGAGTAGTGTGACTGATCAATATTGACACCCGTTGATTATATGGCTCAATTACTCGTTCATCTATTTATTAATTTATTTGTCTTTTTATACGCATGGTAGTGTAAATCTTCCCAAGTTGTGTCGTCAAATATTCCGTTTATCTTCCCAAAGCGCAGTTTTCGAACGTAGTTTCCATTCCTTCATCGGAAAACGGTCGCCACAGCTGATAAGTTTGCTAACGCTATCAATATAGCCAAATAAGTCACTGAATATATATAATGACTGCTACGAATTGTGCCTCAAGCGCACTAATTCTTCGATATAAAGACTAAATATGTGTTCATACTCGAACATGATAGGAAACACTACCTGGCAACGTTGAATAAGTTTTCCTCAAGAAGAGCACATCCAAATCCACGACATTTACGGATCCAAATCTGTCAAGTGGCATCACTTTATGCATTCCACTTAATGTCACTGCAATGTACACCTGTAGTTCAGGCGCGAGACTGAATGAGGAAATCTGACGTATTATTCCCACCTCTAATAGCAGGATCTCTTCACAGCGAGTCAGACTGAAGTTTGCTGTAATCTGACAGATATCATTCAAAGAAATATTTAACATTGTTTTAATCGATAGGAATGCAATAAATATTTCATATTTATTTTCACAATCTCACAATATCAAGACACCTTATGATGATTCCCGCGCTTTAATGTGTCTGTCTTGTTCGGCCACCCGGTAAGCTACTTGTGCAAAACGATGTCTTTTCAAGTCATTGTTAAGCGAGGTAACCAGACATGTTTAACTTATACGCGCGCATGCAAAGCGTTTCAGCTAAACTGCAAACCTGTTCGACTTATATCGGCTCTAGATATTCAAATATAGGCAATTGACAGAACCGCGACATGCACCTGCGCAGCTACAGAAGAAAAAACTTGCTGTGATTTTCCTTCTTTCCCCGTTTATTTTTACTTTGGTTTTCATCACATTTGCTTTTTTTTGTAATATTAAGGCCCTAAATTAAAAGCTGATTTCAGCTGTGCGTTCTAGGTATATGTCAAGGCGGTGACGTACGTTACGGAGAAGTAAATCAAGAATGCAGCTATTTCCGCATATAGGGAATAAGAGTTGCTTCCCCATTCCAAGGGTGGCACGCCGTTCACAGTAAATGCGTAGTACGCCTCTCCAACTACATTATATATAATACCAGCGCCAAAAGTTTCGTAACGCACCGAATGATTACGGACGTACGTCCTATACCCCTCCTCAAATTGAGAAAAATTGGTAGTGTCAATACGAATGAGTTCCATTCCTATGTCGGAAAGACGGGAGTGTATTTTCTCTCACTCTGTTATCACGTGTAGATTAGCACTAATAAATCGTATACATGGTTATCTTTTTATGTTAGAAAGCCTAGGATGAAATGCTGCGTGTATGGCATGTCTTTCTACGTCGAACAGCGAATAGCCCATGAATTAACTGAACAGATATTAAGTCATCATGCAGGCCAATAATATATATATAGACTCGTAATAGGTACTCGTATAGTACCTGGCACGTAAAATGCTACACAACCTTCGCAAAGTTATAGAGATGAATTCACACCGCCACTCGCTGCACCCAGATTCTCAACGCCCGCCAATTACAGGCAATCGACCCAAAATCGCAGCGGCAGTACATCGTAGCGGCCACTTGAAAGGATTCGCACCCTCTGGAACAGCAAGGCGACTCAATAACAAAAAAAAATGACAGAAAGAAAGAAAAGGAGATCGAAGCTGTTAGCACAGGACGAAGCAACGAATTGCTACCGAGATGGCCGCCATTTCGGTGCGAAAAATTTCGAGCGCCTCGAAGTCGCTTCCGAACGATTGCATTTACTTTGCAGCACTGGCAACCAAGCTGTGGTTTCTTTCGACGCTTTTCCAGGAGCGGAACAATCTAAAGTTACACGTTCAGAAAAAAAAAATTTAAAGAAGAAGGCATAAACGTCTGGCGGGGGACGATCGTAAAACTCTCTTATTATATCTAGTGACTCAAGGCGGCAGCAATTCAGATCCTAAGGGGTTGTCGTTTATGGGCACCCGCCTTGAGGATGTGGCGTGTTGCACAAGGTTATAAACACCTCGCCACAACACCTATCGCGTATCGGGTCTTTCTTTTTTTGTTTCTTTCTTTATATTAGCCGTTGTAATTCATTTCTGTTTTGTTACTATATTTCTTTCTTGAGACGCCCGATTGAGGTGTCCATAGGTGTTACACCTTAATGCCACAAAATTGCCGGGTGCAGGTTACAAAATGTCAGGCGAAATACAGGCGTGATTTAATGTTCGAGCATGAAGAGACATTGCAGAGAACGATGTAACGGCAGCCAAAGAAGAAAATAGAAATACGGAGAAGCTTGGAACGAGAGAGGCGGAAACGGGAGGTGAGGTTAGAGGGTTACTCGCGTATACGTAAATAAAGCGCGTGACTTTCCTAAGTTGAAAATAAGCTGGTCTTTTACGAGCTACATCATTTTGAGGATGAGTTAGGTGAAAGGTAACGAACCGTTCGTTGCTGCAAGCGACTCGCGAGGACAACAGCGTGTAATTTCAAAACGTTGGCAGCGGCTCTCACGTTCGGCCGTGGCCCGCTAGGTTACAAGTTCGATTCCCGTTGCGCGGGGTGGCCGCATTCCCATGACGGTGGAGTGTAAGGACGCTCGCCACTAAAACAAACAAACAAACAAACAAACAAACAAAAATAAATAAAGCCCCTTATCTTTTCTTCTTGTATACATTCGTCTGTACGGTCTTTATCGCAGCCATTTCTTTACATTTAATTTGCCGATACTTGTCAGAAGCTTTTCCGTCTGGCGTAGATCCCTCCTCCTTCTCGTTTAATTTTTCTTGTTCCTCTTACTGAACCCCATAAATGAAGCGAAACGTTAATGTGGGATTTCAGTATCCCTGGCCTGCATTCACGACAACATTCCTACGCTGTAGAACACTTCGTAACCGTAGATTTCAACCAATCGTGAGATCGGTCTGTCTTTTGCGAAGATATCCAACCAATGGCAAACAGCAGTTACGAACTCGGAAGCTATGTATCCACCATGTAAGCCCAAGACCTTGAGCACATTCATAAAGCACTTCGTCCCTCGGTACAGCCGTGCGATCTATGTCGAAGGGGCCAGGATCTACCTGGCATACTGTCCCGTGCTTCCTTCCATTAGACAACCAAAATCAACCTTTGTTTCCTACATTTTTCGTAATGTTTACTGTTTGAACTTCTTGTCAGAAATATCGCACTGAGAAAAGACCTGCGCTACAGAGAGGAGAAATAATTTTTTTGTTTTTGTTTTTCATCATCATCAGCCTGGTCATGCCCACTGCAGGGCAAAGGCCTCTCCCATACTTCTACAACTACCCTGGTCATGTACTAATTGTGGCCATGTTGTCCCTGCAAACTTCTTTATCTCATCCGCCCACCTAACTTTCTGCCGCCCTCTGCTACGCTTTTCTTCCCTTGGAATCCATTCCGTAACTCTTAATGACCATCGGTTATCTTCCCTCCTCACTACGTGTCCTGCCCATGCCCATTTCTTTTTCTTGATTTCAACTAAGATATCATTAACTTGCGTTTGTTCCCTCACCCAATCTGCTCTTTTCTTATCCCTTAACGTTATACCAATCATTCTTCTTTCCATAGCTCGTTGCGTCGTCCTCAATTTAAGTAGAACCCTTTTCGTAAACCTCCAGGTTTCTGCCCCGTACGTGAGTACTGGTAAGACACAGCTGTTATAAACTTTTCTCTTGAGGGATAATGGCAACCTGCTGTTCATGATCTGAGAATGCCTGCCAAACGCACCCCAGCCCATTCTTATTCTTCTGATTGTTTCAGTCTCATGATCCGGATCCGCAGTCACTACCTGTCCTAAGTAGATGTATTCCCTTACCACTTCCAGTGCCTCACTACCTATTGTAAACTGCTGTTCCCTTCCGAGACTGTTAAACATTACTTTAGTTTTCTGCAGATTAATTTTTAGACCCACCCTTCGGCTTTGCCTCTCCAGGTCAGTGAGCATGCATTGCAGTTGGTCCCCTGAGTTACTAAGCAAGGCAATATCATCAGCGAATCGCAAGTTACTAAGGTATTCTCCATTAACTCTTATCCCCAATTCTTCCCAATCCAGGTCTCTGAATACCTCCTGTAAACACGCTGTGAATAGCATCGGAGAGATCGTATCTCCCTGCCTGACGCCTTTCCTTATTAGGATTTTGTTGCTTTCTTTATGGAGGACTACGGTGGCTGTGGAGCCGCTATAGATATCTTTCAGTTTTGTTTTTAAAGTTGTCCAATGAAAGATAAGGTGATCTCGACTTGATCTGCCAAGAACGTTGAGCTACCTACACTTGCAAACAACCATCTGTTATATACAAGTGAATTTCAACAGACGCTATACTGAATACAACGATAAGTCAATAGGAACTCATTTGATTCTCGTAAGTACTTTTTGTTGCATAATTTTCAAAGGTGTCTGCAACCTAGTCGCTCGAAAGGTGCGCCTTGTCTGCTCGTAAGTCGGTTCTCGTTATTTTCACAACCTCCTTTACAATTTTTTCGAAGTGTTCTGGAACCACTGCCCTTTCGCCCCTCTCCGCCATTCACTGCTTAATTCATGTCACCGCCGGTTAATTGGCTGACATATTTCTTCCCCGGCATTAGCAATCGCTACGCGTACAGGCAAACTTCAGCAGGTATAACGGTCATGCATACGGCCAGGTCCAAGATTCGGCGATTGGAACGTTTCCCTCCGCACACCATAAATATTCCTCGTAATAGTTGCTATCACTGGTGAGGAAAGGCCAACGCATTCGCTAATTTTTACCCCGACTCCCGCCGTCGCTTAATTTCTATCATAAATAAACTGATTCCGATTCTGTGATTTCTTCATCGTCCACGTGCTCTCGGGGATAATCCTCGGCTCGCAGAAACCAACCCTGCGGGCACGTCAGGGCGTCTGCAAAGCGGAGACCGCGAAACGAATCGGCGATTGGGTTTCGACGGGAGAAGTATATAAACGGTCACCGCCGTAATCGCTGCCTCGTATTTAGTGCCGACGGGGTGTGCCTCGTGGATATCGCCGCTGCGACCAAGACCCCGTAGTCTCTCGATTTCGACCGATAACATGTCATCGCGGCAGCGGCGCACTCGTTAGCGCAATGGCGCGTGCGCGCCCATTGTCACGCGAAAAGGACGCAGCATTCTGGAAGCCGGCGGCGGCCGTAATGTTCGGAACGCCAGTGCCGGAGAAAAAAGAAATCTGTCGCAGCTGCCAACGCCCGGCATCCGTATGTGTAGATGGCTTTATCTAGCATGCTAGGGATGTCGGGCGGGACTTGTCGAAAGTCCGTTTCTTTGGTTTGCCAACAGCCTGCAAGGGTCCGAATTGACACAAAGGCACTTATACTAGAAATGTTTTAAAGCGAATTCTAGCCAATATCGTTGTCGCACTCACTATTTGGCGAGGACCGTCGGCCAATAGCAAACGTGATCGAAGAATGAGAAGCATCGTGAATTAGGTCTCCCGATCCGAATCCACCGAGCTTCTCGTTCGCCGGACTTTCGACAAATGTATATAATATAAAGATTAGCTAGAATTGGATCTTCAGAATAAATATACGTATAGAAGCTTTATGTATATACAGGACTGTTTTGTAAGTTTCTTTTTTTGCTTTGTACCAATTTTTCATCATGAATTTTTTGTACACGATTTATTGTGCGTCATTTCGTCGTAAATTATACTACGATGTTATGTATTTTTTTTTCAACACTACAAAAGAATGTTCCAAAATGTCAAGAATAATCATCAGTAGGTAGTGCTACTGTCCAAATATTATCTGTCGATCTAGCGACACGCACACCCAGGAGTTGTCGAGACTTAGCTTGGCACCAGAAATTATGTAGTGAAATATATTAGTTGAGAACTAAAGGGCCCAGCTTTTGTACGAAAATAAACGGCTGCAACCTCGTACAGATTAACCTCAAAGAACAATAAATGGCTCTGCTGTTTCCTTTCTCAGCGAACCCATCTCAAAGTATAGGAAAATAAGTTACTACACATCTTTCCTCATGGTGGTCGACTGACTGCAACGCCAGGTCTATCCCTCTAGCAACTTTAGTACGAAACTCTATATTGTGCGATTAACAGAGATTAACACAAGCTGACAAACGCACCTTCTTGCCTGCTTTTGAAGGTATACGTTGTGTGTTCTGTAAAGGCGGACGTCAATTTTACAGAGGACCGTATGTGTGTAAATTTGAAGTTCGACGAATATCGGGAGAATTTAGCAAGTAATTCAATGCTCCAGTGGGCCATAAAATATGCCGCGACTATTGTGTCTGATTCATTAAACAGACAGGAAACAGAAATATGAATTCGAGGTGTAAATGTAAATTACGCCTACGCACTACCGAAATGCCGCCTCGGACCGTTACAGAATCACTGGTGAGGCCAGGGAAAGGACGCAAAAGCATAATGACAGGCATCATGCTCCATATTTATGAGAGCAAGCTAGACACTAAGTCTGTTTAGACTGCAAAGTGTTCTTTCCGCCGCGTATTGTGGTTAGTATATCTGTATGACGTTGGTCAATAGAAGACAAAGTGAGAGCCAGTATTTTGCTTCTTAAATTTCGCGCATGCATAAGCGCCATAGTCGATACATCAGTGTGATGTCACATATTTCAAAGTATACTTTTGCGTTCGAGCACTGTGGCGAACCAGAATTTCTTATAAATTTGAAAAGTTTAGACTTTTGGTGTTTGGGAATGCAGTCTTGTCCATCTTTATGTAGAAATAATCAGGTAGCTCCGAGCAGGCGTCCTCAAATACCACGACGTCATCACGGGCAGGCTGCGTGAACGTAAAGTGGCGTCGCCACCAGTCTCCCCGTTCTTGAGTTTTTTTTTTTTTCTTGCTTACCCAGCTTCTTTTTCCTATAAGAGTGGCTTTCTTTTTATTCGTATTGCCCGTGGATAGTTTGCTAACGCATATCAAATTATACTTCTGCCATATTATCCCTTGAAATATCTGCAGCAACACCCGGCGATGGCCTGGATTAGGTCAACAAATAAAAATAGGCGTTTACGAATCCGGGACATCGAAGAGGTGCGACGTGATGATTCCTCTCGCATTTTCTGCTAAATCGCCACTGAATTCTATTAAATTTACATCAATCTCGAAATAAGATAACCATAAAAATTGACTGTGTGTTCCTTCAAAGAATTATTGACTGATATATTGATTCGTTGGGTTTAACAAAGTCAAAGATGTCATAGTGGAAGGCTCCGGATTAATTTCTACCACCTGGTCGTTCTTTCGCGTGTGGCCAAATCTATGTGCACGTTCTTTCTTTTTTTTTTTGGCGTTTTGCACCTACCGAAGTGCTGCTGCCGAGGCGCAGGAGAACTTCACCGAGGCGTCTGTTTCCTTCAAGAGTGGGTGACCGCCTTTCAACAAAAATTTGTCACGGTAAAAAAAAAGATGGTTTGAGCTAATAATATTACAGAAAATCATTCATCACAAAAGCCTGGTTAAAATGCATAAATAGACATCAAATGTTTGTTCAATGCTGCCGGCAGACCTTAGTAACCTTAGTGTTGGAAGAAATATTGGCACTTTAAGGGCGCAGAAAACCTGATTGAAACGAATGTTTCACGTTGGGATAGTATTAATAAGGCTGCGAGAGGTTGTAGATTGAGTGAAATCTTGTCGATGCCTTCATCGTTGCCATGCATTTTAGTCTTCAAATGAGCGTTGAAGTATGTTTTCTTTAGAAAACTAGTAATTTTTAAAGGGATGCACGCTTCATATTCTAGTTGTGAGCAGCTCGCTCGAGAAGGGATTAACCCATTTTTAAAGCGAACAGCTGTCTAGGGAAAAAGAGAGAGAGAGAGAGTTATTGTGAAGAGGAAGAGGTGTTGCAACCCTTCAGGGAGTACGACTCAGACCCTTGGGGAAAGTGGGGGGATATAAAGAACAAAGAAGAGAGAGAAGGTCGAGGCGATCGCAGAGAACTTTTCTGTCAGCGATAGCCAGGCTATCTATCGCAACCGCCTATGATGGGCGTTGGCCCGGTATCTTGGCGACAAAGAAGTCGGCATTTCCGACAGATTTACTTAACCCAGTCGCGTACCGCTTGCTGAGACACACGCGGTCCTCTTAGACGCGCATGTTGTTGCGCGATAACTTCGTGGTGTCTGAAAGATTGCACGCGCGGTGACCAGTAGTTGCACTCTGTCACGTTCTTGCGCCACCTGGGGTGATGGTTGCTGGCCGCGTTCCTTGCCGAGTTCCGCAGCTTTTCTCTTGTCGATATGCGCCGTTTCGTCCCTCCGGCTCATCATCACAGCTTCGCTTAGACCGACTATACTGCAGTGCGTGGTATCAGTGCGATACTGAAGCGAGTGGACGGAGGCGTATCCGGCCTCCGCGGAGTGAAGGAGCGGGAAAGAAAACTCAGGTGCGCAGTCATCGACGCTGTCTTAGTAAGGTGTCGGGATCGCGCTGACGGGATTCCGTTGTCGTCGTGGGGTACAGTGAGCGTGCTGTCATCGGCGCCGCGCCATCGTCATCTCCATCAACGTCAATTTCTCGACGTCACAGCGACTTCGTCGTCGCGTTGTGTTGCGGTCTATACTAAAACATGTCGACGCTAATTTGCACCACCGCCATCAAACACCCTTATCGGCGTCAGCAGCATAATTCGCAACTGTATTTAGCGTGCCTGTTGGATTTCTGTGGTCAGTATAGTCTATTTTCCTACTTTTACAATCCCCGTTTGAAGGTTCCTGTATAATTTCTTTTTAATGTTAGCATTCGTGACCGATACTGCAGCTTCGTCATTCCCCCAAATTGTGGAGACGGACCGGGAGGGGACATTAAGCATGATACCATAACGCGTTTTCACAGGTGCAGCTGATTCGCTTACACGTCCCACTTCGCTTTCAGGAAATGTTCACTTTCAGCAGACGACACGTGTCCAAACACGATCCGCTTCAAGCCGGTGATTTTTCACATTTTTCTTTGTGCCGCTGACAGACGACCATTATATTTTTTCTCCAGTATAGCCAGAAGGCAATACGCCAGTTCGAGCAGATACTACGCTTTCTGTTAGCATCGTCTGCTTTCCAGCTTAGAGAGCACAGACGAAGTAGGCGCGGATGAATACGCGGGCGAAGGACCGCACCCTGTGTGATTGCCGCAGCTATGTGCTCGTTTGTGTACCTGTAGAAATGTGATATTGAAGGCCATGAGCTGTTCGTAGATTTCTTATTGACTAATTCGCCACGCTGTATGTTTTGATTTAACTACATGTAACTTACATCTACCCTAACCGGACAAAATTCCTTAAGGCTTCATGGTAATGAGCTATACCCTCCTTACATATTGACGTTTCTTTTTTCCTCTGCTTTGCACAAAGTGGGGGCGGGGGGGATATAAACTTAGAGTGACCACGAAACATCATATGCACGTGCACAACCATTTTAATGCGCAAGAGTCGATTATGCACTAGGTTGATATACGCTTTTAACCGCCCAAAGTGGCGCCACTGGTACTCCTTGGTCAAAAAGTCTATAAACGAAGCTGGGCCATCTTTAGCTCGTAGTAGTTATCGATTTGCAGTCCGTATTATAGTAAAAAGTTGGAGAGATATCGCACAGGTTGGCGAAGTAAATAGCTGCCAACGATGACTCACGCCTGCTGTGCCTTCTACAGCGCTGCACGCTTTTATCGAGCGATCAGCGCAATTAAAGCGAGTGGGCCTTGGTCGCCAATTAAGCGAGCGGCCCCTTAAGGACTTAGGAACGCAGTCGTGCGACAGCAGAAAGGTAAATACTACTGCTACACGTGGGTGTCTATCTTCCACGTGGCCCCATTAAGAAGGACATCGAAACGGTGGCATGGGAAACTGGCGGGGACCTCTGGCGACGGCCACAGATTGGCCGAGTGGCCGTCGTGTGAACGAAGCAACCGAGGCGCTACGCGTCGCAAGAACTTGAATGGCTCCGTAGACGTACGCTCTGCGATCGTTGATGCAGGGCGAGCATTCACGAAACTTTTGTATACGCTAAAAGCGCTCGCGCCAGCCAATAGCCATGTGGGACATGTTATTACCGAAGGCGATCAGCCAATGAAGAAACAGAGCTTACGACCAAAAAGCTTTGTTAATTCGGCCCCGTTAACGTCGTTCTAAAGTTCGTTTGGTTCTTGAACTTTGATTGACCTTTTAATTATTGCTTGAAGCGTGCGCATGTGGAATAATTTTCCTATAGTATGCCAATGGTAATCGTGCGACGCAGTTATAGTGGCTTCACCACTTTTGTTTTCTTGTAACGCGAACATCGAGGGAGAGCGATGCTGATTTTAACGGGAAGCTGGAGACGATCGCCTCGCTGACCACATCGCACGGTACTCCTGAGGGACGCTGGACAGCTTTCCTACAGCCTACAGTGTTGGCAGGCAACCGGTATCGGATGACGCGATTTCTCGGCCCACCTCCTGATACTGCAACTGCGAGGCAGAAAACGAGAGCGCTGCTTAAATTCCTGCTAAACACGGCACTATACGAGCGGATTTAGTAGGACCACAATCTAATGTATAACGTAAGCATTCACTCCTTCTCTTCACAGCATTAATTATCCCTACTATTTCACTCTCCCCATCATCGCACATCCCCGGTGCGGAGTGGTAGACCGCAGAAGCGCACCAGCTCCAGTCGCCCAATTCTTGCCTTTCCTGTAAGTCGGACCTGTCTCTCTCATTAAACAGCAAACGGAAAATATTCAGAACCGTCCTCGTGGCACCCAACGCGCAGGTGGGCGCGCTTCCACGCGGGCCGAGAATGTGTCGCAGCTCCGAGCTCGAATAGCGTTGCATGCGTAGAGCGCTGCCTTCAGAGTTTCGTCAGCCAATAAAATCACTGTTGCCATGCCGTCTGCATACAGGAAGCGCCTGTACGGCACATGGGTTTGGTAATACGCGCCTCCCTGACACGCGGCCCGTTAGCACCTGGCCTCGTGGGACAGCTTCATTCTAAGTGCATCTCTTGTGAATGGAGAGGCCAGGGAGGGATTAACCAAGTTTTTCGTTCGTAAATATCATTTTCGGATGGAGGGCCGCATTCGCCAACAATACGTCCGGCATAACCGTGGCCTGGCATCTCTTACGAAGAGTTCGAGCAAAACGTCGCTTGCTCAAATAACTAAACATAGAGACAAACTTAGAGATGCGTCAGGTATTGGAAACTGCGCATGCTCGTAGCATGAGATGGGCCACGGACCAGGGGAAAATGTGGCACAAGAAGAAGATGATGCGCATAATAATTTCATAGTGACGTTTCGACCGGGGCCACGGTCGAAACGTCAGTACGACATCCTCACACGCCTTCCTTTCTTATACACAGCGTAATCCGATTAACGGAGACTGACTTAAAGAATAATGCCGGATAAACGGAACGAGGATGCCGGCCCTATCGCTGGCCCCCATTGGCCCAACATTTACAAACTTCGGTTAAACGAAACGCTGCTTTTAGTGAACTTTAGTTAAAAGGAACTGGTACCAGAGCTACCACGCACTTGATCGGCCGCTATATAACCTGTGGAGAAGGAAAAGTGCAAGCCTGTTACATGGTGATGCTAAATAGCCGACAAAATTCATTCCCTTGCGTAACTGAGGGCATGTTAAGGCAAATTAAGGTGTTGAAGTTGCAACCGTGAAGACTTTGGTAGGCAAGAAGTTAACGTTGATGAGAAAGACTAATACTATCGAGGAAATTCTTAGGAAACCTGTCGCGCGTGAACGCAGGTCTTGCTGAAAATAATCGAAGCAATAAACAAAGCAGAGCGCAATAACGTCTTTCGTTCTTCACCATGACCTTCTGCGCTTTTCAAATATCTTTTTGGCAATTTTTGTTTCTTGCATCCCACACCTGGTAAATGGAATACTTATATATTAGTTATTAGTTAACCTGAATTTTCAGTAATTCTGGCACCAAGAATATGAACACACCGTTTCTTCATGGTTCTTTAACACATCGCATTCGGCACTTGATATTCCGGATGAATATAATACGTAATTACGCAGTGGATCAGGTAGCACGTCGTATGAAGAGCACAAGAACGACGAGAGAAACAGGCCGACGAGGGACCGTCCACAAAACGCATGCACATACATCCTCCTGAAACCCTTTATGCATAATACAATTTCATATCGCATTCAGCTCACATATAATTTGGCCAGGGCCGCAATCTTGTACGCGTTCGAAAAGCCGACGTTCGGGTTCGCGTCACGCGATTGTCTTCGCTGCGCCTATAATGCGGCCTTGGTTGATCTAAGCTAATCGCATGAGGCGAAACCGAACATCGGCTTTTCGAAAGCGTACGAGATAGCGGTCCCTGCCAACTTATATGCGAACTGAATGAAATATGCCATGATATTACGCACAAAGGGTTTCAGGAGGATGTACGTGCGTGCGTTTTGTGGACGGTCGCTCGTCGGCCTGTTTCTGTCGTGGTTCTTGTGCTCCTCATACGACCTGTTACCTGAACCGCTCCAACCAGTCCACCACAGAGGTTACGTACGGACCGACCTTCCCACGGATAGACGATATTCCAGGAACAGCCGTCTAATAATTGCCATCGGGGAAACGACATTAATAAAGCATTTAGCATGCACCATCTGGTTTTCTCGCCACCTCGGGTCATACGTTTCGAATGGCAAATGGGGTGTGTCATTAGAGTCATTCCGGTCCACGAGGGATCATAGGAGGCTGTGAGCAGCTGGTGGTCCCGCCGACGCCCGAAACGTCTTTCTCGCAAGCTTTTCTGTGTTTTTACGAATTGCTTCGAGGACACTGTACAGCTTCGCAGAGGTTCGACATTCGTGAGGTTGACCTGACGCTGGCCGGGCGCGATGGCCCCGCTGGGACTGCAGAGTCCATACCGACGAGAACATTCTTACGATAGCACTATAGAGTTAGTACTAACGCATGCTAATCCATCGTGGCATTGGAGATATTAGCGAAAGTGGCCTGCCCGTGGCGTGCAACCGTTACGTGTAGGAAAAACTGTGTCAAGTTGGCTCCTCGTCTCCGCCACCAGTACTGATAAGGTAACGGCATAAAGGGACCGTAAGCACATCTTCAGCTATATTGTTCAAGTATAGTGGCTTCATCCATGTCAGTGGCACAAGCAGCTTTGGTCATTGAACCCGTAAAGCCTTGCTCGGGTTGTTTCGTTAATTGTCTGGTTGACTTGACGCCCTTGTGAACGGGGCACGTATACGAAAGACCGGTCTATTCGCGGATCGACTGCACCAAAGAAGCCGGGAAACATTTACGCAGCCGGCTCAATAACGCCGCCCTAAAATCAGGCGTAACAAAGCGTTAAGCATGAAGGAAGTAATTATAATGGCCTCCATGGAGAACCGCGACAATTGGCTAGGCGCCTAAACGTTGGCAACCCGGCGATAAAGTGCACCTCAAAGATGTCCGAGCTCGACTGATAAGATACGCATCTTGCCTATACATACGCTCTCGAAGTTGACGAGTTAATTAAGCGTGTAGCGGGGGAAAGAAAACACGGCGACGGCATTTGGCAGGGAGTTCACGCCCAAGCAGTGCCATTAGAGATGCGTATCCTAACCGAAGGTAAACATGCCGTGCCGTTGGACACAGCTAAAACACCGAGGCTGGAACGAATCTCAACTAACATCGACACAAGACATCCCGTTTCGATACGCGCAGCTCCTCACCGTTGCACTGACGTCCTGCGACGGAGATCGAGAATAGCGATAGGGGGCACCGCGAACGCAGCTTCACGGGGCCCTTCGGTGTTCGTCGTGTCGGTTCTTGCGTGCCGATTCACCGAGGCCTTGAATTGTCGAGTCGGTTGATAACGCCGGGCGCGCGCGTGCTCCTGCATGCAGTGAACCGCATACACGTGCACTTGTTGGCCCGTGCGTAAAACGCCCACGCTCCCTCGATATCCCCGCCGCCATGCACACCGCACGCATGGGCGAGCCTATCATCTTTATACCGGCACCTCGCCAAGACGAGGGGAACGCGGTATGCACTCTATACATAAGCTTTTGCAGCGAGCGGCGCGATTGAGCGGTATTACAGGGCGATGAGATACGCGCACACGGGCGCGAATTGTGCGTCGAGTTCGAAGCAATGAGCGTTCGTGCGCTACCTTTAGGAACTAATCTCGGACCGTGGGCATCTCCAGACATTGCAAGGAGATCTTGAAGGGGCAGCGCAATATGACGAAGACAGACGGCAGGAACACACAGGACATCTGCCTTCTGTCTTCGTCATATTGCGCTGCCCCTTCAAGATGTTCAAGCAGTACCAACTCGCCCAAATATCGATCCTTCTATTGCAAGGAAGGGGTAGATCGGGGCCGCGAAATATAGTAGCACCTTATAGCAGACCGCTCAGGGAGCCGCGGAGCCTATGCAATAACGTCACGATGTTCTGCTCCCGTGCGACTATATTGAGTGACGTGGGCTCACGATACGTATATACCTCCCGAGATAGGAACCTGAAACTAAGCCCGTATCCTCTAGGCTCCTAGGCTAGAAGTGTGCGTAAGCGCAAATTCCAACCAATCAGGAAGCCGGACGTGTTTGTCACCGAACGCGACCAGCAACTGGCATAGGGAATGAGAAGCTTTGGGAATATGGTCACTGATGTGTAAAAAAATTATCATAGTAAATAATTTAGGGTGCTGTGCGGCTTGTCATTCATATCTTCCCGAATAGTTTCGATATGCAGGGCCTTCGATTAGCACAAAGAATACAACGTCATGCCAGTATGCTTTCTCGGACTGAGTGAAGCGCCACCACTAAACGACAGGCTGCAACTGATCGCCATCCATCGTCACCCACGGTCTGATTTTGATCTGATTATGTAATATGTTGTTAGTCGAATTATACCGTTCATTAGCTACGTACACAGCACGAGTGTTCACTTAATGTACCGTTGCGTCAAAAGAGTGGTGATTCATAGTGATTTTTGTATTCCGTATACTTGAAAGTCGGATGACAACCGCTATTGTCTGTCAACCGTCACATCCGCGTTACGAACAGCGGCCCTTATGGGCGAGTTTGGATTGAAAGCCCGTTCACTAAGCACATACACGCAGCTGTCTGGCTATGTCGGCGAGTTACAGATGGAAAACTATAGCCCGCTAATAACCACTTGGCACGACACAGCGTTGGCAACCAACAGAGGCGACTCTTTTTCTGCGCACCTTGGCAAAGGATCCGTAATGATATACACTGTTTGCCTTCTCTCCTCTGTATCATACGTGTACACTTGTGTCGTTAGCCACTCTGTGAGCCGGCTCACAATGTCTCGCCGTCTCACTCGGTGCACGACGGTTCGACAAACGCAAGGTGCGAAAACAAAGACCTAGAGGCTGCGCCTTCCAGCGCACGCCCTTATTTGATTTTTTTTTTTCGCGTTTCCCAATGCATTCGGCGCCCTTCATAAATAATTCCGTTTCCCCCCTCCGGAGCCAACAAGTTGGCTCGTGCTATGTTAATCTGGATTGCCTATATCAGTTCACTTCTTTTCGTCATTTCTGAAAGTCCTGCAGGAAATGGCCGGTCCATTGTTATTGCGCGACGCGTTACCAATCCGGTTAAGCTAGTAATTCCGCACTAAATGAAATGACGGTTCAGTTTCGTGACTGAGAATAGACCATTAGGCGCGAGTTTTTTGTCCCTGTAAATAACCTGTACGCTTTTTTTTTTCTCTTTTTTGCTAAGAATTGCATGCATAACGGAAAAACCGCTGAGTACATCCACCCTATTGGTTATCTCGGGGAAAGTACTCTCGTTTCGGCCACACTCCGGAACACGCCACGGGCAGCGGTAGAACCTAACGACACCACACTTTTAATGCAGAATGGGACTATTAAGTCGCACGCGGCGCCCCCCTTTTATAGTTCAATCGCAGACAACCGCCAAATTATCTACTTTTCTTCGTAACTGCGGTGTAGTCTTTACTGTAATGTTCAGCTAACCCGACAATCTATAGCGACTGTCTTGTCACGTGACGGGAACAGTAACGTGGAGAAGCACAGGACAAAATCTAGGCAGCGACCACTTCATTATTTCGCTCACGCTAGGAAAAGGCAGTCAAGAATCGCCTCATCAAACAGCCAAAATTAACGGAGTGGGATAAATTCAGAGAAATGAGAAAGGAGGCCCCACTGCCGGACGATATCTACAATATCGACGAATAGACACACCTCCTAAATACGCACATAGGACAAGCGACTACAACTGTAGAGGATGAGGACGCACCCCCAGCGCTAGACAGCAAACTGCTGAACATGTGGAGCAGAAAGAGTGACCTGGAGGAAAGACTCAAGGCACCAGGATAGAACAGGACTATCAGGCGCGAACTAGCCAGACTCAACAAAGAAATCGAAACATACGCGATTAAGATCAACTAGCAGAATTGGTTCAGCAAGTGCGATGAGATGGAAGCCAATATGAGTCTCTCAAAAACCTGGAGCTTTTTCAGACAGCTCATCGACGCTAGTAAACCAAAATTGCAAGCCAGCACAAACCAGGTGAGAGCGAGGCATGGCTTTGTAGACACAGATGACGAGCTCATTAGCCAGCTCCAAGAGACATATCTTGGAAAAGCAGAGAGCGAGGTGTTTAAGGACTACGAAGGACCTCCCAACCCAGATCTCGATGCCCCCATCACCACGACAGAGGTTAGAGCAGAGCTTAATAACCTCAGAAAGAGATCCGCCCCTGGTCCGGACGGGATAACAAACACAGCTCTCAGGAATCTAGACGATGAGTCCATCATCGCACTAACCAAATACATGAACCAGGTGTGGGAAAAAGGAGAACTCCCAAAGACATGGAAACAGGCGGGCGTAGTCTTCATTCCAAAGCCAGGCAAAGTACCCGGCTTGAACAACATGCGACCAATCTCCCTCACATCGTGTGTAGGGAAATTGATGGAGCATGTTGTTCAAACGAGACTTACCACGGAGGAGAATGATCTCTGGCCGCAGGAAATGGTTGGATTCAGGCCAGGGCTCAGTACACAAGATGTCCTGCTCAGACTTAAGCATGACATAGACAGATACGATTCAACTGACACCAGGGCGATTCTAGGCCTCGACCTCACCAAGGCATTTGACAACGTCAGTCACAAGGCTATCTTGGCAGGCCTCGAAGAGATAGGTGTGGGACACAGAGCATATGCATACGTCAAAGACAGAGGGAGGCGAATATAAAATTTCTGGATGTAAAGTCCCCTCCCGTCACACTTGGGAGCAAGGGGACCCCGCAAGGGTCGGTGCTATCACCCTTCCTATTCAACATAGCGATGAGGAGTCTCCCGGCGGAACTCAATGAGATTAAATCAATAAAATTTAGCATGTACGCGGATGATATCAACATCTGGGTTAACAGTGGAAGTGACGCAGCCATCATACTTAAACTACAGATAGCGGCAATATGCTGGAAGAATATGCGGCCAGCAGAGGCTTGACGTGCTCGCCACAGAAATCGGAGCTATTAATTATTGAGCCAAAACATCAAAAGGCACACGCTGGGGTCAGCAGACTCATCAATGTTTTCGTAAACGGAAATGAGGTTCCCAAGGTGGAGGAAATCAGAATTCCGGGCATCTATATCCAGATAAATGGATATAACCTCATGACAATCAAGAAGTTGGAAGGACACGCGGCGCAGGTCACGGGGATCTTTAGGAGAGTTGCACTCAAAGGCAGGGGCCTCAAAGAGAACAGCCTCCTCAGAATCATGCAAGCCTTTATTACCAGCCAAATAACGTACGCCACACCGTATCTTGTGTTTAAACAATAAATATAGAAAATAGATGCGATCATTAGGAAGAGCGTTGAGAGAGCCATGGGGCTCCCAGACTCGACCTCGACAGACCTGCTCCTCAATATGGTGGTTCACAACAAGCTCGTTGAGCTCACTGAGGCAGTACGAGTGTCTCAGTTGGAAAGATTAGACCAGTCCAAAACAGGGAGAAAAATCATGGAATGAGTAGGAATCCAATGCGACAGGGGTGGCTCGACTGACAAGAAGGACATTCCGTTGGACGTGCGTAAACGCTTCCGAATTGCCCCCCTACCTAAAAATACACATCCTATCTACAACAAAGAGAGGAGAGCTCACAGAGCTAAGGCTCTAGTAACTAAATTTAAAAACACACCGGCGCATAAAGTAGCGTACGTGGACGCCACTTGCGACAGAGACAGGGCTGCGGTGTCGACGGTGGTTGATGGCGATGAGTGCGTTAAGATAGCGTGCTCCACGTGCACGAGGGACGCCTGTACAGCCGAGGAGGTTGCAGTAGCGCTCGCTTGTGAGGGTACAAAAGGGGGAGTAATATTATGCGATAAGAAATTAGCTACCCGAAATTTTAACAAAGGGAGAATCTCGGAAGAGGCCCTCCAAATTGCACTCAAGAACCCTCCAAGAAGGGACATAACTTTTATTTGGGTTCCGGCCCATGAAGAAGTCCCAGGTAACGAAGCCGCTCACGAGCTCGCCCTAGCATTCTACCACCGGACAACTCTAGAGCAGCCAGTTCCAGGGACCAACGATAGCATCATCACGTACTGGGAAATTGTAGATAATTACAAAGCCGAAAGAAGAATTTTTCCGGCTCCGCATCGGTCTCTCTCTCCGGAGGTCGCTCGCATTTGGCGGCGCCTCTAGGGAAACAATTATACATCACCATATTGGATCTACTTAACTCACACGAAGGACTATAATGACGCCCTCATCAAAATTTGTAAGGAGACAGGTACGCTAGACCATGCAATATGGGAGTCCGCTGGCTCCCCAGGGGCCAAGGAAAACATTGACAATAGGGGAGCCTGGGAGGCCTTGCTCCAGAGTGAGACTGAAGACGACCAGCGTCTAGCAATCCGCCTGGCCGTTGAGGCCGTGAAGACTCACCGTCCTCAACGCGCGGGGACTGCTTCCTCCACCGCCCCCCCCCCCCCCTACCTACGTGTAGGTTAAAAGGCGGGCACCCCAGTTCGGTGGAATATTAAAGTTTTCAATCAATCAATCCAACAACTTCTTTCCCGTATCTCTCCAACCCATTCTATAGGCAATTCTATATATCTCAATATCATCGCGTGCCCCGATCCAGCGGTGCCCCCGCGACTTCGCGACACCTGGTGTTTTCACCTTGGACATAATTTCGCAGAATTTATTATCGCTATATACCGACGGAAATGCCAGAAAACTAATGGTGACGCATTAAAAAAACAAAAACAAGAAGAAATGAAACTTTTCGCTTTGTTTGCTTACGCTAGCAAAGACTGCGATGGCAACTTAACAATGCGCAAGTTACTACTGTCTAATAGCGCCGCCGATTTGTGCAAGAAGATACGTCCATTCGAACAATTCGTTCTTCGAGGTGTCTGCAGTGGCGGCATGCCTTTTGTCTATACGTCTGAGCAATGGGACTGTACTATGCGGTACTTCAATGGGAATGTACTATGCCCTCTTCACCCGGACAACTGTATATTGTCTAAATTTCAACAAAGTCAAACTTGCGTCGCAATAACGAGAGTGCTGAAAAAAAAAAAGACACTCATTTTTTGGTGCGTTCTTTGCGGCGAAGTGCGCTTTTTACTGCCGTATCTTGGTGCCCCTGCATTATTTCAGACGTGCATCTTCCTCGATCGTGTGCCAATGCTCGTCTCGGACCCCATGGTGGCCTCGTGTACGCGTTTGGAACTCATTTATACCCCTGCATGTCGGGCCCCAGCCTACAGTGTGTGGTGCATATTGTACTCACGTTTTGTCTCTGTATGTATGTTCGTGTATTTCAAAGAGTGCATGCGAGCTTCACTTCCCTTACTCTTTTTAGCAAGCTCTGCTCTAGATTTTTCCGACATTTGACGTAGTTTGTTCTGATCTTACGAAATTTATTCCACCATTGTTAATTATGAAGGAAAAAACAGTAGGTGTCGTTCATTATGGGTCATAAATATATTTCTTTTACCTTACTTCATTTCAAAAAACAAATCGAGCAACAATATGAAGGCAGTGAAAAAGAATGAACTAACACATTGCACAGCGCACATGCGACCTTTGTGTTATCTGACCCCATATGTGAGACACCGGCAGTATCTCTCAATTAGGGTGAGTTTCGAATTGCGTCAGGCCTCGAGTTGGGAAAGAAAGGCTGGTCACGCGTGTTTTGCGAGAGAACGCTCTTCTATCACGTTCTCTACATGCGTGCTGAAAGACTGGCTCTCATCTGGAAATGAAACTAGCATGACGCTAACTATTCCAGGTAGAAGCGGAAAGGGAGGGGGAGGGGGGGAGCGATTCAACCATTTGCGCGACAGACAGCAGCCTTGCCTTCGCATCGTCTGCTGTCACGTCACGCGCCGTCTGCGTGATGGCGCCCGTCGTCTGTCATGCAGCTGCTTTCCCACTATGGTGATGTCACGCAGTGCCTAGACTGTAGGCGTTTTCCACTGACGCTTCGAATTGTCCAGAATGCATAGCTTGCTTGAATAAAAGAAGAAAAAAAAAACAACTTTTATGACGCACCCACGCGCTGTTTCCATTGCTCTAGAACGTGGCAAGTATAAGATTTCCGCATTTTGACTTTTGCCAGCAGCATAGTACGCCCATTCCACGAGGAAAAAAGCCTTCGTATTGCGCTCGGAAGGTTGCTGTCGTTTACGAAACGCGACAAAATGGAACGCTTCGATATTGAAGGCACCACTATTCAGGACCGTGCCAAAAAGCGGAGTACTATAGACAAGAGTAGATACGTTGAAATAAATAAACAAGAGAACGCTCCATAAGTGTTAGAAAACAGAAAGAACGCCACAGCATACGTTAAGAACATACATGGAATTGACTTGCAAATGTATTCCTCACCTTGCGTAATGTATAGAGCTGGAGCGCGTCCTGCGACAAGCGTGATCATAGCTTCTGTTATGCCGAAATAGTTGTGTTCGCGGAAAAGTATGTAAAAAAGTTATTGGCGCAATATATTCTGCACTCTCTATGTGTAATAGTACGCATACGCGCCTTGAAATCTGCACAGGGCGCGTTGTCCGGCTTGTTTCGCTTGCTTCGTAAGAGCACAGACATTTTTTTTATCTCTTAGCCGTCTTGTTGTGGTGCAAGTTTTAGAGGTCGTTTTTATTCAGCTGTCTACCTAGCAGACGACAAAAATTGCTTTCTATTGCACGCTCCAAAGGTTGGCGCAGTTGTAATGCAGCGTTCTAAATGCACAGCGTCATCATTCTTGTTTTAAAGCAACGGCCTCAAAAATAAACAAGTACATAAGCGGAACTTCCTGTAGGGGGGAAAGGGGTTACTATGCGCAGCTCACGCAGACCTTAGATAAGATACCGGTTAAAGAGGAAAGAAACGCGAATACATGGCTATCGCCACACAGCAACCATAAAGGTGTCGTCTGCACCGCTCAGGGCTGAGTGGTGCGCGCATCGTCGTCTGCTGCTCCCGTATAAGTGAAAAGAAATACGGCCCTTGGCCCTGGTTCTACCCGAAAACAGCGTTGACACCCAAGAAGCGACCGAAGCAATTTGAGTCCTCCCCCCACCCTCCCTCCGTCACCATCGTTTTTCGCCTGGGAACGCGAGCTACGCCGCACCGCCCCGAAAACAGCGGTCTTCGCAAATGCAGTTGTCACGTGATGCCATCTATACCACTTAGCTTTGGCGTTAGGTATAGGCCCAACCACTTTACGAGAACGCGCGGCAGCTATGTACAAGCGAGCGCGCACAACAAGCAAAAAGAAAAAAAAAGGAAGCAAAATGTTTGGCGCACGCTATCTGGCGATGTGTACACACGTGAGAAGTCCTTGCTTATAGCTGCGTGATGGGCGCCCGAAACGCCAGAAGAGCCCGCCGGAAACGCTTTTTGATCTAAAATTCTATTTACGTGCGCCAAGGCGTCCATTTTTCAAGCGCCGAAATTGTCCGCCTTGTTCTCGCCGAGTTTGTTTTCCATGTGTAAAACGGCAGGATATAAAAACGGCAAATAATGCATGCCGCGCTGGGGACATCTTTAAATTGGAAGCAGATGTAGCGCGCCCACGTCAGTCTTATGTATTTATTTAGTTATTTATTTATTGACTTTGTTTAACACCATTCTGTACGACGCACAAGGACAATCGGAAGGATAACAGACCTTTTTTATCACGCTGTAATTTCTCTATGCACGGCAATTTTCGTAACAGTCGTGTTTTCAAATTTTTGTAGCTGCGACGATCACATTTAGCCCTGAATAATAGCAGCAAACACTAAATAAAATTTATTTGCCCCGATGCAATTGTCTAAAGTAATGTGAGGTCTACAGTATACATCTGTCGCACTGAACTTTGCCGCAGACAACATTATGTAACGAAGACGTTAGATGTGGAGTTGTACCAAGTAAAGCGAGACGCCAGGCGCTGATGTTAAATGTATACATCCTCTTATCGATTTAAAATAACGGTGTCGGTGCACTCGAATCCTGCTTGTCTGTGATCCCTCGTGCGATAGCAGTGAGCCCAGACTCAAGCCATCGTCAAAAACGGATGCTGCCTTCAGACCTAGAGAAATATGGAGAAAACGCCCGATCTCGCGCGGATATTGCCTTTATTTACAGCAACGAGTCGCTCTTACCAATAAAAATGTGCAGCTTTACAAAAGTTACCATGTTTAGAGGGCATGGGTGCTTAGAAATACCAAGAATGCCAACGCAGTCTGGCGCCCTATAGGGACACGCGTCGGTGAAACGGATAAATCGCTGAAAGAAATGGAAGGATCAGATATGAATTATTGCACTACAGTTTCTTAGAGAATCGAAAACTATCTATAGCTTAGTATTTAGCACACTAAATGGGCTACATTACAGCTGTCATTACGCGAGAAAAATTGTAATTGTGGAAGTAGTTTATTTCGAATATTTGCGCATATATTCGTGTATTTACACAATCCCTTGTTCGACGTGTTCCCGTGGCCCTTGTGTATATATATGGCAAGCGCTGTGCTTCCCACCGATGATGGACGTCATTTGTTGTTCAGCATGAACATCTGAATTTTACGAACTGCTCAGAAATACTTGATTTCGAGCGAGCACTTACGCTATACTTGTGTACGTTAAATTTACAAAAGTTGTCACCATAGTCTATTTTCCAGTGTTTCTGGCATTGAAGGCAGATGTCGAAAGGCCGGAGGTTCTTCTGTCTGTGCACCCGCTTTTATTTTTCGTGCGCACTGGAACACGTGTTTGTTCTTCTTTGGAACATTTTTCAGGCACATCTGTGAATTACGAGGCATAGCCGTCACCTTGTAGCTGGCCCCAATATCTCAGACAATATAGACTATCAATAATGAATAGGTTGCCTGGTTGAAATGCTAAATTTTCATGTTAAACTGCAGGCTCTCGTTGCGTGTCACGACATGGACCTTTGGCAGGAATCAGATTTAACCTACTGGTTACTGCAATGTGGCTCGAAAATTTGTTGTTTTTAACAGTTATTCCCGTTCTAATTCAAGAGTACATCAATTTGCTCAGTGTTGTTCCTTATAACATGCAGACAGGCGCACTATATGCACTGAATGCACTATAGCATTTATATTGAGCTAAGCACACTTTTGCATGAAATTACGAACACTTCGGAACGAGTTTGCTTGGAATTCGCTAAATCATATGTCATGCATTTCAAATGCTGTATATCGCATGTACATGAGGCACAGAACGTTTCATTGTCGTTTATTTAAACGCCGGGAATACAACGATAAAGAAAAAAAGTTCGCTTCAGCAATCCGTATTTGAATGTCAGACACTCGATCGGGCACTCCACAAAGCTTGCAGATCTAAGCGCAGCCTCGTTCGTCAACATCCTTTTGTTCTTTTTTTTATTTTTACTGTTCTTTAGTAAGCTTGAGGCGTCCTGTTATCCTGTCGTCGGCTTGTGATTGAACACGTTCATTTCATTGTGCTCTTTTCCGTCGCGTCCTGTCAGCGAATTACTTATGTTCACTGTCACGCAAAAGATTCAGCGCAAAATCTTTGATATATGTGTATATACATATAGCATACACGTTGCCAACCGGACATCCGATTAATCAATCATTGCTTTTAGGTCGTCAAGACCACTTTGAGAGATTCGAGACGAGTTTCGCAGCGCAAATTGATGGCCCAAACTTTGTATAGCGCATTGTTTCTCTAGCGCTGTCGCTCTGACGCACCTTAAAGTTTTCGTGCTTATTAGTTTCATACATTTCTCTTTGCATGCGCATGAAGCATTTCGTCGGCTTCATGCGGAGCACAAACGGAAAGTTAAAAAATAACGCGAACCGTTCAATACTTAAAAGCGCACAGGAACTGAATCAGCGCAGCAAGAATAATTTTAGAGCGCCACAGGGACGCCACAGCTGCATATAGCGGAAACGACTTCGACGAGATTATTTCATTCTTTAGTCTGGCGCATGAACACCTTCGCAGTCATTTAGCACAAAGCGCGCCGTTCGTAAGTTATTCTTGCGCGCGTTATACGCACTGCGACACGGAATACCAATGCTAAAACAATTAGGATAATAGCTAAACGGACAGACGGACAAGAAACTATATTTCGTCCCAAGGGAATACGTTGTCGTAGTCGCGGGCCACACCCGCGCCGGGGGCTGGAGACCGCGATCTTCAGCCCTGTCGCAGGCCCTTTGGACAGCCTGAAGCTGGACTTCAAGGTCGTCGCTCTTGACGGCTTCTTCTCAGTCTTCTTGCCTGTTGAAAGGCGAGTGGTGGAACGCAGCAAAAGATCGTTAAAGAAACTCTATTTTCATTCGTTTTGTGAGAAGACGTTAATGACACTTGACAAACTTCCAAAGCAATACTTTCGCCTTCTTTCAAATTCGCGCCGTATGACAGCAAAGCCGGTGCTTCAGTGTCACAGCGTGAATTATAAGGTAATTTTGTCGTCCTCAAGCCGTGGCAGCGCAAGAGAGGTTATCAAAGCTAGGTAGCTTGAGCGCATGATTTCTTTAGTCTGTAATGACGTGCTTACTTACCAGTAAACCGTTAAGTAGGACCTAGGAGACGCCATTGATATCCACCACGTGACGGCAGCCTTGTGCGGAAACTTCAAGGGGGCGCCGTCACATGTATCTCGTTTATTTTGTTGCGTTCTTTCTGTCGTGCCACACCTTTCCCTACGGCAACAGTGGCACTTTTCTTTTGCTACTGTAAACGCGTAATACACTCACGAAGCTCAACGTATATTTTTTTTTCTTTTAGCGTCCATTTAAGTCGACAGGCTGTAAGTGCAGAATCTACAGCAGAATCTAATATATATATATATTACCGCTGTACCAAGTGATCCGGTTTTCTATCTCATCGGTTTCTCACATCGTTTCGTAACGCAACGGTGCTTGGAGTCTTGAAAAGTCGGCCCAGTCATTTTTTTTTGTTTTCAACGAAATCGTTGCAGTACGTACGAAAGCTGTGCATATCAACAGATCTTTGGAGCACACTTCAAGTTCCGAGCATCATACCGAATATATTCTCCAAGGAAAAGCCAGGAATCGCTAAATACCTTGCGAGTGGCACACAGCTCTAATGCACCCGCCGTGGTTGTTCAGTGGCTATGGTGTTGGGCTGCTGAGCACGAGGTCGCGGGATCGAATCCCGGCCATGGCGGCCCTACCTTCCAGTTGCTTGCATTCCGTGGACTACTTGCAGCTGCGTCGTAAAGAGTAGAGTGCTTCGGCTCCGTAGCTTTGAACGCTGCCGCAGGAAGTTGTCACCAGGAATAGGCAACGGTGCAACGACTGCAATTCGATACTACATGCTGCGAACCATGTGGAGCTAGGTATCTATGCTCGCGGGTAACTTAATGTGGCAGTGAAGGGAAAGCAACGTGGGCGGAGCTTCACCACATGTCTTACCGCGCCAAGTAGTCCGGCAGCGTTCGACAACGCATTTGGTTTTTCGGACGACATGCGTCGCTCCAACGTGCAGCGGCTTCGCGTTTGCCCAGACGCGGCAGACAAAAGCCGCAAAATAAGTCAACTTCCACACTGGGTGATGTGTTTTCTCTTGTAAAGCTGTTGTAAACAACGGGCCGAATTATCGAAGCTCTTCGTTCGTAAGTGCTGTTTTTCATTGGCTGATTGTCTTCGCTAATAATATGTCCTACATCACTATTGGCTGGCACGAACGCTTTTAGCGTAAGAACGTTTCGTGAATACGGGCCAAGATGTATAAGTGTTTTTTTTTTTTTTTTTACTCTTCCGCAGAGTAAACTAATGCGGATGAAAGTGCGGGACTATATTCAGAAGCGCTCCCGAACACCGAAAGAATAACTTTGTTGACATAGCGAAGCAAGTCATACACTGCTTTGCACATAATTGTTGCACATTGTTATTATATTATTGTTGCGCATTATTCTTGTTGGGCGCGATAAGCCGTCCGGGGCTTATCCCGTCCCACAACAATATTCGTCACTGCCTTGCTTGCGTTTCCTTTCTTGAAAAATCTGCGCTCGCTACTTTCCTGTTGGCAATGCTGTGTCACGCTGATATCGCGCATGCCGTTCGTGACCTGGAAGTACCGGTCTCGCAGCGTTAAAGAAAGGAAATGCGCCCAAGATAGATGACGATTATTGGTGTGGAAAAAGACAAACCCCAAAGGGTCCAAACCTTTTAAGAGTGTATGAGCAGCAAAGACGAGCGTCAGTGGTCCCAGGCTTGCCGTGTGCAATACTCAGCAACCAAGAGAGAGAGAGAGAGAGAGAGAGTTGAATAAATCGGAAGGCGGGGAAGCATGACGGGAATATCCGGCTTGTTACCCTGACTGAGAGAGAGCAAGAGGAGAAGGATAAGAGGTAAAGGGGGAGGGATAGTACAAGATCTAAGTGAGCACTATGCAGGCGCCAAGTGGCAGAAAAAAAAGAAGGATCACGCCGAAGTGTCGCAGTCAACCAATAATCTCGGCCCTCCAACGTAGACGTCACGACTTATGACAAAGAGCCTTTAACGAGATGCTTGTTCGTATATAATGACAAGCAAGCGGCGACAAACATTAAACATTATACAGCATATGCAATGACAAACGACCTTCTTCCTGAGATCGTTCATACGAAATAAGAACAAGTAAAGAATGGTCAGTACCATCGCGTTGAAGTTTAGAAAGCCAATACCGAACGCACATTAATACGTTTAACATTAAGACGATTAACGTGGATTAGAGAGCAAACAGGCGTTCATATCCTAGCTGACGTGACTGGCACATCGGACTGGTTACGCGCTGCAACACGGCTTGCGTCGATGAGGAGGCCTCGGCACATTGGAACCAGACGTACCATGCCTGAGCCGAGCTGCTCCTAGAGCAATCGAAGCCACGTGTTCAGTATTGTCTGGTAACCAAGTCGCGCTTCCCGCTCGAATTAAGGTGAGAGAGCGCGTCCGAACACTATCTACGCTGGAGACCGGTGCTCATGAGCCAAGCGAATGGGTTCCGAGCGTTTGATTTCTACTAGCTGGATATAAATCGTCGCTAGAAAGTGCTCTAGCGCTCTAGAAAGTGACCGTTTGAATGTGCCCTATAGAAGCGGTGGAACTGCTCAGGTCATGCAATGAAGAAAGGATACAACCGGTAATCTATCACAGTTATAGAATGGGTGCCACAGGATAGGAAATGATTGGAAATTTGGGGATTGCGAGTACAGCGTACCTATGCAAATCAGGAAAATTGAAGGTCGCCACCGGCAGGGGGACTTGCATTCCAGAAGAAAGACGATGATCATAGTGATCATAATCAACTACAATGACCGGTCTGCAAAAAAAGAAAAACAAAAAAAAGAATGGAAACTTGTGTGCGACATGTGTTCTGTATCACTCGAAAGAACCGGCGTACTCAGCATGACATGGCTTATGGCCGTCTATTCATAATTTCATATGATCATATGGATTTCTGCAGAAAAAAAAAACCTGTGTGTGTTCCCATAAACACCTCAATCATACAGGATAATGGTACGGGGCGTGCAGTTCTTTTTCAATTGGCGAAGCAGCGCTTGGTCACAACAAGTTCTACACAGCGAATGAAGCAGGATGCACGAAACGCTCGACAGTCTCAAAGAAATCGTTAGCAAACGTCCATTCGTATGCAATGATAAACGGCACGCCATCGGCAACGCCTAACTTGCAGTGAGAAGCAACCAATAGCCAGGTACAATTGACGTTCAGTGATAACGCAATGCCACTATTCATGCAGTCATTCGTACATCGCGAGAAACTATCAGTATACATCTACAGTTATCAATCACAGACCGCGACAGCCGGCCGCCTTATCCCGTGACTACTATAGCGGTATTCAATGACCGCAATTCCGCGATAACCTCGAGATTTCTCATCGCCGTCTCGGGGCTCAATCTGGCACTTGATACAGCCAGCTGCACGTCCGAGAAGTACGCCGCAATCACGTTGACACCGCATTTTGCCTTCCTGTAATTGTACAGACGGCGCATCGAATGGCCTCGACCTCGGCTACAGAGAGAAAGAGAGAACGGCATTATTTCTCGCGCGCTGGACTGCTTCGGCGAGCAGCAGCGGCAGCAGCAGCAGCAACAACAACAGCTCGTTGCGCTTGCAGTCAGAGAGGGCCGTGCCGTGGCCAAGTCAAACAAAACGTCCGACCGTGCAGCTCGCTCGCGCGGGGACCGGCTCGTTCTCTCGGCGGCGGCACCCTCTGCTGCTCGAGTTTAATTCTAGGTTAGGCGCCGGAGACGGCGGGTGGCTGATGCGCGATTCGGGCGTCGCTTCTTCCCTCGCCTGCTCTTCCTCTCATTTCCTCTCTCTCGCTCTCTCTCGCCAACGAGTTTGCACGGTACAACGGTGCCGTTTCGTCCTCTGCTTCATTGGAAGGGAGAGAATTATACCGCACTGTCTGGTGTATGCACCCTACACTACGTGGGCATCTTGAAAAGACACTAAAGAGGGAGAGAAGAGAGGAGGATAGATGAAAGAACCAGGGCTGAGTCCGGATGGGTGTCCTTCATTGGGAGAAGGGAAAGGGGAGGAAAAGACTGAGAGAGGAAGAGAAAGTCCAGTGTTGATGTGGACAACGCATGGGGAAGTCATCTGCTCGGTATCACGGACGGTCGCTCACTCCGGTATAGCCTTCAGAAACCG
This sequence comes from Dermacentor andersoni, assembly GCF_023375885.2. Taxonomy (NCBI): domain Eukaryota; kingdom Metazoa; phylum Arthropoda; class Arachnida; order Ixodida; family Ixodidae; genus Dermacentor; species Dermacentor andersoni. The sequence goes on along the minus strand of NC_092821.1, from coordinate 78,586,986 downwards.
CCGCAGTTCTGTTGTAGCATTCTGCAGCTGTGATATGCGAGACCATGGTCCCAAGATCTTCTTTGACGAGTGAGTTCTTCCGTCTAGCTGGTTTAGGGCTGCGATGAGGTCAAGCTTTCTCACTTTTGAAGGGACGGGCAGCAGCACAGAAGGTGTTCTGTAGTTTCTTCGACAGCACAGACATTGAATTTGGCGCTAAAGAGGAATACTCAATCAGTATAGGCTGATAGAGTGGAGTGATCGTTCAAAACAGTATCTTACCTAGTCTTACGGCAAAAGGTTGAATATTAGAAAAAGAAATCAAGGTTACATCTTTTTTTTTTTTAATTTCGCGCTGAATCCCTGGCGTCGTTACGTCAGTGTGACAGCGCGGATCGCAAAGCGCTTTCTCGAATAGCAGACGTTGTGGCACGGCAATAGTTCTTGGAATGTCCTCAGGTGAGTCTTTGTCTCACTTAGAATAAATGCGGTCGACGATCCCTGAAGAAAGCTTTATTTGGCGCCCGAGTCGGCGCTATCCAAAAAGTCTATGACGTCACGGCTGGAGGGTTCGGGAACTTCGATGCGGCGTTGCCACCTGGCTTTTCTTATTGCGCCATTTCGGACTTATCAAGCCTGTCCTCAAATTGCGAGCTGATCCTGTGGCACCGTAAAAGGGTAATTTACTACTACACCGTAAATAATATTTCTGCTTAGTATCCTTTGAATTGGACTTAGTAAACAGTGACATTTCACGAGCGATCATTTTGGCATGTTGCTTTCTATCCTTTTGCCCTTCCTTCCTGTTTCCCCACAAAGCGCAGGAGAGTGTGGGAGAGCGATAAAAGCAAAGCAAAGACATTGGGATTAACCACCGATATCTACGGTTGGCTACTCTGCACCAGGGAAGGTTTTGCGAAAGGAGATAGAGAGAGAAAAGCGAACAGTTTAGAACTGTTTCCGTGGGCGCGCCATCACACAGTCTGCGAAGGCGCCACATAGTCATATATTCCTCGTGAAAGTCACGCTAATACATTCAACCCTACTCAGTGGTCAGTCACAATTTGTCACACAGTCCAGTATGGAATTTTTTTAGTGCATTAGGGTTACAAGCAGTCCAATTTTCTGTACTAAGTTTGTGAGCAGCCAGATTTAGATGTGTAGAAGAACTGGAATTCTGTCTAGCTATGCGGGTTCTTCGTGCAGTCAAAGGCATCAAGTAAAACACATTGAGCGAGAGTACGAACAACGGCGCTTGGCGCGAGAGACATAACCATGAAGGTTTACCCCCGTTTTCAGAAATGCATCTTAACTTGAAGCCCATGCTTGACTTGATATAAACGACGCCTGGTGCGAACGCGCCTAAGACGCCCATTGCGTTCCCTTCGGTGCGTTCACGACAAGTAGCCATTTAAATCAAGTCAAGCGTGGGCTTCAAATTAAGATACATTTATGATACGGGGGTTAGTGTGTGTTCGCGCTTCCGCCGAGGGTATGTGTTTTCTGTGTTTTGTGATCATTGTGTTGATCTACCCCACTATACAATATCGTCTCGGATCACCTCTGTGCGTCCTTGTGAATGAATTAATGACAGAACGAATGAATTTGTGCCGAGTAAAGATTTCTCTATTCCCGTGCATGCTATACAGAAAAAAGTAAAGTTTTAATTTCTCCTCGAACATCCATATTGCTTGCTCTACATCTTTGCACGTGGTGCGGCTGCTTACCGATACGAACAGCACTATCAACGCATGCGCTGTCGAGAGGCATGTATACACACACGCAGACACACCCACACGCGCACTTTGACCCTGCCGAATTCGCCACCATCTTGGCCACCAACGCCTCCGCCGTCTCCTTCCGTTTCGAGTCCCTCGGGTGCGAGCAATGCGCGCACCGATGCGGGTTATATGCGCGGGCACACGCACACAGGCGTCGAACGCAGGGTGGCGTTGGGCCATAAATCCGCACGCGCCATCTACGCTGGATGTTCTTCACGGCTTGTTTGATGGTCGCCGCCGATTCCCCGGCCACGCCGTGCAGGAGGCGAGGGCGCGCTACCTTCGAGGGGGCGCGAGCTGCGTCCGCTTCGAGGAGGTGGAACAGCGCGCGCGCCCTTCTTCGGCATCGACATCGGCATTACCCATCGGGCACGCGCGTGCAGACACCACACTCGGCGCGCTCGTCTCTCTGTGTAGGGGAGAGGGGAGGGCAGTCGGTAACGCGTGTGTACACACGCACACTCGACTCGACAGGCCGCTCGCTCGGTGTTTGTTGTTTCGTTTTTCGTTTTGATGCGCTTTTATCCGGCGCGCGCTTTCTTGCGCGGGTGTACCGTCGGTGCGCTCGCTCGCGTTGTTTCGAGCGTCGGCGCCCGGAGACGGGAAGGGAGGTGGCGTCGACAGGCGAAGCGCAAACAAGCCGTAACGAGCGGGGTGGTAGTGTTGGTGCTGTTGGCGTTACCGGTGGCTCGTTGCGCGCGCTAACGCGAACGGAGCGGCGGTGCCGTGTTTCCTCGAGCGTCGCGGGGGGACGCCGTCGGCGAAAGGGCGTTGAACCTGCAGCGCGCTGGCGAAGCTTGACCACGCGAGCGCTGTGTGAAAGCGGTTTGCAAATTGTTCGCGTGTCGTAAGTGCTTGCACGCTGAGCGACAACGGAACAATATTACTGAGAATGGATAGCATGGAAGTGACTGATCATGCATACAACACACAGAACAGCATAGGTTTCAACAAAGAACGAGCTCACAACAAGCATCCGAACTATCGATAAAGCATTGCATACCCTCCTCAGCAAATGTAGTGGTGGTTTTGCAACAGCTTCGCTAGATTAACCTTTATTCACTTTAATTACCACAAAAGGTCATGAGTTCGACTCCCACCAAAGGCTCTAAGTAGCTCTAGTTTAATTAACTGTGGCTAATTTACTTCACAGTAAATAACACTAATGGTCGTGACTTCGAGTGCTGTACTCAACTCTATCTTAATTAGACCTGTCTTATCGTGTTCGATAGCGAACATGATAAGCGAATGACCGATGACGGTTGATAAGGGTTTATACTGGTCGGATCAAGTTCCATGACATTGATAATGACACCGGACTGCGTGGGGATGAGCAAGTGGCGCTATGCTTGCGCATACTTAGACAACTACCAGATGAGTTTTGGGCTATTTCGAACGCTTTCATTTTCCTTTAGCTCATCATTTCTGCTATTCAATAAATCGACAAATGATTTCCCGTATGCTTTCCTTGTCTTCCTTATCAGTTGGCTTCATATGGTTGTGAGTAACAATAAATTAGGACTCAGTTTCCCTTCTTTTTCATACCTTTGCAACAGGTAGGCTGCGCTATACTACAGGTGTGGTGTATATCGTTCTGTTGGCTTCATATGGTTATGATTAACAATAAATTAGGACTCAGTTTCCCTTCTTTTTTATAGCTCAGCAACAGGTAGGCTATCCTACACTACGGGTGAAGTGTATACCGTGAGTTGCGGAAGAGACAGGTGTATCATTAGCACCAATCGCTGCAGGAGCATCGCCATGCTCTTACGGTCAATTTGCGTACGAAAACGTGCAAATAGGCGTGACGCCACTCCGTCTCGCCGGCCTGCCTTGTCGACTATGGTGAGGCGAGGTGCGCACATTCGTCGATCGCGGATCTGGTCGCGAGGCGTGTTCGCTCTGCCGGACATAGACGCCCTCAGTGGGAAGCACGGAGCACTTCACGGAACCAGATACGGCGCTGTCGGCACCTCGCAACTAAGGGCGGTCATTATGCGGGCGTCGCTTATTTCTCGCCGTAAATACGGTTCGTTTGTCTCTAGTTGCAGATGCACACAGCAGCGTCGGCTGCATGCTCGTTTTTTTGTTTTGCTCTAAGTCTTAGTCACTTAATGTTACTACTCGGCCACTCCTTGGTATTGGTGCATGCGCGTCTGTAATAAAAAAGCCTAACTGCCTTAGGACCGGCCCTGTGTACAGGTGGCATGAATGGCCCATTAAGAAAATGTATGAATCTTTGAACATTTATGCGGTTCATTCGCACACATACGACGTCACAGGTTTCTAGTTGAACACTATGTGAGGAGTAGGGTATGAGATTAGGAGTAGACGAGTTGGCGGGGAGAGGTATGAATAAGAGATCGAACGGAATAATTCAACGCAACATTTTAGTTAACTGTGCATTATTACTGATTTTCCTTTATGTTTTGCTACATGCTATTCCTTATGATAATCCTTTATGTTTAGGGCCATGTACAGGTGTACAGGCCATGTACAGGTGTACGGACAGGCCGCCATTGGAATCTGAACCTGGCAACGTTTAACGTTAGAACGCTATCTAGTGAGGCGAGTCTAGCAGTGTTATTGGAGGAATTAGAGGGTAGTAAATGGGATATAATAGGGCTCAGTGAGGTTAGGAGGACAAAAGAAGCATATACAGTGCTAAAAAGCGGGCATGTACTGTGTTACCGGGGCTTAGCGGAGAGACGAGAACTAGGAGTCGGATTCCTGATTAATAAGGAAATAGCTGGTAACATACAGGAATTCTATAGCATTAACGAGAGGGTGGCATGTCTTGTTGTGAAACTTAATAAGAGGTACAAAATGAAGGTTGTACAGGTCTACGCTCCTACATCTAGTCATGATGACCAGGAAGTCGAAAGCTTTTATGAAGACGTAGAATCGGCGATGGGTAAAGTCAAAACAAAATACACTATACTGATGGGCGACTTCAATGCCAGGGTAGGCAAGAAGCAGGCTGGAGACAAGTCAGTGGGGGAATATGGCATAGGCTCTAGGAATAGCAGAGGAGAATTATTAGTAGAGTTTGCAGAACAGAATAATATGCGTATAATGAATACCTTTTTCCGCAAGCGAGTTAGCCGAAAGTGGACGTGGAGGAGCCCGAATGGTGAGACTAGAAATGAAATCGACTTGATACTCTGCGCGAACCCTGGCATCATTCAAGATGTAGACGTGCTCGGCAAGGTACGCTGCAGTGACCACAGGATGGTAAGAACTCGAATTAGCCTAGACTTGAGGAGGGAACGAAAGAAACTGGTACACAAGAAGCCAATCAATGAGTTAGCGGTAAGAGGGAAACTAGAGGAATTCCGGATCAAACTACAGAACAGGTATTCGGCTTTAACTCAGGAAGAGGACCTTAGTGTTGAAGCAATGAACGACAATCTCATGGGCATCATTAAGGAGTGCGCAATAGAAGTCGGTGGTAACGCCGTTAGACAGGAAACCAGTAAGCTATCGCAGGAGACGAAAGATCTGATCAAGAAACGCCAATGTATGAAAGCCTCTAATCCTACAGCTAGAATAGAACTGGCAGAACTTTCTAAGTTAATCAACAAGCGTAAGACAGCGGACATCAGGAACTATAATATGGATAGAATTGAACAGGCTCTCAGGAACGGAGGAAGCCTAAAAACAGTGAAGAGGAAACTAGGAATAGGCAAGAATCAGATGTGTGCGTTAAGAGACAAAGCCGGCAATATCGTTACTAATATGGACGAGATAGTTCAAGTGGCTGAGGAGTTCTATAGAGATTTATACAGTACCAGTGGCACCCACGACGATAGTGGAAGAGAGAATAGCCTAGAGGAATTCGAAATCCCACAGGTAACGCCAGAAGAAGTAAAGAAAGCCTTAGGAGCTATGCAAAGGGGGAAGGCAGCTGGGGAGGATCAGGTAACAGCAGATTTGTTGAAGGATGGTGGTCAGATTGTTCTAGAGAAACTGGCCAGCCTGTATACGCAATGCCTCATAACCTCGAGCGTACCGGAATCTTGGAAGAACGCTAACATAATCCTAATCCATAAGAAAGGGGACGCCAAAGACTTGAAAAATTATAGACCGATCAGCTTACTGTCCGTTGCCTACAAAGTATTTACTAAGGTAATCGCAAATAGAATCAGGAACACCTTAGACTTCTGTCAACCAAAGGACCAGGCAGGATTCCGTAAAGGCTACTCAACAATAGACCATATTCACACTATCAATCAAGTGATAGAGAAATGTGCAGAATATAACCAACCCTTATATATAGCTTTCATTGATTACGAGAAAGCGTTTGATTCAGTCGAAACCTCAGCAGTCATGGAGGCATTACGGAATCAGGGTGTAGATGAGCCATATGTAAAAATACTGGAAGATATCTATAGCGGCTCCACAGCCACCGTAGTCCTCCACAAAGAAAGCAACAAAATCCCTATAAAGAAAGGCGTCAGACAGGGAGATACGATATCTCCAATGCTATTCACAGCATGTTTACAGGAGGTATTCAGAGGCCTGGAGTGGGAAGAATTGGGGATAAAAGTTGATGGAGAATACCTTAGCAACTTGCGATTCGCTGATGATATTGCCTTGCTTAGTAACTCAGGAGACCAATTGCAATGCATGCTCACTGACCTGGAGAGGCAAAGCAGAAGGGTGGGTCTGAAAATTAATCTGCAGAAAACTAATGTACTGTTTAACAGTCTCGGAAGAGAACAGCAGTTTACGATAGGTAGCGAAACACTGGAAGTGGTAAGGGAATACATCTACTTAGGGCAGGTAGTGACCACGGATCCGGATCATGAGACTGAAATAACCAGAAGAATAAGAATGGGTTGGGGTGCGTTTGGCAGGCATTCTCAAATCATGAACAGTAGGTTGCCACTATCCCTCAAAAGGAAAGTGTACAACAGCTGTGTGTTACCAGTACTCACATATGGGGCAGAAACCTGGAGGCTTACGAAAAGGGTTCTGCTGAAATTGAGAACGACGCAACGAGCTATGGAAAGAAGAATGATGGGTGTAATGTTAAGGGATAAGAAAAGAGCAGATTGGGTGAGGCAACAAACGCGGGTAAACGACATCTTAGTTGAAATCAAGAAAAAGAAATGGGCATGGGCCGGACATGTAATGAGGAGGGAAGATAACCGATGGTCACTAAGAGCTACGGACTGGATTCCAAGAGAAGGGAAGCGTAGCAGGGGGCGGCAGAAAGTTAGGTGGGCAGATGACATTAAGACGTTTGCAGGGACAACATGGCCACAATTAGTACATGACCGGGGTAGTTGGAGAAGTATGGGAGAGGCCTTTGCCCTGCAGTGGGCGTAACTAGGCTGATGATGATGATGATGACAGGTGTTTCAGCGAACACTTTCAGTTTCTTTTTTTTTTAAGATCACCGGTGGCAGATAGAATAATTCTAGCATGAGCTGGTCTACTCGAAGAGGCGGACATTACTTGCACAATGAAGTGAACTGCATAATCGGCTAAATAACAATAACTCACTAAAGAAATTTTTGAATGTTTACTATATGGCACATGTTGCAATTTACGAATTCTAGCGGGTGAGCCTACAGGCACGTCCACTTGAAGAATATATAAATATACACCATTTACAAGATTTGCGCCGTCAAACCCGCGGCAAAAATGCACTGTTGTTCCACTTAGTTTCTTAACAAAACGTCGTCTTATGCATTGAAGCACGAAATTAACTTGAACGCCGATTCATTTCTCCGCAAAGTTCGGCAACTGATATCTCGAAACTGGGCCGCTATTTTGTGGCGATGCCTTATGCCTTATTCTATGCTATTCTTATCATCCACCACACATGGCCGCCTGATCCCCTTGATAATGTGGGCAGACCGTCGCTCTGACCACTGGCCAAGCGCGAAAAGCCTGAAAAAGCATACCATCGGAAAAGGCATCGCTACAAAATACCGGCTCTGGTGTCATCTTGAGAATTCGTTCCAAGTGGATGCGCTTTGCGAACTCCCCGGCTAGAATTTGTAAACTGCATTATGTATCATAATTAGTTAAGAACTTAATTATTGAGTTCTCCTAATTAGTCGATTATGGATTCCAGATTTTTGCGTAATTTCTGCCTCTTCCAGTAAACCAGCTCATGTTCTAGAATCGTGTTATCGGCCACAAGCAATATATTTTTTTGTAATTTGGAAGTGTTCACTGAAACAGCCTGTGTGTAAGCAAATAACAGCGTAGAACCTGACACATATGCTATATACGATAAGCATCACGTCAAGAAATACGTTATTAGCGCACAGAAACCAGACGGGCAGAGTGAGGGACTTAAAGACCAGCTTTGTGCAGAAAAGAAGTGTGCCTGATTTTTTTTCTCGAACGTCTGTGAGATTAGGAATGCCAGCAAAGTTTTCGAGCATACGTAGCTCTGTATGCAAGACGGGGCTAGGGCATATGCAAATGCCGCGCGTATTTCTGCGAGCAGTTGTTTCTCTTTGCATTAATTTTTCAGTAGTGGGACGTCACTGGCTCCTATGATATAAGACAGACGTACTCAATGCAGAAGGAACAGCTGTATTGGTAAACACGAGGCTAGACCACATTAGAGCTGTTGTCACTAGCATGTCGATTCAGTGTACGGTCATAGTTTGGCCTCCGACTTCATTGATGAGGTTGCATTTCCATGGGCACGAGACATGGTGATGACATGCTCGGAGTTTTCTTACAATATCACCTACGGGCACATCAGCCACCGCCGCTTTATATGCGAGTTCCCTAAAGCGTTTTGTCCCACAGCAAATGCCGGCATATAAGTGGCCCAGCTTCTCTTAAAGCCTATTCCCTGGTACATGGCGGCTCCACGATGAAGCACCGTGACAGTAAATTCTTTACTAAAGTTGTCCTCCTGATAGACGTCTCTTCCCATGCATTCTTCACTCGCACTCTGTTCAGCAAGCGTATGAAGAGAAGCGGAAATATTATAGGGAGCTTTAGCTCAAACGCACGCACGTTCAGACGCCGCCACCCCAGACGTTCATATATACACGAAGGCTCCACGCAACAACGTACGGATAAAGTGACGCCCATTTAGCTCAGATTTCTGACCCGCACACTGCCGACTGGTTTGCGGATGGAAGAAACAAAGAAAGCGTCAGGGGGTTAGGTGGAGCGGTTCATTGATGGGTTTTGACGTTCAATAGCTGCACGGAGCGGCTACGCAAGGACCTTCATAGTGCGGGGCTCTGGGTGAATGATGACCAGCAGCTATAGGTCCTTTAGCATGCGTCCGACGCTGAGCACACCGGAACACGATCCCTTGGCAGTGAGTTCGCATGACAACGCGGCTGTGGTGATCGAGAACCTAACCCACGTCGTGCTTGGTACTCAGCAAAGCAGCGTCGTAGACACCGAGTCACCATGGTAGGTTGATGAATAAAATAATTAATTAATTAGTGGCACAGGGAGAAGGTATACACCACGAGTGAGAACTTGCGATGCTACTATAGCGTGTGTTTACTCCATGGCGAGCTGAGGTAATGCAGGGTAATACAGGTAATACAGGGGTAACTGTATGGCGTAAGAGTTTCCCATTCGCGTCCTTATAAGATATAAAATGCCGGTAAGAAAGCCAGGGCGCCCCATGAAATTTCCAACAGAGCAATATCGTATAGCTGGAAAGCCGTTACGCGAGGGTTACCTGTACAGCGAGTAATATATGTGCTATAGTTACCCTGAATCTCCGCGTATTTGATAGTAAGGTTCTACCCGTCGGTTAGAAAGTATGCGTCGAAAATTTTTTTTTAAGAGTACAGAATAAAGCTTGTAGTGAGATTCGAAAGCACCCATAGCCGAATGAGGGCGTATATTAGTAGAAGTATTATGCAACTAAGTACGAAATGCCCAGTATACTCTCGCCAGGCCTTATGCACCACCGCTCGTGTGTTTTCGGGACGTTGTTTCTGCGAAGCGTTTGTTCGTCTCGTTCACACAGACTCGTCTTTCTGGCAGCCGCTGCATATAGCGCGACAGCACGTGTCACGTGGTTAAAAAAAGAAAAAGAAAACGCACCGAGGCATTTCAAGCGATGTCCTCATTCACGCGCGAAGAGGGAACGTAGTTAGCGAAGACAGATCGAGCTTAAGTGAGCGCCAGTTGGCCGCAGCTTAATTGCTCGGCGCCCGAGGAGACGCCTAGTGTGTATACCATGCACCACGTGCACGGCCCTGGACGGTTCTCTCCTTCTAACCGGGACTGGATGACGGAAGGCCCGCTGTTCACGTTGGCACATTCACGCAGCGTCGAACAACAAAGCGGCTTGCTCGCGGGTCACAGACGTATAGCGTGTGCGTGTGTGTACACACACAGCGAACTATGTGAAAGTGCGGTGTTAAACACACCTACGGTGCCTAGAGCTACTTGGGTGGTCTATCCGAACGCGCGGCATACATTGCACGACACGCACGCGCGGTCGTAGCCGTTTCGTATACGTCGCTAAGCAAACATTCATGAGGTGTACGCGTTCCTCTCAAGCTGCTCCATCTTGCCTAACAACCCGACGACGTAAATCTCGAAGAGCGGCTTTGAAGAAAGGGAGAAAAAGGGGAAAACAACAAAAGGCTGGGCGGCGAGTCCGACAATGCTTTCCGCAGCATGATAGCCCGACTTCGTCGTGTTTGCTTCTACGCGCCGAACGGGCGGGGGCTGTGTATCGGCTGCGTCGACACGGAGAACAGCGCAGTCGACAAGCGATTAACATAATGGCGAGAACGTAAATCCTTCGCGCGCGGCCATTTTGCTCCCGTCGCCCATGGGCGCCCACAGAAGCCGGCGAGGATTTCACAACTCGCCCCGCCGGGGGTTCCGAAAAATTCAGCACTTGAAAATATTCGTGAGAAAGCAAACTTGTTTATTTGTTTGTTTCTTTGTTTCTTTGTTTCCTACTTGTTAGTTTGCTTGTGCTTGTTGGCATCGTCGTGCTAGGGAAAGCTTGTTCGGCGACCACATAGCATCCGGCACTTGTTCGACTTGGGGAAAGGGTTGGGCCTTGGAAAGTGTATACGATGAAGACGGGGTGATTTCGGCGGGTGATTTAATGCTGCGCAGATAAGGCGTCGATATATAAGCCATATGTTTGCATACGCGAAAGGGAGCAGTTTTATGGTTGCAACGTGAAATGGCCACCGCAATTTTTCCGAGCTCCGAAGCTGCAGCATAGGAGTGCGTCTTAAGGTCACTGCGTAAATCATGGCATGCATGCATGACCGTTGGTAAGCCTGCGGGCTCCTTTGTAACGGATGGGAAACTGACCAGCAGTGATTGCAGAGCATCCTCCGTATTTCATAGCGACCTGGTTTCTTGGCGGTTTCCTTTCCTGCTTTTGTTTTGAAACTTCAGCTTGAACGTCACCGAGAGACAGTAAATAAGTCTGAGGCACCGTGACGGTCAGTTTCGTGACTCGTTGTTTCTTTGTTTGCTAGTTTGTTTGTTTGTTTAGTCTGAGTCTGTCAAACTTTGATATGTAGTAATTGACTGAACGAGAAGCACTGAGCCCCATTACACACGATGCCACACTACCATACATAAGTATATAACTAAAAAAAACAAGAAAAGCGAGAGTTTAGTATTATCACCGTTATTGAGGAAAAGAACATAAGTTCTCGGTTTTTCGCAACGTTCTGAGCTATTTCCCTCTGTCCATATCGATCGCTTCGAATACACCTAATGAAATCAATGTAATATTTGGTCGTTTCAGTGTGAATTCCTGTAATCAATATATCGTGTTTAGCCTAAACCACACCTTTGTATTTTGCATTTTGAGGCAGGACTCATGATCCTCTATTTTTGTTAGCACCTGCTCTGCTCCCATGCAATAATACATGCATGACGCTGTAGGTTTTCCATAGTGAATAAGTAAATAAACCAATACAAAAAAGGAACAGCCCAGGCACAATCACATGAAAAAGTGAAATCAGGTACCCAAAGGGTATAGATTTAAAGGTAAACCTAATCAAGAAAGACGTCGATTTCGGTAAGGTGGAATTCACAAACGGCACCCCCTGCAGTCTCCCCCCTTACAGTTTGTATTGGTTACTATGTACCCAAGGCGCTCTCAGGCTATATATAATATATATATATATATATATATATATATATATATATATATATATATATATATTTTCCATGCCGCCTTTCTTATCGTCCATCGTTTACTCAAACTTTCTAAAATACAGACTGGATGGAAAATTTGTTTAGAAAAGCTTTAGTTTTATATATATAGAACTTTAGAGCGTTAGTTCCATATATATATATATATATATGTGTGTGTGTGTGTGTGTGTGTGTGTGTGTGTGTGTGTGTGTGTGTGTGTGTGTGTGTGTGTGTGTGTGTGTGTGTGTGTGTGTGTGTGTGTGGATTCATGGCTGCGTACGCTATGTGCAAGTGCATAAGCAAAAATAGTTGTTTAGTTGTTTTCATAAAACTCATGCGTTTTTAGCGCGCTGGTGTAGCTGAGAGAGAGAGAGAAAGGAAAAGGAAACACAGGGAGGTTAACCAGAGATTATCTCCGGTTTGCTACCCCGTACCGGGGGAGGGGCAAAGTGATGCGATAGGTGAGAGAGAGAAAAAGAATGAAACACACACACACATGCACACGATACAGAACTGTTTCTGTGTGCGGGCACTGTCACGCAGTCTGCGAAGGCGTTCCTAGTGTTACGCAGTGTCACCGTACAATCCTACATCACACAGTGTACAGTTACAATTTGTCAGAATGTCCCGTGTCTTTTAAGTACCGCAGCAGCGCCTTCATAGCTGATCACGCTGATGTTCGCGTAGGCCAGTTTCCAAGGGTGTTGTTTTCCGTTAAGGCCACGTGGTTAAGGCTAAACCCCGTGAGCGCCATTTTGTGCTACCGACGGCTTCGAGGGACAGATCGGGCCGTCGCTTGAACAGATCGCTCGGTCTCGTCGCGTGATCGCTCGGTTCTGCAAATCTAGAATTCGTCGCTCGTCGCCAGGAAGTGCTATGAGCGATTAGCAAATAGCGCGAAAACGGAATTGGATGTACATCACACAATTACTACCGATTGGGGCACGGAACGAGCAAACGATCGAATTTTTATGGTGAAATTAAGGATAAGAACCTACTGGAAGACCTTCAAAAATATTTTATGCAGCTTTTTACACTAAAACACGTCAACTTAACTTAATAAAGCACGCGTCACTCTAGTTTCGGCGCCTATATTGCTGCCCTCATACCGGCAACACTGGCGAGACGTCGCTCGAAGTCATCGCTCGCATGGGGTGCAACTTGTAGGCGACGAGCGAACGCGACAGCCATCTCCATCGCGTCGCTTGTCGCTGCCGCACGCAAGATCGCTTGCATGGGGTTCATACTTTATTGGGCGCTTGTCCAGTTTGTCTATAGGGTGGCTGAGGGAGCTGTTCTTTGTGGGTTGAAACGAGAATGTAGCTGAGGAATGCATAATGAACTTTCACAAGAATTACAGAGAGCCAACGCCTTAAACGTGTTACTTGTTCTTTTTGTTTATTTGCAGCCAAGTCATCATCCACGCCGGCAGAGTCATCCCCACTGTTTCAACTCATCCAAAACGCATCTTCAAATTTCAAGGAAAAGTGTAAGTCGCGCTGCACGAGCGCCGCACCTTTTGCTACTATGTGAGAATTGAATGGGCCGTAACTACATATATATATATATATATATATATATATATATATATATATATATATATATATATATATATATATATATATATATATGTATGTATAACTAAGTATCCGATGTACCGGGGGAGGTTTTTCGTTTATTTATAATTGACGTTCTGTTTTATATATAAAATTGGAATATAGACCTACATAAAGCGCCATTCAGCGGGTTTTGCTTGTAGAGGTGACCATAACTTCGCGGATAAATCGCAAGGTGAAAGTGGCTACAATTAAAGGGATTTACTAACGGTATAATTGTTCAATCGGGACACATTTTTGAATTTCAAAATTGAAGCCGGCAATTAGTGAGTCTGGTAAGCGGAATTCTAAGATTAGCGCTACTCTTGAAATATCCATCCCCAAAATCTCTTGAAATCTCAGCTAAGTCGTCCAGAACTGCTAGAAAAGGGGCTCTTGCCAAACTGCGAACTGAAGCGCCAAAGTATTTCGTAGCACTTTTTGAGGAGAGATATCTTGGAAGCGCTGCGAATCTTATACAATTACCGCAAAGCAGACACGATGTGGCGTGTGTTAGACTTCGATTTAGTAATCGAGTAAAAGCCAGCAATGAGTAAAAGTTACTTGGTCAATTTTTTATACTGCTATTCCAGGAAGTTGCGATTTGCCCTCCAGATAATATCCAAATGTTCAGGTAATCCTCCTGAACTGTCGGAATCGCGCTCTACACTGTTCATGCAATTAGGACGGAGAAAGGTAAACGTTATTGTCCAATCGGCTCATGGTAGAAGCCGTCGTCGCTGGCAACACATCATGTGTTGTTTTGAAGCAAGGGAATCTTGAGATGAACAAGAAGGTTTACCTCGATAACTCTTATTCAAATACGTGGTAAAGGAGAAATAATTCTGTTCAATAATCACTGCATCCAATTTCAGTATGTCTGTTGCATTTAAAGAAGGAAACTCAAGATATATTGAATATAGGAAGCAGACTTATATGTTACGCCACGAAATGTATTTAAAAGTAGTCGAAATTGGAAACTTGAAAAAAAAGACCTATTACACAAGTATCTTTTTCTCTAGTCTACACGTCAGTTATAAATAACGATATCATATGATTATGTAAACTGCGCCTACAAAGATATCTAGGCCCGTATTCACAGAAACTTATTTCGACAGAACCTTTCCTAAGACAAAATTCCCACCAATCCCGATAGTCGGCGTATTATTAATAAAGGCAGCCGGCCAATGGAAAATGTCATTTACAAACAAAAAGTTTGAGAATTCGCCCCTTAAACCAGACAAAATTAGTACTTTAAACACCGCTTTCAGACATACTATTTGATTTGGAGTAGGATCATTGCAAATCACTCGTAAATATTGTTACAATATTACGCCAGCTCATATATCAGAAATGTCTGCTTTAGATGTGCTAATCGATTAGTTAACAGAACTGGGATATCTCTTTTTAGGTTGAGAGTTGCGGATTTTTAAACTTCGTGCTCTGCCAACTTATTTTTAAAGTATAAATTGTTAAATGAAAATTTAGTTGGTACAGTTGCTCAAAGTTAACGGTGCATTTCAAAGGGGATAAATTTCATTCGATTCGGCCCAGCGATTGCATGACAAAATGATTTCAGCGTTTTACACCCATTCGACTAAGGAAATCGATGCCTGCCTCCAGATAAGGCTTCTTCGCAACACAACTACAGAACCTCTGCCAACTCAAACGCATATATACATAGGCGGTGCATACATCTCGACCATGTTTCGGTTTCTGCGTATGTTTTAAACAAACCATATCGAGGTGGTCTGGACGCTTCCCATCATCGTCGTCATTTTCGGCCCTGGTTAGACAAGCGAGGAGGGCATACTTCTCATTACCTTCGAGCGAAACCTTGCTTGCGTCATCTTCTTCACTCGGATCTATAAATTTTATGTCGAGCCGCAGGCTACGTCGGTCGTCGCAGACATTCGCGTGTGACCTAATGGCGTCCGCGATTAGAGCTAATGGTTTACATTGCACTAGCCCCCCTTTAAACTATGCGCTGCTAAGATTAACGATGATATCGGAACATCGGGAGTCACGTCAGTAATGGTGAAGAAGACACAGCCCGTGGGGGGGGGGGGGGGGGGGGGGGAGCAATTCGGAGAGCAGCGAAACGGCGGCGTCTGCGAATCGAGAAACCTGATCGCAGCGTCATCCGCGAGCCCAGAAGTGAGTTATATACAACAAAGCGAACCGCGACATAGCATCCCGACAGGTTCCCTAGTCTTCGGGATGCTGCAGATGAAGGCCGCAGGACGAGGAGGACGAGTTCACAATTCTGCGGACTTAATTGCCCCTAAACAGTTATGTTGGCGGCACGACCCTGCGCTGTATACTTGGTCGTCAAGAAGTTGGCTGAAACACACGCACAAAAAAGGAAAGAAAACGAAAAAAAAATACAGAGTTGAAGATAATGTCGCGGCTATAATTTTCCGTTTTGCCTGGCCTCAGCACACCACTATTTCCTCATGTGCACGTGATACGCATGCGTAGGATGGTCACGTTACTAACTATGCAGCATGTGCCATTTCAACGGAACGAGTTCGCGCGACTGCGTTGATAGCTCGCGCGCGCGCGCGCACACACACACACACACGCATATATATATATCATAGGAAGCCCACAAGCAACGACACCAAGGACAGCATAGGGGAAATGATCTGCAGTTATTATTTTGAATTATAGCAGCGATAGGTAAATGGAAATGAAATTGGATGAAAAAACGACTGGCCGCAGGGGGGATACAAGCTCACGTCTTCGCAAAAGGCCTGCGATGCTCTTACCAAATGAGCTACCACGTCGCCGTTTTTCCGTCCACTTTCTGAAGTACTTATGTTTAATGTCTTCTTAAACTAACCCCATAACTAACTCCCAGGGTTAGTCCTAGTACGTAAATATACCGCATGTTTCAGGGAACACATTCAAAATTTTTCGCGGTTGTCTGTGGCGGATAGCACATTTCTACTTCATATGCTGGTCTACTCCAAGGGGCGGACATTACTTGCACAAAAAATGGAAACGCATAATTGACTAATACACAAAAACATCAATAATTTAATATTGAACTGATTGCCTTACGGCCCATATTGCAATTCATAAATTATAGCCGTGGAGTTGCCAACACGGATTCACTTGGGACGAATTCTCAGGACTGCACCAGGTTAGAGATATCAATTCCCGAACTTTGCGAAGTAGTGCACTAGTGTTCCAGTTACTGTGTTCCCAAAAGTAACTGGAACGCCGATGCATTTGTCCCCAAAGTTCGCGAATTAACATGTCGAAACTGGTGTCGCCCTGAGAATTGGATCCGCCTTGCGAACTGCAAAGCAAGAATTTGCGAATTGCAATATGCGCCATTAGATAACTATATAAAAAGATAATTTGTGAATCTTCGCTAATTAGTCGATTATGCGTTTCAGTTTCTTGTGCAAGTAATGTCCACCTCCTCGAGTGCATTATTAAATGAACTTGAGTTCTGGTATCTCACAGGCAACCCTTTAGAATTTTTTATGTGTTCGCTGAAATACCTTGTATATACGTGCCGTAAAAATATCTAGAAGTGTCTCGAAGTCAGTAACATCACGCGATGACCGCAATCATCTCTGCGATGTCATGGCATCATAAGGTGCTGCAATGCTAGATTCTTTCCTGTTATTTGGAATGGCCGTTGATGTCATTATGTTTAACCCATATAATTATTTCAATTTATCTACGTATTATTCTAACACCGACTGTGTTCGCCTGCGGAACAATCCAAGTTTAGAGAAATCTTAAAACAAATCTTTCAATTAAAGCCTTTCTTCCAACCATACCGTTTGAAATTTATGCCATAGGTACATCCACTGGCAGTACATGTATGCAGGGAACACCAATCTATCGTTATAAGCTGGGAAAATGCACGAAACCTTGAAAAGCAAGATGAAGATAAAGGTCAAAAACCATGAACA
The DNA here is from genome assembly GCF_023375885.2 of Dermacentor andersoni. Lineage (NCBI taxonomy): Eukaryota > Metazoa > Arthropoda > Arachnida > Ixodida > Ixodidae > Dermacentor > Dermacentor andersoni. Next base: position 78,569,565 of record NC_092821.1, on the reverse strand, counting down.
AATCTGTGAGTGCCCAATATGGCAGCTAATCTTAATACAGACCGCCGACAAGAGCATGCAGGATCTTATGGCATACTTAATTTAGGTAGACAAAGTGTATTCAATCGAATAATTGCATAAAAAGGCGATAGTTGTCTAAAGTTAAAGCGATAGCTATTTTATATTTTGGTATGGGGGAATTTAGCAAAACGCCCAGCCCCCCTTTTGTTGTCATCAATAAACAAGCGCGACAAACGACGCCTGCTCCTCCTTTTCATATGATTAACTTGGAAATACATGCGGTCACACAACGTCATAAGGGTGAAAGACACACTTCAGTAAATGACATTCGGACGCAGTGCCAGTTACTGTTTTCCGCGCTAATATGCCATTCACTATTGCCGTTTTCTGTCGTTCCGGAAAACGAAAGTAGCCTCAATTTTGGCCCACGAACTTTATGCAACCTGGCTACCCGGTATGCCTTCTGGGTTCTTTTAAGCGGGACGGGTGTCGTATTTCGGCGACACTGAAAGAAACACGCACCGCACGGCTTCGCGTTACACGGAACTGCGCTCGGTTGAAACGGGTTTCGGCGCCGCCACCACACATGTACTGCGTCGGCCAACCATAGTGCTGCTTGCCAGAAACAAACGAGGAACACAAAGTGGCCCTTTGAGCATTAGGAAACGGCAAAACACCCGTAACCCGCCACACGCCGCATACTGAGGCGTGTAGTGCGTCGCTGTGTGTCGTGGGAAATGATTCGGAGCGCTGTGTTGCCAACCGGCCGCATCGCGTTCGCGGCCACGTCCGATTCTCACGCCGTGGGAAAAATTATGCCCCCTTGTGGACTTCGTATAGGAAAACTTTTTGAGGGTGGTCCTGCACCACAAACGTTTATTGGCTTTAGAAGTGTACCTGATTCCCCATTGGAGTGACACGAACTGGCCTTACCGTTGCTTATTTAACAACGCCTTATAGCGGCTCATTTTCGGCCTCTTCAAGTCGATACGGTTCCCAGTGGAAAAAGATACCGCATGACATAACCACCTCTGGTTCTGCTATGCGGCCATACAGCCGTTGGAATTGCAGAAACGGCACGCATACCTGCACTGCATGTATACGTGTACGGGACTCCATGCCCGTTGCAATGTAAGCATTTTATTCCGATGGTTTAGGGAGGGGGGGGGAGGCATGGAGGGGGGCTATTCTTTTCCGCGCTTCGTAAGTGGAACAGGCACCCCTGTAGGCTAACATTATCACCGAGATCGGCTGACCATTAATAGATGATATAGGAACCTAACAGAATTGCGCAAAAGCAATCCTTACGTGATACCAGTCCGTCTATCTTGCTCTCATCCGTATGGCGCTCAGACCTTTGTACTGGTTGTTTTCCAGCGCTACAATTGCACAATTTATCTGTGAAAATCACTGACTGGTGCTATACACGCGGCAAGATGGTGCGTCATCGTTATTCTCACGTTTCGTTTCCTGACTAACGTCTCGTTTGCCAAAAGTGAGCAGCTCGATGTAAGCGGGAGGTTGCGATAAATACAAATTGCTCGGCAGGCGACAGGAGTATTGCAAGAGGGTGTAGTCGACAAGCGAGACCGTTGTCGCAGAAGTAAACGGCGAAACCCAAATTCCGTGGCAGCAGGAGACGACAAACCAGACGGTGTTGCAGGAGTAAACGGCGAGACGCGAGCAAAGTCTGTGGGGCATTCTATAAAAAAAAAAAAAAAAAAAAAAAAAAAAAGGTAACCGACGAAAAGCAATAGAAAGGGGGCAACCAAATGGTCGTCTTTCGAATGGCACACTTGGCGCTTGTTCGTTGCCTCACGTCGTTGACTGTTTGTTTTTCCTCCTTTCAACAATGACTATTTCCCGCTGGTGCGTGCATAAGTGTCTAGGGAGGTGGGGAAAGTGAAGGGGGCGGGACCTCCTCTCAGCCACGCCCTCTCGGGGTCTTGGGGCTGCCCTCGCAACTGCGGAGACGCGACCCCCGTGTCGTTTGTCTCCGCGCTTACCATTCACTGTCGTCTGCTCGCCACTAGAGCGTTCGCAAATTACTCGGTGACATCAATACGAAAGCTCGCCCAGTCGCGTAGTATGGAATATCACTACTCCCACTTTTCAGTGCACAAAGATAGATTCGCACTCCTTAAAGTTGTTTGCATGCCAGCATATGTTTGCGGTGCCATGTGAAGCTATTAGCGCCAGTACCCTGAACATTGACTTTCGACAAAATCCCAGAATGGCGCTGAAACTATATTTGTTCTTCTCAAGGCAAAAATATACTGTGAGAAATGACTCGCAGAAGCACCTCTCCATTGGTTAGGGCATGGAGATGCAATGACATAACGTTTTTGACATATTTTTTTCTTTCGCTTCTTGCGGAGCAAAATAATGTTTTTGACACATCGGCTGTTTCGCTTTGCTCATCGACATATTTCACAAATCAGAATTGAGCCCTTGGCAGAGGGATGCTTTATCACCTGGGGTAATATCTGGCCACCGGTATAGCTCCGCCTCATCAAGACGCCCTTCCGTGCAATGGTACACTTAATGTAGTTCAAATGTAGTATGTTCCGTTATTAAGTGGAACACATCTGCACAAATATTTCGCTCGATAGTTGATAACTATATGTGAAAGAAATTCCCTTGAGCTTGGGCCCTAAATTTGGTGCAGCTTCTGATTGCCGGGGCTATACATCACTCCTGTAATCCTCTCTTACTTTTTTTCTTTTTTCTTCTTTCTAAATTACTTAAACAGCCAGGTAAGCTCCGGATTCATCAAAGACACTTCGTATGCGCACAGACGTGTTGACGTCATCCGCGTGTAGAGGTTTTCTGGAAGGACCGTACAATGCAGTACTGTTATTAGGTGTGTAAGATTGCCGTTAATTGCGCCATATGTCTTTGAACCTGATTTACCGTCACCACGCACTCGGTGTGGTGGTCATGTTGATATAGGTGCGTAACGTTCTTACTTTTCGATGTGTCCGACTGTGCGTGTTCTGCGAGCTTGGCGCAGAAGACTTCACATCGCAGTGAAATTGAGCTTATAAATAATGGTGGTAGAGCTGCTGCTGCGCATACCTGTTTGTATCTAATTAAAGAGTGCGTACATGGTGATAATTTTTTTTAAGTTCTAGATAATTTTTTTTCGAGATCACTTGTGGCAGATTGCGTATAATTACATTCCTTGAGCTGAACAATCGAAGAGCTGGACATTGCTTGCACGAGAAATAAAAACGTACAATCAACTGAGTTAACAAAAATCCAACTGATTAACTTCCTGATTAATTCAATTACGGTACATATTGTGATTTGCGAATTGTAGATGGTAACAGCCGGCAGGGCATATTCGATATGAACAGATTTTCACAGTGGCAGGAGTTTCGAGATACGCGCCAACAAACTTTCGGAAAAGATGCACCATTGTTCCACCGCTACCTTTTTTTTAACAAAGCGCTCTTTTATGCATTGAAGCGCAAAAGTATCGGGAAAGTCCATTTATTTCGCCCCACACCTTGGCCAATGAATATTTCCGAATTGATTTCATCCTGAAAATTCATTCTAAGTGGCACTTGCAGTCTCACCGGCTACAATCGCTGAGCATTGCCATATGTGCTCTATAGTAATTAAGAAGCGTGTGAGTAAATTTTCTTTATTTTGTGGAGTATGTTTTTTTTTTTTTTTTCGATGTCTTGTGCAACTAATGCATGCCTATTTAAATATTCCAGCTCACGGAATTGAATTGTGCTATCTGCCACAGGTGATTTTTTAAAGGCTTTGCAAAAGCTGTCAAATGACCACCCGGTGTATTTCTTTCTTTTATCTTTCCTCTCTTTCTTTTTTCGCGAGAACAAAAAGAGCTAGACATATAGCATTGTATATACAATGAGTCAACACCTAATCACGGGCTTCAAGCTCCATCGCCCAATGTCACACAGCGCCCGACGTGCTTGCTCTTTCTGAAACACAGTTCTCGAGAAGCGCCCAGATCGAAAGAAGGTCTCCTCTACCATGTAACGTTCCGTAAACGAACCAACGTACTACTTGGCTGTCGCATCTATACAAATTCTCTTCAATTTACACTGTGGTGTGGTCGTCTCTGCATTCTGAGGTCATCGCGGACTATAGTACTTTCCTGTGCTGCCTGGCAATTGATGTCGGTAACGAATTGCCATTCACCAAGCAGCGAACGCGTCAGCATATCTCTATTTCCTGCGCAGTGTTTTAATCTCGCAAGTTCTATGCTAGCATTCCTCGATATCACTACATGACGGAAACGTTTAAAGTTCTATGTCGATACCATTTTGTCCTTGAAGGCCAGGAACGTGGAAACAATCTATACACAATCGAATGTAGAAATTAAAGAAATGGCGCTCACTTAATTCTGATCACGTGATTCTTACCTACCTGTATAGCATAAATAAATAACCCGCTAATAAAGAATTAGTCGATTAGTACAGCGTCACCTATCCGACTCCTAAGTTTCAGGTATTACGTTGCACGGGCCAACGGATCCAGTGAAAGATGAATTGATAGCCCGATGGCTGCGCGATAATTTCCTTATTATCGAGTAATAAAAGAAAACTAAGAAGAAGTAAACACATAAAGAAAACAAGAAAAGAGGTTTCAAAACCTGCCAAGACACCTAAGGTAACTAAACGCGCATTGGTAAGTTTTTGCTTAGTTGTTTCCACAGGTGTTTCGAAGTTTTTGACCGATGACCTTTTAGATGCGGCAATTAAAACAGGATAATTAACACCTACCGTGTACCCTCATCGTAACGCATGAGCGAGGACGAAAAAAAGTAACAGGAATGAACGTTTAGGATCTTAATACAGCCTTAGGTGCTTTCTCATCGTTGGCAGGATGCGTGAGCACCTAGCTCCCGTGAAAAAATAAATAAAAAATGCAAGCGTCCTTAGTGAAGCCGCGGTGCATAGCACCGGAAGTTAGCATCTCCTCCGCCTTTGTCGAAATATAGGGCCAGTAATTAAGTCAACTACCCTCCGAATAAAATTACACTTTACTTTATTATTAAGACATTATACCGTGCGACCAGCTAGCGCGGTCATCGAACGGTGTAAAAGCACAAAGGCGTCTCTCTCCGGTACGCCATTTCGGGAGCACTCAATTTACAACGCACTTTAATAAAGTAAAAGAATAAATCGGTAGACATAACAATCAAATCAAATTATGGGTTACGTATACCATATAAACGCACGGGATATCTACGAGAGACGCTGTACATGGCGGAGTCATTCCGGATTGGGTTCAAACACCCGTGGGCTTTATTAGCGTACACATGAGTCTAAGCTTACACGAACAGTTTTGAATTTCGCCCCCAATCGTGATGCGGCTGCTGAGACCGGGGAGTCGAATCTACGACCTGGTTCTCAGCAGCGCAGCTACATAACATATATGCAAGCGACATTCAAGAAGATGTGCAGTTTGTGCTACAGCCGATCCTGAAAGCGAACCGCCAATGAAAACATATATACAACCGACATTCAAGAAGATGTGCAGTTTGTGCACTTTTTCCAAAAATAAGGTTAAAGATTACTAAATGCTATATATTCTGATCTAGAAACTGAAAGCTTCCCGAATACGGGCTCAGATGACTTAATAAAAAGATATATTTTCGCTACAATCGGTAGATTTAAACACTTGTATTACGTGCGACAAACCTCATCAAAACCGGCACACAGTGGGCACCGATGAGCTAAACGATTTCCCCTGTTCCACGTATTGAGATAGCAGCGTCATGGGTTAACGCTTGCGCAGCAATTTCACTCTGTACTCTGTGCTCTGTATAGAATAAAGTTTGGCATCGGTGCTTTGTCAGCGCTGCTGTGTGCGTATGTTTGTATCAAGCCGCCGAGCTGAGGCCGTAAAACGTTTCCGCGTATTGTTTGTTAGCCTAACCAACACAAAGCACCGTCGGGCCAGCTTCAGGTGCGGGGTCGCACGTTGCGGCAAAAAAAAAAAAAAAAAAAGACTGCGTGGGGTATCTCTCGCCCGCCGAGTATGCGGTCGCACTAAAATGTCGTGCACCCCCGGGCGAGTGGGTGACGTGACAGCCGTTACTCACCCGCGCATTGCTCATGGCCCGTACACGTAGTGGGTCACTCGCGTGTTTTTCGCCGAACAAAGTTCACCTGTGCCTGCGCGTGTGTCTTTTTTCTTGCTCACTGCACAGTTTGTGTACACGAACGTGTGTAGCAACTCTAATCTGTGGATTGTACATAATATACGGAGGGGGCCTCATTTCTTCCGTTCAGTTATGTGCAGTACGCAGCTGAGGTACTGCCTATAGCTTGTGCAGCGTATTGCCACGGGAAGCTAACAGGGTAACAAATGTTTATGCTCGAAATATCGCGAGGCATCCTTGAGCGAGTGATAAAAATTGTCTTACGTATGCACGCAGTCAAGCAAGCCGATCGGCTCACTTGGCTGCGTTTGCAGCCGTATCACGTCTTGATTTTAAACGTACCGTAAAGGCTTCTATACTATATTCGTCAAAATGATTATCTTTCAAATGGAGACGTCTCTATCGTAGTTTTCCCGTTAACTCAGGTACGATATGTTGCAACCTTGCCACAGCTGAAGATGTTTTCATTACCGCATTGCTGAACAAAACTACCTAACGCCACTATTACCTGCATGCTTCTAAAGGCTCACTCCAACATGCACGCTCACTTGCACGCCTGCATGCGTGGAAGTAGTTCGCTAAGAAATCCCGAACTGTTCTAAGCCTCTGTCAGGACGACAGAGAGTTTGAAAGTGAGAGCGCAAGAGAAGTCGTCTCGCAATGTGAAGGGGCACCATTGTCCCGAGTAATTCGGCAGAAGACCGAGCGCGCGCACTGACGACGCATGCGCTGACAATGGCCCGACGACGTTTCGCCTGCCGTCTGTCCGCTCCGTATAGACAGACGACGAATGGTTTTCAGGCGTCAGGTCGTGCGAGCGCTGTGCAGAACTGCGCAGACGTCGAGGCTGAAGCAATGGCCCGGTAGGCGATGGCCCAAGTGTATAATAATAATACACAAATAGGTGGCGCGGGCGCACTTGCAACGGCTTCATTAGGGACCGCGCCGCGCGGCGCCATTAATAAAGTCATTGTGATCAAAGCGAGACCTCATTAATCACTGGCGCTGCGCTTAGCAGACGAATCGCCAGAGGCCGGTGGTTCGTAGCAGACGACGGCGAAATATAAGCCGGCCGAAAGTATACGAAAATAACAAAAAGAAAAAAAAGGACAGATAAACGAGGATAGAATGCGTTTGAAAGAGACGCCGGTCAAAATGGCGAGCTAAGTGCTCGAATACGCTGCATACAGGACCGTATACGTGCGACGTATCTTGGGGCCACGACGGAGAGGAGGTTGAAAAATAATGCGCAGCGGGGTGCTGGGAGGTAATTGCCGGAAGGTGAGACAGGAGCGGAGGACAGCACGTCCTCGGGAAAGTGCGAGTTTTCCCGAAACCGGAGCATGCAGCTAAAAGCTGGAAACACGACAAGGGGTCAACAGAGTTGGTGCAGAACGAATGAGACCCGTAGTGAAAGCCAATACTTTCAACAGAGGCGAAAGCAAGGCACCCACAGCGGTAAAGACCGTCGCTATAGTGCTTTAGAGCTGAGCGAGGTCGAACCTTTCGATTGCCTATACTGCTGACTCCCTGTAACTGCACATGGCAGTATTTTGAACGACGTGGAACACAAAAGCGTTTGTGCTTGTGCTTTGGGAGCACGTTAAAGAATGCTGACTGCACGATGAATATCCATGCAGCAGTCCTCAACTTGCTTGATACAGTTATGCACAGATTCATTAAACCATATCGAACAAAGATAATATTGCTTCTTAGCGAGTGAGGAACGACTCCAAGAGGAGGAAGACTGTTCACGTATGCGTCATAATCTTCTTTTTTCAAATTCCTATTGTGTAACTTTCCACCAAGCTGTACATTGTGAATGCTGTCTGACTTGCCGTGTAAGTTTAGGGACTTGCGCCGTACAGTTTGGTTGAAGTTCTCGCCAACTAGGCGCATAAACGTTACAAATTTAATTCGTACTTCATATCTCGTTTTTAATTCTTTACAAGACGTCTTCGTTACCTACGTCGTCATATACTATAAGTGAAAAGGAGCAGCTGGCTTCGTAACACGTTGCAGCATCTCCTGCACCCAGGTTTCGTTGAAGAACTTTAAGAACGCAAACATTGCTCCCGCCGACATGGTCTGCTGTTAAAAAACAGTAAAGAACGAATATTTAAAGCAGCAAATACAGATAAAAGAAAAGTAAACGTCACGCGAGGCTCTGAAGCAACGACTGCCAGCGTAAGTGCTCAACCAAGTGAAGCCACCGAGCCACAAATGAGCAACCAAGGCAAAAAAAAAAAAAAAAGTAAGGACAAGAGAGCTAAAATGAATACAACGTCCTCTAATGCCCCTATAGTCTCATTTTTTTTTTCGCGTCGCGTGAGGCGTGCCCCTTGTGTGCACGTATCAGCGAGATAAATTTTCAATAAGCGGTGCCGCGGATGCGACCAAACAAGCGCTTGCTCTTAATAGCACGCCGCGCGCGCATTCATGGGATAACACCGCCAAGCGATTAGCCCTGCCGGGCGACGCGAGAGAAGTTAGGCCTTCCACGGCGCTGGGTGGCGCTGCAGGCGACAAGGGGGTAAACAAGGGGGGGGGGGGGGGGGGGGCGCCCCGAGCCATGAATATGCATCAAGTCTTCGCACTCGCCTTCCCAGCCTCCAAATAGGAACAGTGAGAGAGAGGGTGGAGATTCAGAAAACAACAGCGCAACAGGAAAGAAGCGTGCAGCAGTCGTCCACAGCGGGGGTCAAGGGAGAGAGAGAGCGCGGCGTAAAGTTTAAAATTGATGTGGAGGCAATTAGGTTGACAGTGCGGCACCATGGCTATAAGACGAGCAAGTTGCGTACAGCGTTCCGTAAGCTGAAGTCGCGCCGCTGCTGTTTGTGTACTCCTAGAGAAGGAGGCTACGCATTTCGTATTCGAGGGAATGTAGTTGCTGTTTTGAATTCACCGTTATCATCATTAGCATCATCATCATCATCATCGCCGTAAACTTTATGTCCAGTGGGGGCTGTCCGATCAATGTGTAGTGGTTCCTCAGAAATTTTCGTCCAGATTATTTCTGTGTGCACGCCTACAAATTACGCTCTCTCGTCACGCCACATCATCCACTGCCGTCTTCAACTGCTTCGAGTTCGGGTGGTCAATCTGTGTTACAGTTTGTCAGTTGCTGCACTGAACTGAGCCAAGAGGACGTCAGCGATCAAGAAGAGCACACAAGTGCACGCCTGCAGCCTTTGCGCGCGTGCTCGGTTTCTGGCTGCCTTATCGCCTGGCTGACATCGAAGACTGCGACAATCGCTTCTTCCTGTGTACAGACAATTTCGGTCGCAATGCATACTATGCTGACTGTATAGAATGAAGCCTTTAATTGCCAGTCTGCTCTTATGATGAATATATCAGTATATGGTAGCTCCATAAACTCAATGCGTTCAACATTTCATGCTCGTGCAATCATTTCTTCTTTTTTTTAACTTCCGAAGAACTTATAATCTCGAAATTTGGTTTGATCTGTTTCTCTGTGAATTATCTACCTGTTCATCTAGCAGTCTCTCAGTTTACTATAAATAAGCAAATGAATAAATAAATAAATCTATCTATCTATCTATCTATCTATCTATCTATCTATCTATCTATCTATCTATCTATCTATCTATCTATCTATCTATCTATCTATCTATCTATCTATCTATCTATCTATCTATCTATCTATCTATCTATCTATCTATCTTTCTAACTAACTAACTAACTAACTAACTAACTAACTAACTAACTAACTAACTAACTAACTAACTAACTAAAGTGTCTGTCGGTCCGTTCAGGCATTTGTACGCCCTTTGTCTTACGCCAACGCCGTCACGTAACCGCAGTGAGGCCACCGTCTCATGACCAGCGAGGGTCAGAGGGCGAATAAGCATGACACGCTTTGCGCAGCAGTGCGATTGGAACTCACACCCCCGCAGGAATGTTGACTGGAGATATGTATTGCACTTGCTAACTGCTACGCCGTCGCGCACGCAGCTTCAACGCTTAATGGGCGATTTATGTTGGTGTCACGGCGCATATGTATACAGACTCCGAGAGCCGTTACGTGGAGTCTGAGCAGTTAATTAGGGCGCCAAAACAGGAAGAAATGTAGCGTATAAGCACGCCCGTTCTGCGTATTAGTAAGAGGAACTTGTTTTTTGATGAAAAATTTCGTGTATTCCCCGTGAGATCCTGTTGCCGTCGCAGTAAAATGAACTTGACGTGAGAAATCGCCCAAGCTTGTTGGTTTGTCTTAGCGCTGCTAAGGTAGAACCGGAGCATAGCCCAGCCAAAGAATAATGTGATTCAGTTTCGTCTGTATATGTGTTCTTATAACATAAGTGTAGTTTTCAACTCTCTATCTTACAGCGCCAATATATATATATATATATATATATATATATATTGTGAGAACGCCGTTGCGCAAGCTGAGCTTTTTAATAAGGGCCCTGGTCAGCCGTGTCACGTACCGCGGGTTACGTAGGTGCTTCGGTTTGGTCACACTGCAGGGAACTAAAGATACCATGGGCAACGATGTGAGGTGCTTTTTCTCCCCTACAATAGGGGGCGGCATCTTCGCGTATACGGAGATGCCCGCCCCACTTCCCCCTCGCCTCCCCCCCTCTATGTACTGTAAATCGTACTTCTACGGTGGCTGCTGCGGTTGAAGGTGTAAATAAATCTAGGGACGTTGAAATTAGATGAGTCCAGCAAGAAAAAAAAAAAAAGAAGGAAACCGAGAGGTCGTGTTAGCCATTAAGTGGTCGGGGAGCAACGCTCGGCGCTCGCTTAGGGCAACCTTGCCCGCTCTAATTAGACCGGCATGCGTCGGGGCGTCATAGAACCCGCATCTTCTGAATGTAGCTACCCTAACACGTGAATGCACGCGAGAAGTCTGTTTAGCCGCGCGCGGCTTCAGCTTATGCAGCCGATGCAGGCTTCTCCACGGTGGAGGACATCGCGAGGTCACGCAGCCGTTGCAATTGCGCAGGCGCGTGCACGGGTGTGGATTGGGGCTGTATGCCCCTTAATAAACGAGCCTAACTTCGTGTGTACTAATTGGTCGAATAATTCGGCACCGCTCTGCGATTTGCTAACTTCCTTGTAAGTTCATATGGTCGAACGACAGGCCCGGGATGGCGAAGCTATCGTTATGAGAAACCCGAATGGGGTTTCCGAACGACCGTCATCCACGAACCGAACGTCATCCACACTTCGTGTAGTCGTGCGGATGACGTTCGTTCGGTTTTATAAATGCAGAACTGATTTGCTATGCATTCAAGGCGACGACAAGTTGTGCCACACATTCTATACCAAGTCCCGAAGAGCTGAATTAATAACCTCGGAGACAACACAGTCTGTGAAAGCGGGCTACGTCGCAATTAACACTGCCTGTAATAATATAAACGCGACATTTCTATTCCCCCAATGCGCCTGGCGGATTTCCGCGGAACTAATTGGGTAGGCTAATCAGAAATACAGAGATCTGTGCATTCATTTCTTCGCAAGCGGCGCATTCAATCCAGCCGACTTTTTTTTTTTTTCTTCCTCCGATGCCGCGCGACGCAGCCGCAAGGGGGCGTGTGGTTCAACCTGAGCGCCCGCGTTGATTGATCGGCGCTCGGACGGCCGGAACAGACGCGTGACTGATTACCGGCAATCAAGCCCGGCGTTCGCCGCGGGGGCTTCGCGCCGAGCGGATGCCGCGATTCGGACGCCGCCGCCGAAGCGATCGGCGCCCGCCACAGCCGCCGCTGACTTTGCGGCGCTGCCTTGAGCAGCGAGGCTCGCTCGAGAGAGAGGATGACGGCGGCTCGTTATGTGCTGCGCTAAGTGGAAAACCCTTCGCGCGGTGCTGGTAACCGCTGTTTACGTGCCGAGTTGCCCGCCTGGTGTACGTGGACGATTATCTGAGACCGCGTGAAACCGCGGGCAGTTTGCCTCTGCTCTGCCCTGCTCGAAGTGTTTGTAGTCGCGTTAGCGAGCCTCGTTTGATCGCCGCTCGGTTTGTTGGCTCGCGGCTGTCGCTTTTACCGAGAACGTGTTGATCGGCAACGCTGGCTGGTTTGATGGATGTTTAATATTAGACGCGTGAGCGGGGGATTGTCGGTATGGGCAAATTTGGAGTGCGCCTATATACTTGTAGCCGTGCCGCGACTCTTGTGCACTCAAGAAAAGGTACCGTGCGAAGCTGAGCCGCGCCTCGCATACACACTCTTGTAATATGGGCGAAGGAATGCGCATGCTTGTATTTCGTCATATACATCGCTTAAAGCCCGGTCGCTATGTAAAAGCGTGAAGGCATCATGTCGTCAACAAATACCGCAAGTGTCAAATACGAGCCTTCAAAAATTGAACCTCTGCCTTCTTCTGTATGCACAACGCAGTATTGCCGCCTTGCTATGCAATGCTGGAACGCTTGTTAAGAAAAAAAAATTTCCAAAGCCAAAAAAAAAAAAGAAAACCGCCATGCGAAGAAGTGGCGTGACTCATGTGCTCGAACAAGCTGATAAATTGCTGCTGTGTTTATAGAAATGAACTGTTGGTGTAGCCTTAGTCCTTGTCAGTTGCATGTGTCTATATCCAATTTTATTGCGAGTTTGCTCTTTTTTTTTTACTCAATAGGATAGACCAACTAGCAAAACACTCAGTCCTTCTGGAGACGGTTTCATTGTCAAGAAGAACTTCACTGCGATGCGCCCTCTGCTTTGCTCGCAGGACCGCGCATAAATTCCTAGGCTCCAAAGCGGAGGGCTGGTCCACTGGATGCACCAAGCCCAGCTCGCAACTATATGCGCATTGCCGCATGGGGCATATACGTTCGATCTATATATAGTGGCGGTGGTGAGACAATATATATATATTTTCTTCTTTCCCGTGTACTTGTATAGTTAGCGGTGAAGCCTATATAGGCTGCGGAAGTGGCCGGACGACGTCGACGTGCGACAACGATGATACCGTAACAGAAACGATGGATGACAGACTGTTCACAACTTTAAACTGACGTGTTAGTAAAAATAGTCACGAAAACCACCGCGACCACCTCCGGCCGAGGACCCCCCCCCCCCCCCCCCCCCCTACTCCTCAACCGCGCTGTCGTCCCCCATTCTCGCGGACAACATTAGAGAGTTTTAGTTTAGGGGACGCAAGCGGCTTGCGTACGCAAGAACTAGGGGCCACGGTACTGCGCATGCGCAGACCTCCACGTCTCATGTCTGCGCATGCGCTGTACCGTCGCCCCTAGTTCTTGCGTACGCAAGCCGCTTGCGTCCCCTAAACTAAAACTCTCTATTCTCTAGCAGTGAAGGGTGATGATAATGATTTGGGATTTTTGCGCCGCAGCAGCCCTGCAGACTATAATGCGCTAAACACATGTTTTTGGATTAGCTTATTTCTTCAAATGCTGTAAAATGGTGTAAATGGCCAAGTAAAAATAAAACCTGAAATGTGCTATAGTTCTTGTAGAATTCCTGTCGCTTTTAAAGAGTTAGAAGTATCTTCATATGGCACGAGTGGTTCATCACTCAATAAGAACATGGGATGGATAGGGATTCTTGTTTCGTAAAAGAGTTTAAAATATATTTGCCTCCATTTTTCTAAGCCAGGACATGTTATTAAAATCTGTAGCACGGTTAAAATTTCAGCGGTGTGTTGGCATGTTGGTTGTTGTTTGTTATTTTTTAAGTAACTATGTGTCAGCCTTGTGGGACCAATTCTTAAGTGACATAAAATAACCTCGTAAAATCTTTAGCAGTGAAGGGAAAACCACACGGGCGGAGTGTCTGCACGTACGTATACAGTGGGCCAAGTAGACCGGCATACAGAGCTTGGCTGGGCTTTCGCTTTTCCTGAGAGACAAACTGATTTAGCGTACAACTTCCCACGATTTACAAATTTGCCAAAACGGCGGAACGTATATAAAGCGAAGAAAAACATAATATTGAAGCATAACATATACAACCTTTAGGGGCGCGTTTTATCTCTTACGTATACAGTAAGTGCGGAGGTATCGGTAAAACGTTCCCCAGCTTAAACAAACGCGAATAGGTGCGCATACACACACAGCTATTTATTTTCAACCGTGTGCTGTATAAAGCGTGCGCTTCCCTTCCGTAAATAGCCTTCTCTCCGTTGGCACAAATAAAAAAAAAAAAATAGAAAAGGTTTTCCGAGAGCCCAGCAATACAGGGAGCACAGATACCGTATGTGCTCAGCATTAACCTGCGTTCGCCCTATAGATCGGACAACGTCGCCGGAACGTTGGCTTCCTTTCATCGCTACGTGCGCCGCAACCACGGCCATCAGAAAGACGAAGCAAAGGGGCGAGAGAAAGGAAGGAGTCCCGGGTTAAAAGAAGACCTCGCGGCTGTGTTTTCAGAAGCGGAGGAGGGAGGGGGGAGAGAGAGAGGGGCGTGCATTCGCTAGAGAACTAGTCTTCGCGGGCCTTTCACGCGAGGGACCGTAATATTATAGGGTGTACACGAACAAGCGAGCGAGCGGCCGAGGAAATGACACGCTTGCGGCGAGGGTCACTTACTGTCGGCGTTTTGAGTGATGAATTCGCGTACGCCATCAGTCAGTCGTGCATACGTACGCACACACCGTGTTGCCGAGGCGGCCTCGCCCGTGCTGCAGGAGAAGAACTATGCGTATAGCAGGGCATTTGCACGGCAAGCGGCTCTCAAAGTGGGCGATCGAGGGCGCGCGGACGAAACTGGAAATACGTAAATGACGCCCCGTTTTGTGCCGCTCTCGCGGTGCTATAGGCGGTCTCCAGAAAGACTCGAGCGCCCGTTTTCCGAGTAGCGCATCGGCGCGAGTAAAAAGCTTAAGATGGTTAGTGTAAGCACTGTCATTGGGGCAGGCAGGAAAGAACGCATCGCAGAGTTCCAGAAAGAGGTCCCATGCGGGGATGGTCTAATAAAGATATACGTATACAGTGTGTTTCTTTGCTCCCTTTAGACTCGCCGAGAACAACTCGTAGTTTTATAATTAAAGAGAGAAAGAAAGGTTTAGCTCGGGGAAAATCGCGCGTTTGCGATTGAGAATGAACATGGGAGACAGAAAATAATCTTGAGTTCAAGCAACTGCTATAACGATTTCAAAGTAATTGGCCGTATTGAGATGCATGAAACGCGGATAATGTTCGCCCATTGGAGCAAATGTGTTTATTACTTAATTAGATATATCATTATTGGTGGTGTGGGTGGGAGCCACACATATTAGTATCTAATATAATATTATCATAATAACCAAATTTAATAGTATCAATAATAATATTAATAATATCTGCTCGGCGTCTCCCCTTCCTGGAAGCCTTATAGTGTAAGGGAATTTGAAAACGCAAGTGGAATGTGTTTACATATAATTACCTTGCTTACTCAAATCATCTAGAGGTCGTCACATATGGTTGGTGTATTTCTTAACCATGCGCGCCATGGCGATTTTGGCCACTTTAGACGTCCTGTATAGCTGCTGCACTAGACGCAATCTTTATGCTCCTTTCTACATGGTGAACGCGAGGCAGAAGTAAAGTCTGACTGAGATAACCTAACGACGCTTCTCCAACTCTATTTCTTTTGCACGCTTCTTCAGTGGTCCTAACTGTGGTCCGCACAGTTCAACTGCAGCATCGGCTGGTTGTTCATGCTTGTCAATAAGGATGGAATAGAATCGAGCGAAAGGAAACCTTATACAGTTTACCAGCCCTGACGCCTCACTCACATTTCACTTCGTTATTCTGACTATACGCAACTTGAAGTTCGGTAGGAAAATAAGCGTACTGCCCAAGTGCGAGAGTTTTAAACATTAAGCACGTAGAAGACAGCCCAGGGTCCGTCAGTTCAAGGTGTTCTTGCGTTGGAACTGTTCCTAAGCGTAATAACTACTTTTTCTGTGTGTGTTTGTGAGTGGGGGGGGGGGGGGCAGGACTAAAGTATATTTCTGAAGTATTTTTGGTGTTGGGATAGAAGCAAATATAATACTTCAAAAAGAGATGTAAGCAAACTAGTAGTGGGTGGTATGCACCTAAATAGCATTTATTAATGAGGGTTGCGATTTCGACTTTATCTGGTGCTGAATCGTGCTGTGCGATATTCCATTGGCAACGAGCTCAGCGCTTATAGCTTTAAATTGAAACCGACAAAGAAACGAGAATTGAACACCTGCCAAATTCTAAGTCGGCGCACGGCATTCACTTCGTGGAAAGAGGCGCTATGTGAGAGCGGCTCTGAGCCTTCAAGGGCGCTCGCCCGCCGTTTAGCGAGCGGCAATTAATGAACGAGAAAACGGATACGTCGGAGGCATATCATTATGACGAGCCTGGGACAGCCGACGCAGCCGCGAGAACGAGTTCTCGCGGACGCATTCCGATTGCAAGCCGCCTCCGCGGTGACAACTCGACAGCGGTTCGCGACAACTGTAGCCGAGAGGCGAATCCGGACGGCACGAGGCCATCGAGCGGAGCGGGAGGAGCCAAGAGACGTCATGCAGGTTGGGCGTGACATCATAGACAGGCTCCACCCACAAATACCGGCGTGCGAGCGTCTGCCTCGCGGTCAGTTACATTCGAGATTGTGCGTTCGCAGCTCGTTTTCCGGTGTTTCGGCGCATTATCTTCTGCTTCTCTTGGTTTTCTTCGTTGCGTGCGTTTGTGCTTGCATGGATGTTTGTCGTGTGCTCGTGACTCTTTCTGAGTATCGTCTGCTTTTGCCTGTCCGTAGTTGTCGTCTGTTTCTTTCTCTGTGCGTGTGCCGTCTACTTGCATCTGCCCGCCCATGCGTGTCGTCTGCTTTACATTGGGTTGCGGTATCACTTTCCCGCGCGAAGCACGTGACGACTGTCGTGCTCCCTTTCACTCTCTCTCTCCCTCTCTATCTCTCTCCCTGTCGCTCTTTCTAGAGCTGCTATCTCTGTGTTTATTTGCGATTCGTTTTAGATTTCCTTTGTTCTTTTTTATTAATTAAGGTAATGCCATTCGTGCAGCCAGGCAACCCCAAAACAGCACCGCGAATATATGCACGTACGTACGGGCACCCACACACTGACCATTACACGCACACATACACGTAGTGCGCAAAGGGTGCCAGCGGAAATCATTTGTAACGGCGAATGAATCGCCCCGACGTATGCTACCATTTTCGGAGCGCAATTTCACTGCGTTTCTTTTTTTTTTTTTTTGTGCTCACTGGGCGCCTACAATGCTTTCTTCTCTCTCTTTTTCCTCTCTCGCTTTGTTTTCGCTTGCTTTCTTTTTTCTTTTTTTGACCTTGTTTGACTCGGCGAAGTCTGTGTAACGTTCATTGCCCAAGAGATAAATGACGGTCACACACAGCGGGCACGCCTAGTTCACAGAAATCCATATGTACCGCCAGTTTTACCGAACGCGTCACGGCTCAAAACGCTTTACTGGGTTGTCGCTCTTTCTGGAATTTGCCGTCCAGCGGATACACCTGGCACGCACATTACAGTATGTAGTTCCAACAGCCATCTACGAACTTTCGCGAGAGTATTTTCGGTAAAGCGAATCACTAGTACGTAAAGGTCACCGATGGGAGTAAGAAACACCACGCTCAAAAGTCTTCACAAGTGGAGCAGTAAGCACGCAGGAAATAATGGTTAATTTCCGGGCGCTCCTAACACATGAATTCCCGACATGCATTACTGTTTATCACAACCGGGGGACTTCATCACGGCTGTCTTCAACGGCATTGACATTAACAGTGTTTCCAAGTTTGAATACTAACTTTACGAGCAAGCTTACGTTGTTGCGAATTGCGCGCTAAAGAACCTATACTTGATATTAGCAGTACAAGATATCAGCCTTAACTATTGCTATAATCTACTAAATGCCGTGAACCCTGAACTTGTGTGCTTTCGATATATAGTCTCAATCTTTCGTTGCTCTCGATCAATTTTCTGTATTTTCCATTTCATTGCATACAATCTGAGAACTGTCATGTGGTTCCTAGCTTTTCAATATTTGCGAAAAAAAAAAACGGTCGAAACACAAGCTACATATCATGACGTCATTTGACCTTATATAGGAAGACGCAGTGGTGCTGCCTTTCCATTATGCGTTAGTGAATAAATATTCATAAACTTTGCCGGCATGAATTTTCTTGGCATGCAAGATTAACCAATGTGGTTAAGTTTTCTTCAAAAGGTAATTTGAGGTTACCTTCGTTTGAAGTGGCGAACAGAGAAATAGAGCGGAAGTTTCAATGCATGGCGCTCTTTCGCTTTTCCGTGTACTATGAATGTTTATTTACAAACAAGCGCCATATGTTCACCTTAGCAATAGTTGGAAAACCTTTAACGAGACACCTTTAGGCCTAGGCCTAGAGACTTTATCACAATAATGTTTATTCTTGTACTGCCCCCCAAGTTACAGTATTCTTTACCACTGTGAGGAAGGATGACGACATGATTAATTGTCACCTTAGAAACGAAGACAAATACAGATGAGCGGCAACATCGTGATCACGTTAAACGCTCGTTATAAGCAATAGTGTGGCGAGCTAGCTATTGGTGCGAGCGTAAATCAGCAGTGGTATCTGCAGGCACGTGGTCAACTTAATTTAAATATTAGGTTAGGAGGAATAGATTAAGGGCGCAGGTTACTCCATTTGAGCTCCACGGCATTTTCTTTTTCCATCTTTTTCAAAAGAGGGAACTATTCAATGAGAGATCACGTTCCCGCGACGCGCCATCAGATACAGGCAGGCGTTGGCTAGCGCGCTTAGCAGACGGCGTTGAACAGTTGCCGTCTGCTCACCGCAGTTGCGGCGGTAGCGGCTTCGGTCGACGCACGTCTGCTAAGCTTGTGAAAGGAGGACACTACAAACAAGTGCACCAAAAAGAAAGAAAACAGAAGTAGGAGAACAAACGCAACTCCAAAGCCAAGTAGTGTCCACGCGTACACACAGAGAAGAGAGAACAGATCCGCGCCGTAGCAACAAATGACGGCCGAAATAATTGTTCCCGCGGCGCGGTAGGCGGGTTCCACGGTCGTCGTTAGACGAGAGTCGGCGCGATGGTGGCGCCACCTAGGGGCCTGCTGCACACGACGCGCAGCGGTGCGAGACCGCCGCGGGAGCAGACGACAGCGCAGGCCATTTGATACTCGCGGCGTCGAAGTAAATGGAAGCACACGATTAGCATGGGACAGGGGAAGCATGTGGCGCAAGCCTGTTCACTCTATACCCCTAAGGTGCAAATGTTCTCTGCCTTCTTGACCGAAGGAGAGCACGGGTTTAACCTTGCGTGCCCCGTATTGAAATGTTTTCTGCACTATTACACTGTACATACAATTCGTACGACAGAGTTTGGCGAGAAGTTAGGAGGTTCCACTTCTTGTAACACGCAAAGGCATGAAGAAAAATCGACAATGAGGCCATAGAAAGGACATAGGCAAATGAACAGTTAGCTTTAACGGAAAATTTTGAAACGCGCAAATTGGCAACGAAAGTGGATGATAATACAGACTTGCTGCAGCTGAGCAAAACCCACATCTTCCATCATTCCGCGAGGGATGATGTGCCAATTGAGCTACGGCGGCGGCCACCGTCACCCTGCACTTTTCTCGCGTAGATTCCCGAACAAGTGGATCGGACGTACTACGTGCCTAGATAATTTAATGGTAAAACGCACCATGCGCGCAATGTGGCAGGTGTGTGTTCGACTTCCATGCAGCTGCAGCAATTTTGTCGTTTCGTACGCACTTTCCCTTTCCGTTTCCTCGTTGTGGATGTCGCAGCACACATGCCTGCCCTCTGCTGGGTGACGTAAGCAGAACGTCGCCTCGAGGGGCGTGGCTTTGAGCTCGCTGCAGCCTCGATTCCGCGGGCGATCTCATTTTTCTTGATCCAGAAGTTGATAAGGCTTCTACGGAGAGCTCGCTTCAGTTTCCCATGTAGGATGAGCCCGCTCAAACTAAACGTTGTGAAGTTAATTAATAGATTTTGTTACTTACCGACTAATTGCCATGCATCACCCGTCTTATCATGGTCGCCACCACTGTCTCCGAAGGAACCGTCCTTTTATTGCAAGACCGCTATTTTTAAACATCACCTAAGTTTTCGCAGAAATACCCTGTATGTATCTCATAATGTTGGCGTGGTGCAGAAGACGAGAAATAGAATGAAGTGGACGACATTGCGCATCTTGAGTTAGCGGCTCTATGCGCCATGATTCAAATGGGTTGAATCTCACCATCCCGTCCTTATTCGAGCTGCCTGCAGCTGTGAACAACATTCGCCGTCTGCTTCCGCCTTGCAACTTGTTTCCCTTATACCCCGAAATCGAGACGCAACCAAGGGCCGAAAAAAGCTTTAGGACTGGAAAGAGCGCCACTTGCAACTAGTTTATTGAAAGCACACAGGATAATATTTATACGCGAAGGTGGCCATGTTCGCACGTACGTCTGCGCATAGCAGTCAAACAAATTCGCATCAATACCCAATCATACAGTGCAGAAACTGTCGTTCAGTGCTACGTAATGCCACAAATGTTTCGCTGACGCGCAGACACCACGTTTCATGTTAACGAAATTTTGATGAAGTTAACCGAGCAACAAGTATTGTTACGTTAAATTTTTTTTCCCCTATGTGAGAATACACTTGCTATCATCACCGTTAGAGAAGGGTTCTTTGTGTATCGCTTTTATTTCGGCAACAACAAGAACTACGAAAAGGAATGTGTTATTTGCGGATGAATGACGCGGTAAACATATCTAATTACTGGATTGGATATGAAAGCTTCAAATGAAAGCAGACGACAGCCCTCGTCGCGAGAAGCAGGCGTCAACAAAACAGTGGCGTCCTCTGTCACATCTGTTGGCCAGTTGAGTGGCGGAGGCCATCAGGGCAAATTACCTAAATGTAGGGATGCACCTGCTACATGTGTTTCCTGCACTAAAGAAAACAGGGCAAGTACGATATACATATACATATATATATATATATATATATATATGTATATATAAAGAAAGAAAGAGGATAGCTGAGGACACAGATGGCAGAGTGGGTAATGACATCAAGTTGTGAAAAGCGCACGATGTTACGTCTATTCAATTCTGGACAGTGCTGCGCACGCTACTAGCGTTTGAAATGGAACAAACCATTCACTCTTACGGTACCTTCTACAGACTTCAATATCCACCCCAATTCGTGCATTCTTAAAACATCTTTTAGCGGGCGTTCCTGTCTATACACTTAACAGTTCGTTACACCTCGTGTAATGCACACTAAAAGCATTAAAAATTGTGGGCTTCCACGTGCCAAAACCGCAATCTGACTATGAGGCACGCCGTAACTGGGCACTCTGGATTAATTTTGACTAGCTCGGGTTCTTTGAAGTGCACCTAAATCTAAATACCCGGGCGTCCTTGCATTTCGCCCCCAGTGAAATGCGGCTGCCGTGGCCGGCATTTAATGCCTTGACCTCGTGCCTGTAGCAGCCCAACACCGTAGCCACTAAGCAATCACGTCGGGTCTCACTAAAGGCATCAAGGCTGCCAATAATAATTTAACCCATACGAATGTCATTAATTATTAAATGTCTAAAGAATAAGCATATCAAAAAAATAAATATGAGAAGGATGAGCAATACGTAAGTGTCTGATTCTTAGCGCAAAATTTTAGGACAACGATTAAACACAACACCCGTGCTTATAATTGGAGAGCAAAAAAATCTTTTTGTTAGTACGTACATTCCGTTTGGGGGGAAGTGTAATAGCATCGATATTTTTGGTGCCGCATTAAAAAAAATTGCAAATACCACCACAGGTATCATAGTAAACTGCTGACTAGCTCGTAACTGAACCGGAAACTACTGAAACAGATGATTACGTGCAGGTACAACTGTACAGTACGAGCCTTATATGCGTTCGCACGCCATTCCGGTTAACCTCACCAAACATCGCCGTCAGCCGGTGGTGGTTTCATCAGACCCGCATGCAGTGGTTGCTTAGTGGCTATCGTGTCGCGCTGCGAAGAACTAGGTCGCGGGATCGAATCCCGGCCACGGAGCCGCAATGCGATGCAGGCGAAAACAGCAGTGTACTTAAATTTAGGTGCACGTTAAAAAACCCCAGGTGGTCTGGACTTCCCCCACTACGGCGTGCCTCATAATCAGAAAGGGGTTTTGACACGTAAAACTCCATAATTTATTTTTGTTGCCACGATATTAGACAGCACAGTCGTGCTGGCGCCCGTGTTGGAAACAGACCACATGTATACTTTAAAGGTGGGATGGACTCACTTCACACGACACAATCAATTAATTCATGCAACACTTTAACGTCGTGCACAGATTCAGCGAAATTACTTATTGTGAAAAATCTCCTATGCAATAATATTTCTTTTTAAATAATCAACAGATCATCAAACACACAGCTCGTTAGGTTTGGTCAGGCCACGAAGAGTGTAGGCGCTACGCTTTCTGAAATTGACTTAAGAAAACTTATTTCTGGGTAAGTTGGTATTGATTCGTTATACCTATATTTAAGGCTCCGAAAAACGACACACAGCACACAACAGAGTACACTCTCTCCCTCTGTCCTCTCTTGTGTGCTGTGTGTTGTTTTTTGGCGCCTTAAGCATAGGTATAATGATTCTAAAATTGAGAAAAGAAATATCATATCTCAAAGTGAACAAGAAGGAAGAAGCAAAGATAGATGAGTCGTCGAAGCTTTATGTGCCAAAGCAAATCTCGGTCTATTGAGACGCCATCTAGCTGATGGCATCGTGATAACTTTTACTGCATGTCTCTCTTTTTTTCAAGATGCGCCTAAATTTAAGTCCAGGAGGGTTTGTTTTTTGCATTTTACCCCCCATCGACATGCGTCGGCCGCAGTCGGTATTCGAACCTGCGACCTGCATGGAGCAGAACGCCATGGTCACTGAGCTTCCACGGCGGGTGCTTACGCTTACACCACCGCCCGGGTCTATCCGCGTTACGCGGCCTCCGACCCACTGCATGCAATTGAAGGGGCCCAGGGCGCGGGATCGCATGACGCGGCAAGCAAAGCCGGGCGCATTTCAGCTGTAATTACTCGGCACTCGCGCGAGAAAGCCGCCAGCGCACGAAAGCACCCCACGGACGCCAACGATCACGTAGCGCGGCCTTCCTGCCTTGTCCGGGTTTTGGCGATTCACTTACACTTATTTTGTTTGCGTGTTTGAACGCTGCTTTTTTTCTTTGTTTCTGTGTTTCTTTTTTTTTTTTATTACTCCGTCGCTCCCGTTGCACATAAACGAACCAGAAAGGCCGTACTGCCCGTCCGTCGCTGTGTCCTCTCTCGCGCCCACCACCCTCTCTGCTCCTATTCAATCCTGCATTGCGATCGAGCACGCACTCGGTATAATACGTGTTTGACGAGAGGCCGCCATTCTTTGCGACCCTCGTTTGTCTGCCGACCTTTTGATTCCGGCGGCGCTCGAAGCCAGCTCTTCCGACCAGTTTTTTTTTTTAATCTTTCGCTTTCTTTTTAATGTTGGAGCACATCTGTTTCGTGTTGTACGATTAGTTGACGTATATACAGGCGTGCAGCGCAGGTCAACAGTTCGCCCGTACACGAGGAATTACGATGGCGCTTTTGCGTGACTTTTTTGCGTTTCTATTTCCGTTCGAAGGCTATATTTCCCATAATAGAACTGTACAGACACGCACATAGAAACAGCACAGAGCTGCGAGAGTGTAATATTCTAACCGCGTGATTGTGTGCGTCACGCTTGTCAATGATAATGGTTTTGAATAACCCTTCGTTCGTGGTATAGGCGAAAGCTCTACATTTCTATCCGATGTCGTCTGCTTTCTCTACGACTTTTACGCGTATACAGAAGCACTTGCTGCGTCAACTTAGCGGATATGGCGTTATGCCGCTGAATTCGAGGTGGCGGGTTCGATGACTGTCGCCGCAGCTGCATATCGATGCGCACAAAATGCAAACCATCCTATGCTTGGATTTATGTGCACGTTATAGAGAGCCCCGTGCGGTCAAAATTTATCCAGAGTCCTCCACTTCGTCCTATTTCGTGAAACCCCAGAATTTAATTTTAACACCTACAAACAAGGAGTCGGGTTTACTTATCCCTCTCACGCGCTCGTGTGCTATCACCTTCACCTGTGCAGAGTTGCGACAGAAAGAAACACTGATTGAATAAATAAAAATTATCTGTCAGCTCTTCCGGACTTTCGAAATCCGCCCGAGTAAGGAAACGCGTTTGAAGGAGAACATTGCGCTGTCGTTCAAAAAAGCCTGCAGTTTTGTTGGGGACCTTCAATTTGAAAGAAACTATTTAGACATGATTTACTGCATGCCTTCTCCGTAAGTGTGAGCCAAATGAGGGCTGAAGGAATTGCCACTTACAATTGCGGAAAGTTGACTGGTTCACGCGAATAGGCGGTCAACGATACTGTGTGGGACAGACGATTAATTGTGCAGATGCGTAGCCTCTAATTGACCGGAAA
Organism: Dermacentor andersoni; assembly: GCF_023375885.2. NCBI lineage: Eukaryota > Metazoa > Arthropoda > Arachnida > Ixodida > Ixodidae > Dermacentor > Dermacentor andersoni. Next base: position 78,544,967 of record NC_092821.1, on the reverse strand, counting down.
TGTCCGATGAACGCTCGGACCACACGTTCACACACACACAACCACACACCCCAAAAAAAAAGCCTCCTCTTCTAGACCGGCGTGAGTATATACATCTGCCACTTCTTCTTCAGCTCTATAATTACGAGAGGGTCGAAAACTTGTACCACACAGTGTACGTACAGTACGCATCGCACTGCTGGAGGCATTCGTTCTTGACGGACGATTAAGACTAAATTGTTCCTTCCGTAGAAACAATTTTTGACGAGCGCAGCCATTTTGTCCCTTTCCTCCGCTTCGGCCCGGTTCTTTCGCAGGACAAGAGGCCGGCCCCGTGCGTCTGCAATTGGAGAAAAAAATGACGGGGAATTAGTGGAAGTGCATGAAGTTGGCCAACCCACTATAAAGACAGTTATTTGCGTGTTATACGGAGAAGGATACGCGGTTTCTGCAGTCGGTTACAAAGTAGAACGAACAGAGGCGCCTGTTCCAACTAGCATGTAAAGCGTGGTCTTTAAACTCGTGGCTTCCCCTAAATTATACATTGCAGCGACAACAAAAATGTCACTAATGCATAAACTATCATAGACAACAAGGCGCACGCGTAGAGTTGAGCGATATACCTCCCACTAAGATCGTAGTCAACGTCGGGTCAGATAGCACAGTTTGGGGCTGTATAGTTAAAGAGGTATTCTGTATATTTAAAGAGGTTAAAGAGATTGTCCAATAATACTAGCAAATTGTCCTTGCAGTGTTCGGTTTCCATTCATTCAGCGGAAGTAAGATTCATTACTAAACGAGGAGAAAAGGAAACGGCAAGCATTTTCCTTGCGTCGCATTTTCACATTTTTACACACTTCGCAAAACCTTCACCGTCGATAGCCTTATGTGACATCACACATATCTAGGTTTTTTTCTCATATTTGGCTTGTCCGGCCGAGGGATAATGATGAAACCTGCAAAGTTGGCTCAATAGTCTGCAGAAAAGGCAGCATAATCTTCCTTTTATGATAAGGAGTTCACTATATATGAACTCGGATAATCATTCTCAAAAATGAATGACGTCATGACGAACAGGTGTGAAAACTTCCTGGCGGCGTTGCCATCACTCTCTTTTAGCTTACCAAGTTATTTGTAACCTTAAAATTAACAATTCAGAGAAACCTCGTTATAGCGAAATGGGATACAATAAAATATTGGATATAACGAAGTAGGTCAAATTACCCTTGAAATCCCCATGAAGTGAGGAGAATGTTGCACTTAATCGACTTAATGGATATAACGAAATAATTCTCGCTCCCACTTCCACTTCGTTCAATAACAGAACTTCCTTCGTTTGGAAAATTAGGCCTGGCGATACCAAAAACACCACCGTCTTATATGCTGAAAAGCGTACCGAGGAAAGCTCCCACTACGGCGTGCCTCATAATCAGAAAGTGGTTTTGGCACGTAAAGTCACGCAATTTTTTTTACAATTATAATTTCGTGCCCGCAAAAACAGAGAAAAGATAATTGTCACTCGTCAAACCGCCGGACCATCGAGATCAACCCAGCGGAAAGCATTAAGCGTGCTCGAATGACATTTTCTTAAGCTTTCGAGGACACAAAGAAACAACTGGCTGTTGCGCTGATAAATATTTCGGCCTGGTGGTAATCTAAGCGCTATCTGACATAGAGCCCATCATGAAGGGTCGTTGTTTATAGTTCGAGTTTTTTCTTCTGTATAATAAAGCTTTATCGTTAAAAGAAATATCCTACACACAAGTGTATTCCTGGCTAGCACGACTTCGGTTTGCACTTCAGTGCCTGGTAGTGGGGGCACTTCAACGCGGGCATCTCATCTGCGCACAAGTACGCATAACAAAGTAATATGTGCAAATGACATTTGTTTTTCAGATCGCCATAATGAGGACTGCATGCTCTCTTTATTACATTCGTGTACCTATATAGCTAAGACTACATCGCAACCTCAAATACGCCTTCAGCGTTTTGGGACATTTTCTTTAAGTTACTGTTATTAGTAATGGGTTGGCGCCTAAACATGGCGCCGGTGGTCTTCTTGTCTGATGTTAGTTTTGCTCGTAAAGTTCACAAGAAAAATTATTATAAAATATACACACACACACACACACACACAGGAACATTCACGCACACACAATTAACATGCAAAATATGCATGTTGACACAATGAAACTATCCACACAACATAAATGTTCACGCAACATTAATGTTCGCGTAATGTAGGTGCTCTTGGGCACATTCAAATTTGTCCTTTTTTGAGTAATAGGCCACGAGAGCCACAGAAAACAAGCACGCAAGCAATGTGTACTTTAATGAGTGTTTGCAATTTTACCATTTGTTTGTTGTTTTGTTTTCTTCTTTAGATGTGAAACTACCGCTTACCTAGTCTGCTTATATCTTTTGTTTATATCCTTGAATGCGTACATAGCCTTTACGGCTATGGGTTCAATCATGTTCGAATTCTGTAGACAGTATAAGACTGATTGCACTTCAAGCTTCAAGAATATGGGCTGTCTCAGAGGAACAGCAGCAACAATACGAGTGGGAAGAAAAATAAGAATAAAGAGATTAAAGGAAAATTAATCTGATTTATTAACTTTCTGAGTTTATTAATCGTCCACGAATTGTATCGCGCGTGCTGCTTGCTTTGTGCACATGTTGCAATTTTCCCGATTGCCAAGGATGCAAAATCTTTCCCTCATGATAGTGAATGTCTATCAATAGCATGTAATTTGCCGAGAAGCTCATACGGTGAGTGTTATTATTATTATTATTATTATTATTATTATTATTATTATTATTATTATTATTATTATTATTATTATTATTATTATTATTATTATTATTATTGTTGTTGTTGTTGTTGTTGTTGTTGTTGTTGTACCGTAAAAGATCGATAATGTACATCTTCGTCATCCTGTTCAAGCGTCTGGCGCTGTCACTTTTCCGCATTTTATACAAGAAGCTTTTAGTTTATGCTGCACCTAGCCGCAGCCTAGGATTCGTGGCTTCAAAAGAGTGGCTAGTTTTAAACGGTATATTGAATTGTATTAGTCTATAGTGTTAGAGTGGCTGCCTGTTCTTCTCTTTCCTTATTCTGTCTACCTGCGTTGATCTCGGAGCACGTCGGTCCCTCGTTTATCCTCATTGGCTATCCTCTAGCATTATTTTTCGAACTTTTGCAATTTCTTTTCATCCCATATCCTTTCTTGTTACCTCTGGTATCTAGCTAATGCAATTTCTATTAGACCACACGTGTCAGTGAACTCACCGCTAATTTCCTCCTTTCCTTCCCTCCTCTCTCTCTCCCTGTCATCCTTGTTTTCCCCCTTTCCCATTCCCCCGGCGTAGGGTAGCCAACCGGACGCAATTCTGGGTAACCTCCCTGCCTTCTGCTTTTCTCTTTCTTCCTCCCCCTGCTATGTGAAGAGTGGTGGCGGCGAACATATTTTAGGTGAATGAATCTACTGACTTTCCTTTGATTAGAAAAACAAAAGAAACAAATTCGCGGTTACTCGACTGTGTCAGTGGCAAATGCGGCGACTGCAAGAGTGAAATCGCAGCAGGCGCTGTATGGTGCTCGAGTTGAGGTCACGTGCGGTGCAAAGAGTTCGTACGGCAAAACACAGGTGCGCCCGAATTCATTTCTCGCTCTCCAGAATCAGGGCACGCTGCACCTGTTTCCATAGCGTAAACACGCTTCCCTGAGCGTTGCTAAAGTATTCGTAAATTCAATGGGGAGATAAATTTATTTTGCCTTGGTCCACACTGTACGTTGAATGCATCGCGTGTAGTCGTTTAGATCAGGAGACCTCTTATAATGTGTTGGACGAGTATGTTGGACGAATATGTGTTGGACCATTACGTTAACATTGCCGTTCTCTTTCATAGGTTTCCTTTCAAGTTGGCGGCACTTGTGTCTCGGAGTGCTTGACAGAATCGCGCCCATGGTGTGCGGGGTTGTAGCAACCATTCTCGTTATAATAATAAAATTTCCCGGGTGGTATAGCTGCCTATTTAGGATTCTGTAACGTTGTCAACATTTCATTGGCATCTTCGGTCTTACTACCGAACGGTTTGCTGTATGCGGAGTGGTAGAATGTACTTGGGCCACGCGGTGCGTATCTGCGTAGCAGAAAGAAGAAGTAACAATACAATTACAGGCAATCGCACGCACAGGCACAATGAAATCGGCGCAATCACGGCCTCCTCTAAAACACGTGTTCAACACTACGCGACAGCGCAGTACGGCTTCGCGCAACGCTGATACGGCGAAACGCGAGCACTGCTGTATGGGGGACAAAGAAACGAAAAGCCCACCCGGCCTATTTCCCTTTTTTTTTTTTTCGGCACGACGACCTTAACCGAATCAGAGCAATGACTCCGACGCGTAGCCTTCGTTTCGCCCATTAAGGTTGTTTTCTATTTCTTCCCCGATCGCGTGGATTAACGACCGTAGCTTCATCTTTGCCAACCCTTTGTTCACGAGGCACTCTTATATAACGAGCACGCGTACAGTATATTTATATATATATATACAGGCGATGTCTAGTAGGCGTGATGTGCTCGTAACGCAGGTGCGGCGGTGGATATAGCTTGCGTTCTTGCCCGAGGGTTAATTAATAAAACGAGGCAGCTTCGTCGAAGGCTAATGAGCTCCATGGTGTCGGGTGTCTATTAGCGGCGCCGCGGCTGCGTTGCCTGCCTTTTACGGGTCACGACGCCTGCAACACCGCGACTTTAGCGCTGGTCCCGTCTGCTCGGCCCGCGGTGAAGTGTACCGTATTCACGCGCCTTTAGACATAAACTGTTGGTAGGTAAATTGTTGGCCTGCCCTGATCAATCTTAGTGACCCTACGGGTAGTATAACGAGGAACGGTGACGATTAATTTTAGGTCAAGCTTCATTCGTTGACTGGGTTTGTGTGATAGCTTGGCGACCGCTTTCACAGATGCATATATGTAAAAGAAAAAGAAGCTTTTGTTGTCGCGGTATTGATGTCCTTGCACCAGTGCGTCATAAAGTCACGTGTTTTGAGAGCGTTTGCCCGGGCGTGGTTAATCGTCTATCGAAATAGAAAGCTTGCGCAGCGTTCCAATGAAAGCGAACGCAAAAGCGAGCCGATTTCCATGACTTTGTTTTACATAGAAGTGGCCCATGTAGGAGAAGGGCGCTGAAGTATGTGACGTCGCACTGACGCAACGCGTGGCTGGAGTTTTGGTGCGAAATACACCCATAAGAAAGGGGGAGAGATATCGCCCACTATATGGTCAACCACTACCACCAAATGAGTGAACATATAGGGATTGCAAATAATACTTTACTATAGTCTAGAAACTTTAACCAGCAGGCGTCGTCCCACTGGGTCTCGGATATAGGTTTTGCCAATTTCGTACGCGATTGCCGGTTCTGCGAACGACCGTCTGTCATAACTGACACTTCTTGAATTTGGATTATTTAGCTAAGCAGCCCATTTCTCCAGTGAAGTGCGACTTCAGTTTAGCTGGGTTCTCTTTAGCACTGATTGATAGTGCGATGGATCTACGCAGTTCATAAAATATCGTTTCGCTTAGAGATCTTCACGAAGGTGAGAGAACAAAGAGGGGCCATTGCACATCCTTTTGCTGCTTTATGCAGATTTTACCTATATTTATCTAGAGTGTGTGCAGAATGTCTGCAGGCAGTCTAGGGAATAATAGTATTCAGAAAAGTTCATAACCACAGGCAGTTTATGCACTGTCGAGTGGAGCCGAACACATATTATGATCCATTTTCTATGGAATGTCGACAAAAGTATGAGGAAGCCAGATGAACGAAGCATAGACCGTGGCCGCAAAATATTCAGTGTCATTAGAAGGTATTTAATACGTTGTTCAAGTTTACTTTCGTAAGGGCTGGGGCAGAGAAGGGAAGGGAATGGATGTCGGTGATGTGACTGTTAAAGCAAAACTGCACACCCCGGTTGCAGCACAAAAATGCAAGCTGTTTATGCACAGCGCACACTTCATGTTTAGGCCTTTCCCACTACATATATCATATCTCTACTGTACACTGCCTTAATCACTATGCCTACTTTTTCATCTATATACCTATAGTGCATGCAGGACAAAACACAATTAGAACGGCGTCCTTTACTCTTCATAATGCCTACACTTGTGAAGTAAGGTTTGACATGTACTTGTTCTTCACGCCCGTACTTGCTTCAGATAAAGGGTACGGAGTGCATTAGCGGTTCTGTTTGCAAAAGGTGGGTTCTGCTATAACTTTAGGACAAAACAACTTCTCCACGTAAAAAAAAAAAAAAATGCCGTTTTCGCAGAGCAATGATATACGGCAAGCCTTGGTTCCACACCACGCGCAAACCCACATCGGTGGCTGAGATGGACACACACACGCACACTTTCCCCGGCCGTGGAGACCCAATTCTCACGCGCTGTGAATGCAAAAGCGATCAAAAACACAGGTTCATGAAACCGACGTGGTCCAAATCAACCTCCATGGAGCCCTGCGAATTAAGGTTTTTCTCGTAACCTCTGAATAAGTTAACGCCGGCAATCCATGTACGCACAATGGCACACCTATTGCACCTTTGAGGGTGGAATGCCGTGAAAAATGCCCTTGACATACCATTATCTCGAGCATATATATTTTTTAAATATGACGTATCTTTGATGAAAGCACCCATACTACACCCTTAAGGCATTTAAGAGAGTACGAAGGGCCTATTTCGCTGATTTCGCCTGATGTGAACATAAGTGTGTACGGATGCTTTATGTTAACAATGCTGTAAAGATGATGATTTTATAAAGATGTTCTCGCAAACCTTTCCTTTCGGGTAAGGATGGAACAATAACTACACATCGCTTACTAATACACAGAGGTATGCACAATAGTTGAGATAAATGCCCAAAGATGGCCGTGCGTGTATACATAAAAACGTAGCACTTAGCAGCTCAACTTTCGGAGCGGTGCCCTCGAGTTCGTGGCTATGTATACCGATTGGGGAGCTGTATTATTTAGGCAGCGCGAAGTAGGCCGCAACCCTTAATAAAAAAAAAAAGAGTGTCAAACAAACTGTGCCAGTTGTGTTCGTTCATGGCTAAATGCAGCGCAAATGGAACACGAACAAAAAAAAAATAACACGGAAGAGCGCTGTGTCCGTGTGTATCTCCTGTTCGTGTTGGATTTGCTCTGCTCGTATGCTGAACATATAAGCCGTCTTTTGGCCTTGTTACTTGTCATTGGCTCACTGTCACGTGCGCGCTTTTCTGGGACGCGTTGCTAAAGTGCTCCTGAGCACGAGGTCGCGGGATCGTATCCCGGCCAAGGCGGCTGCATTTCGAAGGGGGGCGAAATGCGACAACATCCGTGTGCTTAGTTTGACATCTTAGTTGAAATCAAGAAAAAGAAATGGGCATGGGCAGGACATGTAATGTGGAGGGAAGATAACCAATGGTCATTAAGAGTAGCGGACTGGATTCCAAGGGAAGGGAAGCGTAGCAAGGGGCGGCAGAAAGTTAGGTGGGCGGATGAGATTAAGAAGTTTGCAGGGACGACATGGCCACGATTAGTACATGACCGGGGTAGTTGGAGAAGTATGGGAAAGGCCTTTGCCCTGCAGTGGGTGTAACCAGGCTGATGATGATGATGATGATGATGATTATGATGATGATGTTGATGACTTAAATTTAGGCGCATGTTAAAGAACCCGAGGTGTTCGAAATTAATCCGGAGACCCCCCCCTACGGCGTGCCTCATAATCAGAAAGTGGTTTTGGCACGTAAAACCCCATTTTTTTTTTACTAACGTGCTCATACATCATAAATTGCTGGGCGTTTTTTTCGATCTTGATGGTGAGTTGTCACCAGAATTGTAATGTGGTCGCATTGTATTCTTCATTTCGTTTATTTGGTGAATATTCAGCCACATGACACGTGGATTCCTTCACAGTGCATTGATAGCTTTTTTTTGATGACCTTCCTTTTTAATTCCATTTTGATACCTGCCTGAAGGGTGGAAATATTTTATTTCGCCCCGTCGAAATCTCAAGTAACGGTACAAAGTAGTGAATTCCATCTTCGGAAAGGGTGTGTCTATAAGTGTAACACCCATATCGATGGGCGTAAAGGTGTGAGATACAGACACGCATGGACGCCTTCGAGGTGCAAAGGTGGTTTACTGTGCAGCCTCACGCCACCTGCCGCAATTGATAGGAACCACCGTTCTCCTAGTTACAAGGTTGGATTGCCGGCCTCGTTGAATAATCCAAACACGACTCAAACAACGGAGGACAGCACAGCCGGACATAGACGTGCACTCACACACAACTCGGACTGGGAAATGATTTCAAAGAGAACGTTTTCTTTTTCTAGTGAGATCCGCACAATTACTTATGAGAAAGTACCCCTTCAAAATAATTTTTTTTAGAGCAGAAAAAAAATCGCCTGAGCGATTCCGATGAGCAGCGACAATGCCGCACAAATGAGCTTTCACTTTCTCATTTTCATATTGACGTGCACAACGGCTTCTGGCGAATGAGCCTAGCCTTAGACACTCTCCCAGACAGCCGTGGTCGCGGCGCGTCAGACAACACTGGCAAACCGCGCCGTCTTCCGCTCGCTGACTGGCGGTGCCGGAACTGATGTCGCTCCTTAACCACTCTAGAGCAGCCTCTACGCTATAGCGATGCCAAGGGCGACCGCACGCACCCAAAGGTCATTTTACGGCCAACAAAAAACAAACAAACAAAGAAATGCAAGAGGAAGAAAGAAAAGAGGAGGCACCTGAAACACAATCACTGACCACGGTCGTCGCAAACAGGGGTGCGTGTCCGGTCTGCTAAGGGAGAAGTGTCGGAGGCACCACAGAAGCACGGCCGCTTCCCAGCTGTGATCTTCCAGCGCGCTTTGCACCAGGCCGCCATTCGTCCTCAACGAAGCCTAAGTACCGGAACCCGCAGCGTCGAGTCTGTTTCACCTCGCCAAATCGTCGTCGCCGCGAGGTGAAGACATGGGTGCTGTCGCCAATGCGGGTGGGAAAGGGAAAGGCGTCGAGTTAGCGCCTTACTGGCGCCGCCTTTTTCGTCTGTTAGGCCTAATGATGCGTGAGCCGGGGCTGTCGCCTTCTGCGCGCTCTGTTTCGCGGCAGCACTTCCACGCTCGTAGAGTCCTCAGTTTCCCACGGGAAGTGATTCCAGGTGACGTACACACCGTCTCTGGTGCCCGAGCAGTGCGTGGCTGAGCGTGTACGGAGGCGAGCTTGTTAACGTGTTGCTCTTCTGAGTGAATCCGTGAAGCAACTGGCGGAGGACGTTAATGGACCGAGCGGAAAAAGTTCACGTGGTGTCATATAGGAAGCACCGAGCGAGCTCTCCATCGCGGCGTCGACGTTTTCGCCAATGATCTTTTCTTAGGGGTGCCGTGCGAGCGGTGTGTGTAACAATGGGTGCGCCTCCGGTGCCTCCATTGTTGCGGACGGTCGAAACACGAGCGCCTCCGGTCGTCTTTCAGATGTCGTTACCGTCTGCTTGCACCGTGTGCCTGTCGTCTGCTTCGAGCGTCTGGAACAGGACGTATGTCCGGCGCTCAGGTGTAGCGTCACACTCATTGGGAATTGAGCAGTGGGCGCCCAACGTCTGCTTCGTGCTACATATGGTGTGTACGCCGCGGATGCACTGCTTGTTCTCTTGCGACGACAACGGCGAATATGGTAACAGGAATTACTTCCATAATGCCTGCGAGGGGCTCGCTGCATTTGGTCACACGTATATACGCCGCTGGTGACAGTAAAGAGCGACCGAGGACAGGGCAGGCAAGGTCACTGCAGAAGACAAAATCGGTACATGCACATACCACGATATCATCGTTAGAACCGCTGTTATCGTTGGTGCTAGTTTTACAACATGTGTGCGTGGGAGCTTGCTTGGTTCTCGCACTTTCTCACGAGAACCGCTCCCGGGCAAACGCCCCTCAGGTTTTCGTGGGCAGTCGTTCTGGCAGAAAACACACCAATTCTTGTTTACGCTAACCTGGAGTATGCATATATGTCGAAAAACAAATTACATATAAAATAATCTTTTAATATAACCAATACGAGTGAACGTAAGTGTACGACAAAACAAGATGGCGAATATTTTCTCTAGAGTCTTTGTCGGTGCTGTCTGTTTTTTTACGAGTCATCAACCTGCCCAAGCATCCAACTTGGCAACGAAGAGTGTCTACTACCCTGAGGAGAATTCTCTTAAAAGCCCAAGGTCGCCGAAGCTTCAACAATCATGACATACAAAGCAATTATCCCATTCTATCCGCCGTACGAACAGGCAATGGCGTAGCAACAGAGGGGGCCGGGGGGCCGGGGGGCCGGGGTGCAAGGGACCAGCGGGGGGGGGGGGGGGGGGTGAGAGGTGTCATATACGTCTGAAGACACCCCTCTTTCCGCCGGCTACACCCGTGCAGGTGGGGGGGGGGGGGGTGACAGGAGACCTATGGGCCCCGGGTGCCAGACGACCTAGCTACGCCACTGCGAACATTAATGATGAATAAATGATGAATAATTGAACATTAACTGATGCGGGCTGCGGTTGCATATGCGTGCACAAGGTGATCTCCTCATGTTCGATATCATAAAAACTGCTTTTCGTCGCATGAGCACAAGTATAAAGCTACAGCATTATCTGAGAATTTATTGCGACAGGACAGCGCAGGGTTATATTCCCACCAGAGAAGTGCAATTTATGAATATTTCACTGAGCCTGTTGTACTGGTCGCGTTTACCCCCTTTGCCGTCGTCACATTTCCGTGGCAGTCACAAGCAAAATATGACTATATCTTCAAGGTTCGATTTCCTTTCGTCGTATTCCTAGTTGCTCTCACAGACGTCACCGCCACCGCTGTGATCATCGTGTTTGTTGCTTTCGTCGCTGTTGCAGTGGCCATTGCCCAGAGCACTTCTACCAAATGGTTGAGAAACTTCACAGTGAGTTGTGCGCAACGTGGGAGCGTGTGCTGACTCTCGCGTCTACTATTAGCGAAGAAAAAATTGGCTATGGAATGGCATATTTTCAGCAATAATATGTAAATGAGCACGTTACACACGCGCTGTAAACAGATACTAATTAAGGGAATCTTCCATTAGCGCCTTTTTTTCTTACTCATACTATCGCCGTCAGTTTAGCAGGTGATGGAACAAGACAAATTTTAAGTTGTCGCTCTGTGGTGCCACTACTTTCAGTTAACTCCAGAAAAGGTCGACGCAAGTTTTACAGAGAGGGCACGAAAGAAATCGGGGAAGAAAATGTGTGCGACAACTAAAAAGGGTAGTGCCATGCTTCCTGATTCCCGAACTGGCTGAGAACAAAAGCACTCACGAGCAAATATGCGCATCGGGATGACGTATGTGTTAGCTACAAAAAAGAAAGAAAGGAAAGAAAAGAAATCTGGATACGACTGACACATCATATTCTAATGCAAACATTGTCATCCAACCGGAATCTTAGGAATCATTCAACTTTCATAAGCGCGGGGCTGTGTTCTAAAACAGTAGGCGCGTTACCTGGTCGGCGGTCAAGATAAGCGAGGGCGCGTTTTGGGTATTGCTGGAGGAAAGAGAGTATGGAACAGACGAGGGCAGGATCGTCGCATAAGCACATCTGGAAAACTTACGAGACAATTAAGCAGAGATGGGCCGAGTGCTTGATTACAATATGGTTATACGTAAGTAGCTCAAGTAGACTAGATGACTGTGCCGCGAAGCCAGCCCAATTCCAAGAAAATAACATTAGAAATAATCAATCATCATCATCGACCACAAAGAGGTAGCAGCGCGTTCTCTCTTCACTTTGTAGCGGAGTTTCACTAATGTTGTAGTTGCTGCAGTACTAAACATCTGGCCGACACCACTCTCCGGGATCGGCCCTGTTGCCGAGCGAGGAAGCTTGGTCGCTGCCGTCATCGTCTATCTCGTGGCCATTCTCACCATTGGTTATCGCTGTCGCCTTCCAGCCAGCTATCCCTGTTACGGCTATCACTAGTGCCTTTCCCACCGAGTGGAATTTCTGTCACCTTTTGTTTTCTCTTGTTTCTTGTTTTGTTTTTTGAACAAACCCTTGCCTCCCCCTCCCACCTCCCATCTCCGACCCACTTTGTTTTTGTTTTCACTTCTTGCCACAACTGGGACAACACTCGGTCGACACAACAACACACTGCTGGTTGCGCGCCCCATTTCAGAACAGGCAACGGTACCGTGCCTCCATGAGCCCGTAATGAAGGCACGTGTGTTTGTGTGCCCTAATTTGCGGCACACGCACAGAGACGGCAAATGAAAGGAACTGTAGGAAGGGGTAAATGAACGTCACGTGGCGGAGCTATCTGTTTCCTCGGGCGCGTCCTAATCAAGCATGCCGACGCCTCGTGCAACCTTGTCTAGCCCGAGTAATAAAACAAAGGCAAGGAAAAGATGCGAGCTAAACGCAATGATAAAAAAAAAAATAGAAATGAGAAGCACTAGTCACGTGTATATTAAGCAGTCACGCTCTGGTTAAGGCCGCTCTGCAAGCTGCGTTAACCGTGCGCTTTGGCACAAGCCCCCGCGGTTTGATACTTAGCGAACAGAGGGGCTCCTTTAGGTAAGCATATGAACTACATGAGAGGGTGCGGAAATATTTTTTGTTCCACATGCACTGAACAAGCGTTAATTACGTTTGCTGCATTTAAGAGGAGGTTTTAGCTCGAGGACAACTCCGATGCCGCCTATTCAAGCACATGTAAAACGTGGAAATGCTTCTATGACAGAACCCTGAACCGATTCGTATGAAATTTGCTGCAATTGGGTGCGGGGGGGGGGGGGGGGATTTTAGATTCCAGTGACTGTAGGATGCGGAATTTCGCTTTAGGGCCTGGTATGGTTTACCATACATTGCGGAAAATCGATGTGATTAAAAGGAAGTAGAAATGCGCTGTTTACAAATACGTAACTCTGCACCAAAAGCAGATATCGCACTTCTGTTAACTTAATCTATGGAGCAACTATAGCGCACAAATTTGATAAATGAATTTAATGTTTACTTGAATTTTTACAATGTCTACATGGGTTTTCCAAAGGGTTCTACTCACCGATTTGTCGCATATTTCAGAGGCCTGTATATAATACTTCCACTTTGTTCGCTTTAGATGCATTATTAAGTACATTTGACAGATTTGTGATTTCTTATTTCAATGCTGATTTAGTTAGTCGTTAACTTCGTAGTCTCGTTTATGGCAGTTTTGTTATCTTCAACATTTTTACAGGAATATTGACGGCCTAAATAATAAAAAAATCACTTTTCTACACTAACTATTGATCTTAACTCTCTCTCTCTCTCTCTTCAATGTAACAAACCTCGTCAAATTCGGTGCAGTTGCCGAAAACGATTCCTCCATTCCCGTGCACTTGGATAGGAAGCCCAGAGCATAATCCCAATCATCTATACATACTTAGTAAAACAGCTGTATCTGTTTTAACTGCTAAGCTAAGAAGCTCCGTGTAATACTTTGTAAATAATTGGCCCATCTACTACTCATATTGCGCGATAATTGACGCCATAAATTGACGTTTCGCGTCCAACAGTGATTGTAACATACGTTGCTATCCTAAGTGTAGCAAGAGTCATCGATCTTGGTTCAGCGGTTGTCGAGTAATATCATTTCTGTGGTTCACATGTGTATAAATAGCGAAACCGAAGATTTGCCCCATTCTAAAGGTACCTCTGAACCACAAGTAAGCGCTTTATATAGCAGAATAAACAGTGCATTTAATGCGGCTACAATTTTGTGTTTCACGACCATCAGAGAAATCTCGAAGTGTTCTCAATTGATCATTCGAACGCGGCATTGAAACCAACTTGACCAACTGCCGACAATGGTTATAGTCTTACCGTTACGGTACACCGAAATGCAGCGGTCCTACTCGTTTTGAGACTTTTTCAACAGTGCACGCCCGTGTTATCTTCTCGAATGAGTGCAGCTCAAGTTTCTTCGTTAAATTAACTGACAACCAAAAAAAAAGATGGAATAGCCAAAAATGCCCAAAGAAACAGTTTTCTTAAAAGCACAGGCTCTGCAAGGCACTATCTACACCGAATATCGCATGCACTCCTTCGGCGTCCGTATAGCCGTTCATCTTTAGGCTACTCGAGGCCAGGTGGTGTTCTAGACGGCAGTATACGTGCCACTGACGCATCGTCTCACTGAGATGGCAGTTCGATTACCAAGCCTCGGGTACAGATGCGGTCAAACACGGCCAGTGGCGGCGGTGCGATGACCCCCTTGAGTGGCCAACCGCATCGGACTGCGGTATACGACAGCGGAGGCCGATATTAAGTCATAATTCTTCTGCGCTTGACGGAGAATGCCTTCGGGCTACTTTACCTCGGGCCCTTCCCATGCAGGTATGCGGTAAACCCAATAAAACGCTTTGTAGAGTGCAAGATATTGTCACCTGCTGGTAACCGCTTAATTGATTTGAATGAAATTTGTTGCACTGAGATGGACGTAGAGACAAACTCTCAGGTGTGTGTGTGTGTGTGTGCGTGTGCGTGTGTGTGTGTGTGTGTGTGTGTGTGTGTGTGTGTGTGTTTGAGAGCGCGCGCGCGCTAATATGATCGTATCTGTTTTTCTATCATTAAGGAATGTTAAGGACAAAAATACGGAACATTTTATAAATTCTGAGTGCGTCTATAGAGCTCACTATCTCCGTGGTAAAACTTATGTTGTAAGTCTGTGAAATACACTTGTTAAGATGTCTGATGCCGACAAGATCTTTATATACAGGTATGCTGTAGACATTGCTCCAGGGTGGATCTATACTTTACAGCGAAGCTGTTTATAGCTAGAGTTCCGTGGATTTTTCATGTGCGTCCACAAATGCGCGTGTGCAAAAACTCAGTTCCCAAATTTAATGCAAGATCGCTTGATTGTGTGCCAAAACTTATACGTCTCATCATTTGGCTACGCATTTTCAGTAGATGAATCATCAATAGGTACCATATTCAAGATCAGTAGACCCTCGGGTAGATGATGTCTTTTTTTATTTTGTGGCTTGCATACGGGGACAAGAGCCATTGCTTAATTGGGTATGAGCCATTCAGTGTCTTACGTGACAGGCAAATTTCTCGTTGGGTAGGCATAGAACTGCTTGCGAATTTAATAACATAGGTAATACCAGAATGTGTGTGCGGTCATATCGTCAGGATGACCACGGGTAAGGACAATAAATCTGTTCTTATCTTTGTTTAGAATTCTGTGTCGCCTCTGTGTAGTGTGCCAAACAGTTTGGCTGATTATCCACCTTCACAGAGTGGAATGGCTCATTATTTCATCAATAAGACTTTACCATATTCCTCGCGGTGAGAAAAGGAACGATTTCACGCAATCAGCATAACAGGGGAGCCGGTTGTCCGGTTCAGATAGTGCGATATCTGAATGCTTATAGAATTCAGATGTATTGTTTTGGTGCCAATGTACAAGGCTCCAAATTTGCGCCCATAAATTAAACACGCGCCCATATTTAAACAGGCGCAAACGAAGGCCACATACTTCCGCAAAATTGCGTCTTCCTATTTCTAACGGCTTCAAAGAGATCTCACAGACACACTTTCAAGAGAGAACTTATGTGAAAGCCCTGAAAAGTTGGGGCAGTGTTCAGGGGGGGGGGGGGGGGGGGGGGAGAAAAAAAAAAGAAAACAGAAGAAAAAAAAAATCGGCTTGTGACTTGAACATATAGAGTCCACAAGAACTGTCTTGAGGCACAAACCAGTTAAAGGGCGCGTACAGCTTAATGATATTTCCCTTTGCTTCAGTGTTGAAGAATGTCCATTGCATCATTGCTTTTTCTTTTTAAGTGAGTACTACAATCATCACCGATACATCTTATATGTTAAC
Source organism: Dermacentor andersoni (assembly GCF_023375885.2). NCBI lineage: Eukaryota > Metazoa > Arthropoda > Arachnida > Ixodida > Ixodidae > Dermacentor > Dermacentor andersoni. Next base: position 78,529,053 of record NC_092821.1, on the reverse strand, counting down.
AGTAATTACGTTTTGAGGAGTCCCAAGAGCAACTAAATGGTTCTAATTGTATTACGGAAACATATATTGTTCAAACATCAATTGGAATCACTTATTAGTATAGTACGCGAGGTCACCCATACATCTACACTTAGCCCTACCTAGAACCAGTAATTCCTACTCATTTACTCACGTCGCATGTGCCGAGAGAGCAGTTGTATCCTAGTGAAAACAAAGACGCGTTAATCAGTCACAAAACGACAACCATCGACTGTTCCTAAAGACATGTTCGTGTTGTAAACGTTGATGACTTTGCACATCGTTGTTATCGCACTTCAATTTTCACTGCTCTCCCTAGGTGTCGAGATCGATGGTATCTTGCTCCTTCCATTTAATTTCATCCAGTTGTGGCCTGTATTTTCTGCCAGGAATGCTTTTTTGTGAATATAAATATATTGTAACCATTTAACAAATACACTGTTTCGTGAAGTAATTTCTTTTTGCCTACGTAAACTGACTGCTGTTACTTAATATATTGCTGACATGTATCCCCGCCACCTTCTTTGCTGCTGCTGCTGCCTACAAAGACGAGACCCCAAGCTGGCACCTATGTGTTCCAAACAACGGCTTGCTCTAAACACGCGAGACATTTAGAAAACCAATCACGGGCAACTGCACGCTACAGCGACAGCACGCCTTCTGGCCTACTCCTCGAAAGTATGTGCTCAATGGGCCCCTCACCAAGTCTTACCATTTCGAACATACAATACAATGCTTATACAATGCGCGCTAACGACCGTGCCTGCGCAGTATTACACTGCTACGCACCGCGAAGAGAGACGAAATTTCAAACCAAACGCCCTGCGTCCTTCTGCTCGCGGACGCCACGATCCCAGCCGGAGAGTCGACGTCAGTCGCGCAAGTACGCCTACGCAGTTCGTCGTGCTGTGACGTCACTCAATTATTCGAGGTAGCGGCAGTCATTGGTTCGCTTTGTCGCTTCAATGCAATAAATAATGTTTTGAGAAATAATGAAACCTATAGAAACCGAATGTCTGCGCATCCTTGTTTAACTTGTTGCTGTAGCAAGACAGACGTAAAGTTACGTTTCGTCTGTTTGTTCCGATGCCGTCTGGTCGTGTGCGCGCACAGCGAAACTACATTTGCTACCCTGTTCGAACGCGCGATCGTGCTCTGTGATGCGCTTGCCTCTGCCTCAGTGTTCGTGTAGCAGTGACTTATACTGCGTATACCTGTAGGGAGGTGTTCTCGTGCATTCTCGTGCAGTCTCGTGCAGTCTCGCGCAGAGCGCACAAAATCGTGCGCTGCGCGAAACGAGATTAACGCAACAGCTCGAGGGCGAAAGCGTCACCGGGAGTGCGCCATACAAAAAAGCGAGACAAAAAAAAAAGTGAAGGTGTGGCCCGTGACGTATGCGTCATGCGATCATCCAGTTGTGGTATGGGAGAATGCAGGAAAGTAATTTCTCTTGCGGAGGCTTGACGGGGACAAGTGGAGAGAGTGTCTATGTTGAGGGTGACGCTCGCCATCTGAAATCATGGGTTCGCGGCACTGAAATGTTTCTATCTCAACGATTAAAGAACAAATTTGAAAAATTCTTGCAGTAGAATGCTCCCTAGAGGCTACATACCAACTACCAGCGCACAACCAAAATTTTCCATGTGACTTGGTGAGGGGCCCTTTAAAGAAGCCTCTGCTCTTCTCAACGATCGTGTTTCGGATCGTCTGCTCGCCTCGACAAGCGATTCGACCAGACGATATGATTCGTATACAGCCCGCGAAACCACCCGCTGCCAGCGCAGCGTAAGCGCCACGCCCACGGCTAAATTGAGCTTAAAACCGCAGCGCTTGGGAGCCCACGACTAAGTTTCCAGTTAGCCGAAGAGAAAAGCGAAGCGGTCGCTTTTGAGTTTCCCGAACGACATTCGAAACCGGAGCCCACGCATAAGCTTTCGCCACGCGCGCACGTACGTAGGTACATCCTTTTCCAGGTCGAAATCGAATTAAGAAACTTCAGCGGCTCAGGCTTGTCCGACGAATCAGATTGCCGAGATAAGCTTCCTCTCGCCGCCATGCGTAACTTGTCGGAAACGTGCTTCCGAAGAACAGCAGTACGATAATTAGCTTCGGTCACGTGACCGAAACAACGCAGGGGCGTTCCCGGTCGTGTTTGCGGGGAACGTCGCTCCGTATATTTCAGCTCCCCTCCCCCCCCCCCTTTCCTTTATGTGGGCGTCCGAGTTGTTTTCGGATCGAGAGGACTGAAAGTTTGCTGCTGAAAAATCGATATTATTGGCGATGGATATCAAACATGGGAGCAAAACTCATCACCGGGGCGTTTACGCTGGGAACGGAACGAGTAATCACGCGAGCGCTGGCACGGCAAATCACTAAGAGGGCACGACGAGGACAGCTGCGTTCGCATTATGGCCGAGAACGGTGGTTCATTTTTGGTGGGATTAAATGAAATTATGATGTTGAAGCTGAAAATTACGTTGAATACACTGGCGCAATCGGCTGATTAGTTATACCATCTCAAAGTTGGTTAGCGATAGAAAAGCGCTTTATTAAACGAGGCGCTGTAAAGTGAGAGGCATGGTAGAAAGTTAAACCGATTGCTTCATTGATTGATGGGTTGGTGAGTTGAGTGCTTGACCTGCTGATCACGTGATTGTCTGTGGCTGTTAATATGCAAATCAGCACGTTGGCTAAAGGACGCCGTAGTGGAGAGCCTTGCTTCAATTGACCACTTGCGGTGTTTTCTTAGCGGGCGCCCGGAATTCAGCCTGAAAGTATTTCTTTTATTATTATTAATATTCCATCTACATTGGAATGTGAGCAGCGCGACTCGGAACGGGAAATATTGGAAATGTCGAGCGCAATCTATAGTGACGTTTCTGAAAGCATCAACCGCCATCTATGTGTATAGGTAAGGAAACTGCTCTCTCAGCAGCATAGATACGGGCTTGGAGGAAGGAAAGAACTGGCATGGGGCGTCACGGGATGAAACTGAAGCCACGAGAAGTCGGCCCGACACCCCATTACGTACCCGCCGTTGTTGCACAGTGGCTATGGTGTTGGGCTGCCGAGCTCGAGGGATCGAATCCCGGCCACGCGGCGGCCACATTTCGATGGGGACGAAATGCAAAAACACCCGTGCACTCAGATTTAGGCGCACTGTTAAGGAACCCCAGGTGGTCCGGAGTTCCCTCCTTACAGCGTGCCTCATAACCAGATCGCGATTTTGGCACGTAAAAGCATATAATTTAATTAATTTAGCACCATTAGGTCACGGTGGGTTTGAGCGTTCTCCCATTGCCGCGGTAGGCGCGCTCAGCGCACGTTCTACCGAGACGACAGCAAGTGCGAATTGGCGCACTCGCATATTGTGTTGAAGGCGACACATGCATAAGTTGTAATTGACGACAGAATTCGCGCAAGCATGCCTGGGGAAAAATCGATCCCCGAGTGGATGGCGTAGTACCCGAGCACGTGAGTACCCATTAAAACCTTGCGTAGAGCGAATATATTTAGGAAGCGTTGCCAGAGGCCGTGCGCCTGGTGTGGATGATAGCTGCGTTGATAATGCATTCCCGCTGTGCGGGTAATCATGCTAACAGAGCACCCATTCGGCACTTTTAGACGCCTAAAAAATGACAGTTTACAAACGACAACACTTATTGTGGCGACGTTACGAAATCGAGCTCCGTGAAGAAGAGAGAGAGAGAGAAAACAAGGGTAGGAAAGGCAGGGAGGTCAACCAGAACAGCATCCGGTTTGCTACCCTACACTGGGGGTGGGGGAAAGGGGAATAGAAAGAGGAAGAAAGGGAGAGAGGAAGCACTGAGTACGTGTGGGAGCGACACCATACACAAGGACACTATAAACGGTCTGTTAAGCCCGTGCACTTCAAGTACCGCACTAGTGCAAGAATCGCTTTTCGAGTCAGTGACGGGTGTGGCCACGGTCCGAGTATCTTTGACTCGGTGAAAGATCTCGAGTCCAGTCTGCGTAAAGTTGTCCGCAGAGAGAGGCGTTGGACATCGTAGCGAGGGCAGGTACACAATAGGTGCTCGATGGTCTCCTCGCACCCACAGGAGTCGCACATCGGGCTCTCGGCCACTCCCATACGGTAGGAATATGCGTTCGTGAACGCCACTCCCAGCCACAAGCGACACAACAAGGTTGCTTTGCCGCGGGGAAGGCTAGATGACAGTTGTAGCCGTAGCGTGGGGTCCAGTTTACGTAATCTGCAATTGAAGCCGCTTGAAATCCAGAGATCTTGGGACTTCTTACGCGCAAGTTGGCGAAGTTCTCTGGCAGCGTCCGACCTCGCCAAAGGTGTTGGACGCGTCTTGGTATCTTCGTGGGCACACCGGGCAGCCTTGTCAGCTAGGTTGTTGCCGACGATGCCACAGTGAGCAGGAATCCACTGAAATATAATGTGGTGTCCACTTTCCAGAGCATGGTGGTGCAGTTCCCTGATTTCAGATGTCATTTGCTCGTAAGTTCTGTGACGTAATGCGGACTTGATGCTGTGAAGGGCTGCCTTAGAGTCACAAAATACGACCCATTTCTCCGTAGGCTCTTCGGTGATGTACATCATAGCGGCATGGAGAGCTGCAAGTTCTGCCGATGTAGATGTAGTCGTGTGCGACAATTTGAATTTAACTATAACGTTCTTGGCTGGAACGACGAATGCGGCAGTTGAGCTGGTAGGTGAGGTGGAACCATCGGTATATATATGTATGCGGTCATGATACGTCTGGTGCAGTAATATGAGCGTAAGTTGCTTCAGAGCCGGCGATGGATGATCGGACTTTTTTGTAATTCCAGGAATGGTAAAATTCACTTGAGGCTGTCGCAGGCACCACAGGGGAGAGGAAGGCTTCGCCGCCGGTGTAAATGATGCCGGTATGTACTCATGATGAACGCTAATAACTCGTGAAAAGGTCGCTTGAGGTCTCTCGGCTGGTAGGGAGGCCAAATGATGGTCGGGGATCCTTGACAGATGGCGAATGTGCGCTCTGAGAGAGTCGACAGCTACATGTGTCTGGATTGTATGGTCTCCTGCGATGGCGATTGTCGCTGCTGTTGAGGTGCACCTAGGCAGCCCTAAACACGTGCGTAGGGCTTGACCTTGTATGCTCTCCAAGGCGCGAAAGTTCGTCTTGCATGCATTTGACAATACTGGTAGGCTGTAACGAAGGAGCCCGAGAAACAAAGCCCTGTACAGCTGCAACATAGAATGGACTGGTGTACCCCAGTTTTTCCCGCATAGAAATCGGAAGACCTGAGCAACGGCGACTAGCTTCTTCTTCAGATAGACGCAGTGAGGGCTCCACGAGAGGTTGCGGTCAATGATGACGCCCAGAAAGCGATGTGTCTTAACATAGAGTACAGCTTGACCATTGATGGTAACAGGATACGATGACATTTGTTTCCGCGTAAAACCAAGTAATGCGCACTTTTCAGTAGACACACTGAGGCCTTGCTCTCGGAGATAAGAAGCCGTCATGGTTGCCGCCCGCTGAAGCCTGGCTCTTAGCTGAGGGCGAGTCACTGCAGAGGCCCTGATGCAAATGTCGTCGGCGTATATTGAGACATGTACTGTCTGCGGTAGGTAATCCACTAGTCCTACCAGGACGAGGTTGAACAAAATAGGGCTCAACACTCCACCCTGTGGCACACCACGGCAGATGGAATGGTCTGAAGTTGGGCCGTCTTCGGTGTGTAAGAAAAAACGCCTCTCAGTCAAATAGTCCCGAATCCATTGATACATCCGGCCACCAACTCCAACAGCCTCAAGTGAGTTTAGTATGGCCTCATGGGCGACGTTGTCGTATGCTCCTTTTATATCCAGAAAAAGTGCCGCAGATAGGCGCCTGAGGCTTTTTTGATTTTGGACCCATGTTACGATGTCAATGACGTTGTCGATGGACGTGCGACCTCGACGAAAACCTGTCATGGCGTCCGGATAGATGTTGAATCGTTCTAGGTACCACTCCAATCGAGCAAGAATCATTCTTTCCATCACTTTGCCGACGCAGCTCGAAAGCGCAATCGGACGATATGATGAGATCTCAAGCGGAGACTTTCCAGGTTTCAGAATGGGGATCAAGCGGCTCGATTTCCATTGTTTAGGAACGGCGCCGTTCTGCCAAGATTCATTGTAGTAGTTGAGCAGCTCATCACGTGCGTCATGTCCAAGGTGGCATAGGGCAGCATACGTGATGCCATCAGGTCCTGGTGACGAAGAACGCCGGCAGGTCGCCAACGCTGCATCGAGCTCTTCGCGTGAAAATAGCACGTTCATTTCTGGTACACGTGACCCAGGGATGTCATTCAATGCTGCGTCAGTAATGATGGCCACGGACCCAGCAACCCGTGCACAGAACTCTTCAGCCACTTGAAGTTCCGAGCGGAGTTGGTAGAGGGCCAGAGCAGCGAAGGGCTTCCTTTGATGCGGAGATGAGCGAAGACCCCTAACCGTTCTCCATATGTGCGAGAGCGATTTGCGGGGATCAAGCGACTGACAGAATGCTTTCCATCTCTTATCTTCCAATTTATCCATGCGACGCTGGACTTTCTTTTGTATGCGTCGTGAAGCCCTCAGATCCAAGACGGACTTCGTGCGCCGATACCTTCTCTCCGCTTGTCGGCGTGCTGCACGCAGCCTCTCCAGTTCCATGTCCAAGTCTGTTCGCCTTGTTGACCTTGGAAGCGAACAGATGGATGTTTTCAATGCCTCTGCGATTGCTTCTTCGATAGTGTGTGAGAGGCCTTCCCGACATGTGTCATCCATATCCTTCTGAAATTTTGACCAATCAACTGTACGCAAGGCAGTAGAGGAGCGTTGCTCAACTCCTCTAATCTTTAGGTATGTTGGAATATGGTCGCTTCCATGTGTTTCTATGTCTGTAAACCATTGGACGCTCGAGGCAAAGCACCGTGACACCAAAGTTAAATCCAAGCAGCTACTGTAGGTCGTGCCTCGCAGAAATGTAGGACTGCCGTCATTCACGCAGCACAAATCATGGTCGGCAGCAAAGGAGGCAAGGCTCCTGCCTTTAGAGTCAGTTTTAGTGCTTCCCCATAGCTGGTGATGCGCGTTGAAATCACCTGTGATAACCCAGGTGCCATTGTTCATTAGTAATATTTTCTTTAGTCGTTCTCCGTCAAAGTGACCCGCTGGGGATATGTAGGCTCCAATTAGTGTAAATGACACATTCTTCTTTTGGACATTTACGCAGACATATTGGTTGTCGTCATGAGGCTCTATCGCATTAGCGACATATGTTAAGTCCGTGCGGATGTAGATGATCACTTTCGTGCTCGCACCGCATGTGGACGAGACGAAAGATTCATAACCGGACAGTCTGAGTGGAGTTGATGTATTTGGTTCGCAAATGACCAGTATGGGGAAGCGATGTGTGAAAATGGATTGGCGAAAGTCTGATATACGGGTCCTTAGACCCCTGGCATTCCATTGAAAGATCGACGCACTTTTAAGTTCAGTGCGGAAGGGGACTATTGATCGAGCCATGATGCTTAAACGATGCTAGCAAGCACTGGATTTAGTGCATCCAGTATTTGCAGAGCGCTTCGAGCTGCTGGTGTTTGCAGCTTGTTCAGTATAATGCGCATTGTATTAATTAGCGATTGCAGCATATCAGCCACCTGCCTGTCGTGGTCGCACAAATCGCCGACAGTAGACGTCGGGGGTTGTCCAGTGAAAGCTTGCTGTGTGTCTGTTAGTGAATGTTGTCGTTTCGGTAGAGCCGGCCAAGATTCGGCAGATGTGGTCTTCTCAGTGGACTTGCTCATCGCGGTCCTGTCCACATTGTCTGGCCTGGGCGGTGGAGGAGGAGGTGGTGTTGTAGGAAGTGGCATGCGCCTTCCTTGAGGAGCCTTCCTTGAGGAGCGCCGGCGACGTGAACGTCGCTTCCTGATTTTTTCGGCGGCTTCGCGATGAGATGAATGATCTCTCGCCATCTCTTTCAAGATGGCGATTTCCTTCTTAATATGTGGGCATTTCTTCGATGAAGCTTCATGTGATCCTCCGCAGTTGGAACACTTCACTACAGTCGCGCCACATTTATCTGCAGCGTGGGGCTCTCCGCAGCGGGGGCATGCTGCCTGATTTTCGCAGACGCTGCTCACGTGTCCCAGTTTCATGCATTTGCGGCACTGAAGAGGTTTCGCAATGAAAGGCCGCACTGCATGTCTGAATTGTCCCACCTTAACATGCGAGGGTATATATTTACCCTTGAATGCTATTTTCACGCAGCGTGAACTGCCTAGCCGCTTAACATCAACGATGATCTCATCATTATTGGCTGGCTTGATAAGAATCGGCAAGTCGTTACTAAGGATGGCAACGTCTACGTCGTAGATAACACCGGTGACTACGTCAGATCCCAGAGGGATGTAAGAGCGCACCTGAATGCCATCGAGGTCCGTTACACTGCGTAGAGTGGTCAAAGCAGCCGCATGCTGGACATCAACTGCCAGAAGATTTTTTCGGGTGGTCACTCGAATGTCCGATACTTCGTTTGGCACCAGGGCTTCCAGTGACATCGACACAGATTGCCTGTTAAGTAGCCTCATGTTGGCGTTGGGAAGCAGGGGCACAAATATGATGGTATTGGCGTCCGGCCTCTGCGGCTGTCTCACTGTTTGCGTGCTTGACGATGGGGACGTCCTGGTGTTCCTGCTCTTCGCTCTGTGGCTCTGCACAAGCTGGAAGTCGTCATCGGAAGTGTCCTCACTGCTGAGAGAGTAGACATGGGTGTCCTCGCTGTCGGTGTCGCTCGGTTGACCGATCCGCTTCCTGGAGGCGGCCGCCGCTGACGCCGCCGTCGCCGGCAGACGTGCGGGGTCGTCCACTTCCATTACGACCGAGCAGGGAGCGAGGACCAGCGGATGAACTTAGGTTTTCACAGAAATAAGGCGGAGCTAGAAAGAACAGCGCTGTATCAAAAGACACTTCGTCGTCGATACGATAAACCATCATTGCAACGAGAACATTTGTATAGGAAATAGAGTTCGTTGTAAGCGGTACATCGTTAACAACAGAGATGCGCTAAAGAAGCTATAACCATCTCGGAAAGGGCAATTTAACACCATCAAGACTCATAATACCGGACATTGCGGACAAATGAAACGCGAACAAGTTAGGGATATCTACTGAACTGATTGCTTCACTTCCGCTTTAATGAATGCGCGTAATATCGGGGTGACTGTGGCATGTCCGCGTGGTCTGAGGCCTGCACCGTTACTGTATCGGTAACGGAATACTGGCAGTACGACATAGCACTGCCGCGTTGTTGTTCGTAAGAGGAGTTCTAATTTGCCGCCCGCGTTTGACTTGTAATCGATAACACATTGACACAACGCTGCACCCGATAGCGGTAATACGGGACCAGTAAATGTGATGCCCATGTCATGACGCCCATCAACACGTGCTTCGTCTGTCATTTATAATAGCGCGATGCAACCGCAGTCCCAAGACGAATAATATCAACCTGAAGATGGCTTATTACAGCATATGTCGCACTATGTGTGGACTGTGGTACTATAAATTATTCGTACACGTTTATTTTTAATTGAAAGTGACTGCCATAGTATATAGTCAACCGTTAGATATCTGGAATGTTTTACTTGTCTTCTAATTATCGTCCGTCATTCATTTAAGAAAACACGTTGTTGAGAAGCCGGCAAAATATTGTGCTTCTTGCCAGAATTTGCAATTTCAGTCAGCCGATTGAGCAATCAATCAATCAATTTCAGAGGAACTGCCAACGCCTAGTGCAGTGCGCAGCTCAGCGATGTTTGCCTGTAGATATTGACACTAGCAAAACAAATGGTAGCCGCTAATGCTGCACCGTACTGTCTCGAGTGATTGTGCTGCTTCGCCTTTCGTATCAAGCGAGGCCCGGAGCCACTCCAGTTCGAATAATCCGGCATAAATAGCACGCACCGCGTGCGGCACCTCGTAGACTTTCGAATAGCGCGATATTTCAAGAAAGTTATAAACAGGCTCTCATAACCCGCATAAAGCAAATAAAGTAATATTGTAATGATGGTTTACACACTGATAATGATTTCTCTTATTAATCCATACAGTGCTGTTGCCTTATGCGTGCCATTAAAAAGAGGATATGAGTGATGAGCGTTATCATTTTGCTGTTACGCTTTTCGGGCGCCGTGGTATAAGTGATGGCTTGTCTGCCACAGTGCATTGAAATTCACGATATTGCAAAATAAAAGTACTACAGGGCGTGTTTAGCAAACGTTGAATCAACGAAGATGGAACAGGCGTTCTTCACGCTTGCCGCACCAAGCAACTAATGTTTATCACTTTAATCGTAAGCAAGAAAAGTGATAGTAAACTTTTTATTGCCTCGTCTGTCTCACTCCGCATAAATAGTGCACAGTATTTATTTTCCACTCAACATGTACCCAAACAAAACACATCTTGATATGATCAAAATATGCATATTTATTCCTAGTTGCTACACCGGAAAAGCTGAGCACTCAATCTGGCTCGACATATAAAGATAAAAAGCCAACGCATGCTTTAATACTCGTAATAAAATTTTACCAGAATTTATAAGATATGGGAGCGTTCAATTAGAGGTGATGGATGCCACATCGAAAGCCTGCTCAAAAAAAAAAAAAAATACTTTCCGCGGCTAGCAGAGGACAAAGGACGCTTGTCATCTGCAAGCGAGGACAGCAGGTGTGAGAAAACAGAAGACACATTTGTTGCCCGGCGTGAGTTGGGCACGCTGTCGTCTGCTCCGTAATTATCGGCTGCAAGCCGTCTGCTTAGCACTGACACCCCTATATTACACCAGGTGGTTTCTTCAGGCGTACTTCTTATTCCTTTTTCGCAGAGAACTGGACTATGGCTTCAAGTTCTTTACATTTTTTTATTGGTAAGGAGTAATTTGGTCGTCTTTGTAATGTTTCTTCGCAACACTACGCCAGCGTTTTCTCCTGGTAGCCCCTTTCTACGTAATGATGCTCAGGAATGTGTCGTCTGCCATAGTCGACTGTCGCTCTCGCCTCGTTGCAGGGGGGTTCTTTTTGTTTCGAGCGATGACTTGCCTGCCTCGTACTGCACCTGAAGACTCAATTTCGAAACTGTCCTCAGCTCGAAGGCAGAGTAGACGGGACACTTGAGTGACGGACAGTGACGCCTCTCCGTCCCGAGACGGGTTGCAGAGCGTCTGCGATTATTTTCTCATGATGTGGGAGCTAACGGGGTTGTCAAGAAGGGTGGACGGCGTTTCTTGGTGCGTGCTGGCAACCAAGAAACGTGAAGAGTTAAAATGGGGGAATAATATTTTAAATATTATTGTCATGTTGAGGCAGGTGTGCTAATGATAGCGAAATTCTTCTACTTGTGATTTTCCTTTCTGCTTGCGAAATATCGTTGTAACGCCAGGCGTTTAGAAATACTGTTATTTATGCTGACAGATGACACTCTTGCGACATGATATTCTTACGCGCCAACGCATAAAGCAGTACCTTTTGGCTCTTAGAACCATGTGACCTCATTCGGATCGTGTGACCTGAATAGGACATTGTGTTCTGACAGGTTGACATTATTGAGCTGATATGACTCCAATAACATTACCTTTGTTCTTGCTTGAGTATTAGATATGAGGCGAGCAGAGAGACAGCAGTACCTGAGCGGGCACTGATGGCTTGAAGGGTTGCATCCGAAATCAATGGGTGACCATGGAGCTAAGCGTCGCTTCCCATTTGTGAAGCCACAGACGCACATGCGAAAGCTGCAAAGGAGGGTTTAGGCATTTGAACACTTCTATGCATTTAAAGGGTGAAATAATTTGTTTAGTGCCTGGTAATTCATTAGTGAACTTAGTCAAAAATCTACTATAGCGGTAAAAGGCAGCCATTTCTGTCGACATAACAATTGCTGTGTTGTGGAGAAACTATATTAAAATAATTAATGAAGGAGTGATTGTGTAACTATTGGTCACAATTATGACCACAAATTGGGCAGCACTTGGTGGTTTATCAAAAAGCTTCTTTGTTAACAAGAAACTCGTTTGCAGCGAACCTTCGGGTCGGTCGTCACTTCAAGATGCTCGCAATTTGCGAAAACAACTTGGAAAGATACGGCCAACGGTTTCACTCTAGGTCACTGGCTAGTTGCACATAATGTAATACGGAAAAATGAAAAGCAACAATATTTTAATGAAATTTGGCTCGTAGACTTGTTGATTGCGACGAGTGATTTCAGCTCGGGTCATGAAAGTTTCGTAGAAACGCTCTCGGCTAAGTTCTTTCTACGAGACGATGAAGGAACACTCGAGTAGCCAGTCTAACTCATTCTCAATTTGTGGACGTTTGTTCTCGCAAAAGATTGTCGTCTTTGGTACTGGCTCTTCCAGGTCACATTCCGTTCACGCCCTATGTTGTATCTTCTATAGTGAAATTTACACAAACATAATAACAATCCTAGCAGGAGGCAAGATAAGATTCTCTCCCCAATCAAAGGCAGAGTTTAAGTCAGGCAAAGTTAAATGTTAGTTGGAATTTTCTTAGTAGAAAAGCGCAATATTCCGCCATGCAAGTTTGTACTCATTCGCTGCGACAGCAGCTAGCTCTCAGAGGCAACTTCTCCATAACAGCTGTTTCCATGCGATGCACACAACGTCTCCTCCGTCCTCGACAACATTGCCAACTATGAGCTCCGAAATACGCGCAGAGAGGCCACCTCTCTCAAAGTCTGCGTTGTGCGCGAAACCCCCGCATAAACCGCCGAACATGAAGTTGCGCGCTAGCTCGGTAGCGAGGACATCCTGCTCGCAGGTGGTGTCTTAGGAGCCAAGCAGGAGACACCCAAGACACCACGATGGCAATACAACTGTACCAATCACTAAGATGAATCTGTATCAACTTATAGCCCAAATTTTGGCTCTACTCCAACGTCCACGGTTCTGCTTGCATGGGCCCTCTGCGATGGCGTGTGGCCAAGTTCTCCCTTTAAAGCGATTGCTTTGCTTATACTTTGCATACACCATCACTTATATCCAGTGAACTTGCTTTGTAATATCCGTGTCTTTTCTAACGGTTCGGCATGTGCTGTACATAGTACTTATATACTCACCCAACCATGCTTCTTTATGCTGACCCCTTTGTACTGACGCCGGCGTCCGGCTCCGCCTGCTCTGGTCACATGGCTCATGGTCACATGGTCACACGGGGCTCTGGTCACGTGGCTGCTTCTGGGCTCCGACGCTGGCGGCGTTGTTGGCTGCTATTTGTATGGTTGACGTATAATAACAGAGCACGCCGCCGCGCAGGAACCGTCGTGGAACTCCCCTACACAGTTTCATTCTAAAGAGAACTTAGCGAATCAAACACTTGCGTCGAAAACGTTTAAAGATAAGCAGCCACGTAATCAATTTCTAACCTGTGCAGCATCACCTAGGCTCTCGCTAGACATCTGTCATCGTATTGAAGAGAGGTACGCCGATCTCTGACGTAATCTGATCTTTCAGCTTTGGCACCATCTTTGTGCCCGACAACTACGTTTGCGCTGTATCCGGCTATTCTTCTTTAACACTGCGATTAGCGTTCCTTGGATGATCAATCACTTTTCAGGGGTGGACTGTCTAGCTATAGAGACTCCGGTATTCCGGTATTCGGATAAACGCAAGTGGCATGGCATGGCATGGCAAGAACTTTATTTTAGTCCAGAGAAACTAGGGTCCGAGGGCACAAGCCCCCAGGCTAAGTCGGTGGCTCCGCCCACGTAGGCACCGGTAGGCCAAAGGCTTTCCCGATGTCGTGAGCTCTCCGGACGGCCAGGAGTTGATCTTGGAGGACTTCGCTGGATATGCGCCGACTCCAGTCCTCCTCACTGTTGAGATCCGAAGCCCTTTGGTTGGGGCACAGCCAGAACATATGATCAAATAGACTAGGCGTTTTACCGGATGAGCGGAGGCACAATTAACGTGCACGGCTTGCACGGTGCAGCCACCTGGTAGCACAGAGCTCAAACATACGAACACAGAGGTAATCAATCAAGTGTGCTCTACTTCGCTGCCGGTGTAAATTTCCGACAGTGGCATAACGTTGCTGCCGAAAATTTGCACCAACAGCAAAGGGAAATATGCTTGGTTACAACAAAGCGGGGACGTTTAATGGTGAACTGCAGGCTGGTCGCAGAATTGTGTTATCAAAACTGGGCTAAACTGCGACACTGTGTAATCAGACTGGTCCTTGATGGCTCGATCCTGACACCAGTACATAAGATATGCGATAAGGACTTTAAAGAATCACTAAGGAGCAAAATAATTTGAGCTGCATTACCCCTCTACAATACCCGAAAAGCCACCCCCACCGTGAGAAGAGAGAGGCTAGATAAGCCTGAAAAAGAGCAAAAATAAAAGACTGCTTGCGACGCCACGTTTATGCTGGACCAACCCGCAGTAAATTCAGTGATTTTGACGGTGCATACCTGCTCGGGATTATAGTTGAGCTTTTATCGGTAAAAATGTAATACAGTATATTCGAAACGAATGAAGCACTGAAACTACCAAACTTCAGAAACTTTAGTGAGGCACAGAGGGTGCAAATACGAACGAAAGGCTTTCAAATGTATGACTTTAATCTGACGTACCGGCGCGGGGTTACAGCGCGAAATTACGAAACTGGAACTTCAACCTCCCTTTTCTCTTCAAGTAATCAACCTCTTGCTGCGAAAAACGAAAATAAAGTTTTGAAACAGTAGTTTATCGGTGTAGCGCTTTCTATTTAGTGTCACTTTCACGTGATCTCTAATTAGAGCCGCTCTTGAAGGCACTGCAATCAAAGGTGCGCAATCAAAGGAATCGTATCGCAGTCGCACAGGAGCTACGAAGTGCGCGAGTTTCGCATTTGGCGTCTTTCTCCGAAACTAGCATCGGCGTGCCGTTGATTGGACGTAACGGAGGTCTCTTACAGAACTGAGGCACGCAACTGATAATTAGCGGCACGCTAACAGCGCCATCTTGAATATCTGTAGTATGGTTTACATTATTAGGCTGGCTAATTTTTGTGCATATCACTGTGGATCAATGGCAATATGCCGACAGTCTGTATCGTCTGTCTTCGATTGCAGACGCCGCAGAGTCAGACAAAGATGGCGGCAGCAGCAACGGCGGCAGCGGCAAGCGGCGGCGGACGAGGACCAACTTCAACGGCTGGCAGCTGGAGGAGCTCGAAAAGGCGTTCGAGGCCAGTCACTACCCGGACGTCTTCATGAGGGAGGCCCTCGCCATGCGGCTAGACCTCATCGAATCACGCGTACAGGTGAGTGACGTCATTGTGGGCGCAGTGCTGCCCAGTGTGTGTAGTCGCTTTTTCAGCTTCGTCCGCCACCAACTCCATCTTTCTCACGGTGATGTCACGTAGAGATACGAGGCATTTGCATCGCCGTAGCGCGTATTTGCGATGAATGCACGTTAAGAGTGCGTTCGCCGTCCTTTCAGATTGAAGTGGTGTCTGTCGATAATTAAAGCATCGCTTTGGACAATGTTGCTTAGAAAGTCCCAACTGTCATTTCTGGCGTGGGAGATTTGTAATCAATCAGCGACCGCTAGAGTGTCCATGCAAGGATCGGTGTGAGGAAAACGAAGAAAAAAAATGACTGGTATATTTTTGAAATAGAAACTAGAAATAAAAAGAAGAAAAGCTAAAGTTAGGACGAGAACATCGAGATTTTCTTATCAAAGTACGCGACGTTGAAGTTGTGCATACAAAATCATTGCGACGAGTTCCGAGGCAGGCATCGTCGTCGCGACCATCAGAATCCAGTTGAGAGAGACGTGTCTGGCATGTATCGCGGTTTTGACGTGCCAGACACGTTTAATCTCGGTGAGCATTCTGCCTGCTTAGCAGAATGCTCAACTGTCGCGTTTTCCGACGACGCAATAACATGGTCCCGCATTTATTCGTCTTTTTCCTCCCCAGTACGCCAACGTCCGATAAAAAGTAACCTCACCACCTAATCACCACCTTCGTTGCTATAGAAAACTGCGTGATATCTTCAACAGGTGCCGAAGCAGATGATGCCAGCCGTCTTTTCCGTTGTCTGCGCACGATGCACGACGCCTTCTGTCAGCCGTGAAATCCCGGACGTGTTTCTTTACCATGGGCCGCCATGCTGAAGCCCGCTTTCTTGAAGAAGCTCTTTAACCCTCACATCACTCAGGGAGCATGGCTTTCTTTGTTTTACTCGCCCCGCTGGACTGATAGATAAACGCGTCTGATCATGCCTTCTGCAAAACTCTATGAGGTGCCGGCAGACGTTCTATTGAGACATTTCCTGAACGCTCTCGCCTGCTCGCGTGCGAGCTCGCACAGAAGAGATCAGAGGAAGGAACCGCGAGCTGCCCTTTGTTTTCCTCCGCCCACCTTAAACACCGGGTAGCATCGCCGTAAGTCCTGCTTTCTTGAACGCCGTCTTGGCCGGCACTAAAGACAGGCACGTTTCGTCAGCGCCGTCTACTAGAAGCTCGGCGAGAAATTTCTGGTGCGGGGCGCGGGAGCAGACGGCTCTTTTCGCGCATTCGCGCGCGACGCTCATCGTGACGCGTGCGCGGGTGTTGCAGACGTCGTTCGTGACGTGTTGCAAAGAAGAAAAAAAAGCAACAGCGATCGGCGGCTATGTTTAGAGGGTCGCTTTTCTCTTACCCGTGACTTTTTTGAGCGACAGGGCTTGCCTGTGATGCCAGCGGCGAAGGCGCGGCCGAAGCCCCTTTTCCGACCATTTTCCGCCCATCGTCTGCCATCTTCTGTGCGGCGCAGACGGCGCGTCAAGGTTTCAACGAGTCGTTGCCGACCGATTCCCTTGGGTTCACGTCGGGCTTCTCAAAAATTCCTCACTTCCGCGTGTTGTTTCGGGGGTTGTGCTAAAGAATATTAGAAGCATGCAAGCCTTTCCTTATCAGTGTTTCGAGAACGACCTTAGACCCAGGTTTTTATCCTCGCTGTAGGGGAGTTCCACGAATCCCTAAGGAAACACCTTGTTAGCTTGATGCACCTCTTTTCCCGGGCGCTCTGTTCCCGCAACCAGTGATTTCGAAGGCTGCAAAACCGTTTTAGGTCTCAGAGTTTTGCTGTAGCCATTGTTCCCGCGGTGCGACCCAGTGCGGTGGGCCGCCATCTTTATTACAAAGATGGCGTAGCACATACTACTCTTGTAGTTCTGGCCGAAATGACTGCTATTACTTGAGAGGGCGATTTGCTGAACAACTGCTTCTTAGCTCTGTGCAACTATACAGTTGCCGCTGTCACGCACTCACACACACGCAAACACACGCACGCATGCATGCTATAACGCATGTGCACACATATTCACGCACGCGCACACACACGCACACACGTGCACACGCGTATGTACACACAAACACACGGACGCACGCACGCTGGCGTGCAAACGCACACGTACATGTATGCAGACATACGAACATTCAAACACGCAGGCACATGCACACGCACACACACACACACACACACACACACACACACACACCCACACTGACGCCCGCGCACACACACAAACAAAGCCATAATACTTGCATATGTTTATATATTTTAATGCATTTCCTAATTGTTTCGCAATAATAATTATGTGTCTGGCCAACTATAGCTTACGGTAAAGCTTTCTTACACGGTACTTATACCAACGCACGCACACACACACACACACACACACACACACACACACACACACACACACACACACACACACACACACACACACACACACACACACACACACACACACACGCACACGCAAACAAACAAGCGCGCGTGAATCTGCGCATAATGCTGTGAGCCTTTGTTGCCTCTGGCTATAGGAAGTATCCCAGGAAAGCACTTAGACAACTAGGGACGCCATCACGTTGCTGCCGTGATGTATCCCTCTTATGCGTACATTCTGTACGGTTCTCCGTGTATGCAAGCAGCCTTGAACCCGGGTTACGCGCGAGGTACGAGGTTTAATTGCTAGCCTCGCTGAAATCGCACGTGCTAAGCAGATCCTTTTCTTTCGCCACCGTCGTAATCGTTGCGCCAGCTTGTTTGGCGCGTACGTGTGTATATGCTGCTGCCGGGCCTTCGGCGAAACGCGCACAATGAGCGGCGGTCCTACATGCACCGTCTACGACAATGAGGCTAGTTCTCCGAGACCAACTCCTTCTCTGTGCATTTGAGTAGCAGACGGCGCGCTAGCGCGTGCCTTCTGCATGTCGTCTGCAGCTTATGGAGACTTCTTTTTTTACTTGGAAGCACACAACCCATTGAAATCAGTAACGCAACTCGTGGGAATAATAAGTGCTCAATTTACATTGTTACGGGCATTCAACTTTGCCCCTTCCCATTAGCGTCTGTATATACTCTATGCTCTCTCTTTAGCAGGCATAAGTTAGCACTCCTCTTGCTTCCGCATACTTCTGTCTGGTGATCATCTGTTTGGTGAAGACTTCTGGTACGTTTCGATTTGCCCTGTTTTCTGTCTGCTGTCCTGTCTTAATGAAGACGAAAGCGAAATACACTGGGACATATTATTTCCGCATGCCAAGTTAAGGCACCGACGTGTTCGATCGTATCACCGTGGAAGTATCACTCATACATACCAGACCAAATTAAAAAGAAAAGACGAATTAGAACGTCTGTGCTGAAGGCGTCCGCGTTGGGAAAGAACGATATCAAAAAGAAACCGCAGACCGCTTAAACCACGTTCTTATATTATAACCAATACTACACTGCTGAATAGCACTTGGCGCTGTTGTCGTTTCAGGCATCGTAGTCTTGAGGAGGCTTGCATCTAAGTATGGATGCTTCTTTCCTCGGTTCGGCCGTCCGTCAATAAATCGTTTTGGCAAACATGCGGTCTACAGTTTGTACTTAGAAAATATGTGTCACTGCTCCTATAATAAAGGACACCAAATGGTGGAAGACGAGCTCGGTGAGTCATTTTCAAGCTTTCTTCAGATAATACGAGCTTTGTGCTTTCCGTGCCATGATGTCACGGTAGTTGGACCAACAGCCGAAGCAGCGGCAGCTGTGGGTCGTGCATGAATCTGTCGCGCCATGTTCGGGGACGCAGAACCTTCACCCGAGAAGCATGACGTCACGCAACAGGGCCCACAAAACTTTTGTGGCCCGCGATAAGTTCGTTCTGCGCAGCTGCATCGGTGTAATCTTCGGGTCGTGTGTATAAGAAACCCACAAGACACTTCCGACGCCAGCAGCATCGTTCGATCTCATTCAGCACTGCAGGAGAGGTGCGCTTTGAAAACGGGTGGCGCAGATGCCGTGGGGCTCTGATGTAGTCGTTCTCGAGAAAAAAAAAATGAGCCCTTTACGAGAAAAACAATTCAAGCAGGGACAGACCGCACGTGAGCGACTGGCCCAAACCACCCGCAAACGGCTAGCACGTGAACCTTACAGAACGGCTTTTTGGAGCGCGATTCAGGAGCCATAAAATAATAAATATAGACCTACGTTCATTCGTTATTTTCCGGCTTGCCGCTTTTAGAACACTTCGTAAGAACTCGCGAGAACGCAGTTAGTGATATACAAGAATAAAATGAAAATGAAAAGCATTCGCGCGTCCTTACACATCCAATCTTTCCGCTCTGCAAACGCGTGCCGCTGCATGCGTATGCGCACGCGCCCTTTGCTCACGCTTCACACACGCACAAGAAAAAGACTCTTAGTTATTACGTTTTTATTATTATTTTCAGCTACGGCTGGCGGCACAAAATGCTTGCGTGTGCCTCGGCACTTGAAACCATGATACGGCAGCCGTACCGTATGGTCGTTCGCTTTATTGTTTGCACCCTTTAAATCTATTCACCGCTCACAAACGAAGAAGCGCAATCTTTGGGCTGTGACGGAGCGTGTAGGGGCGTCGTGGCTCAAATCTCTCTAGCTCTATGAGCGCGTGCCTCCACAGCTCGGTAGCAGAGAAGGCGCTATAGCCGTACAACGCTTCGTGAAATAAAATAACATATATATACATATAATAAAAAGAGCATCGGGAAGTCCGCGAGCTTATCAGCGCCCGTTTCGAGTGTTGAGTACGTAGCACTCGAGTCAGTTTCCTCCATGGCACGTTTTTTCTTTCTTTTTTTTTTTTTTTTTTTTTTGAGGCGCGTTCAACCGGCCGTTAACTCAGTTTAAATAGAGAACCGCCAAGTGGAGTGAGTCGTATCTACGACCCGCGCAAAGCACCAACAGGAGCGAGCGCGCACGCTTTTCGGATGTGGTCACGGGACGTTGAGCGTTACGCGTGTCGTTTGCCGCCGCAGCCGTATAGACTATACCATACGCGGTGCGATAACCCAAGCAGTGGT
This sequence comes from Dermacentor andersoni, assembly GCF_023375885.2. Lineage (NCBI taxonomy): Eukaryota > Metazoa > Arthropoda > Arachnida > Ixodida > Ixodidae > Dermacentor > Dermacentor andersoni. Next base: position 78,508,663 of record NC_092821.1, on the reverse strand, counting down.
GCACGCGGTTAGCCTCTTATCGAAAGCGGTTGGTTCCACGTCCTATACGTGCTGCACCGGTCACGGCTCTACTTGCGCGTTCGGAGCGCCCTCCACGGACGGGTGTGGGAAATTCGCACTATCTTGGTGAACAAGGATGGTGCATATTTCTCAGCATAATTGTCTGCGGCACCCAAAGAAAATCACGCAGGAACTCCTCTGGGAAGTTGTCTAAGTATAAGGATCGACATTTGGGCGAGTTGGTACTGGTTGAACATCTTGAAGGGGCAGCACAATAAGACTAATAAGGCGCGAATAAAGTTTGTTGTGAGTTCCGCGCTGTCCTGTGTGTTCCTGCCTTCTGTCTTCGTCTTATTGCGCTGCCCCTTCAAGATGTCTAAGTATGCTTAAGCATTGTGCCACTTGCTCATCTCCGCGCAGCCCGGTGTCATTATCAATGTCATGCAACTTGATCCGGCCGGTATAAACCCTTATCAACCCTCACTGGCCGTTATCAACCTTTTCGAAGGTCATCCGACCCTTATCTACCTTTATCGCTCCTCATCAACCTGAATGCCCAGTTGCAAAACGACCACTACATTTGCTGAGGCGGTGATGAAATGCTTTATTAATGATTCGGACGCTTGTCTTGAGCTTGTTCTTTATTGAAACGTATGTTGTGCTGTGTGTTGTATCATAATCATCAATTTCAATAAATGTACGCACTGTTCGCTTCACTTTGCTGAGCGCTTGTAGCCTCCATCTTGCGTGGGTATGAGCTATGGCAGTCGACTTAGCTGACAGACGGTATCAGAACACGCACGCATATATATATATATATATATATATATATATATATATATGTGTGTGTGTGTGTGTGTGTGTGTGTGTGTGTGTGTGTGTGTGTGTGTGTGTTGAATTTGAAGGCTTTATATGAACGCTTTATATAATTAACCTTTGGCAGTACTCCGTTTCCAAGGAATCCTACCGGGCCACCAGCAGCCGTGCTTGCTAGGGTCTGGATCAGTCCCCGGTTTTCTGCTCTCCTTTCCCACCAGAAGCGCACATGCACACATTCCGCGAACGTCCCACGAAGAGTGCAGTTGCTTAATGCCCGGGTCACGTGGCCGATAAAACCCAAAGCGGAGAGCATTCAATAGATCACCATGGGATCGGCAGGCTGTCATTTCTCGCCCTTGTTCCCCCACTCTCTTCGCTGACGAAAAATGCCGCTCATTACACGCTTGGTGAGTAGCGCAGGTACCGGAATAGTACGCAAGGAAACTCTCGGCACAAGCCCACGTTCATATATACGGACCTGCCGGGCGTGACTCGTAATGACCCTGCCAAGCGATGCTGGTTGAGTAGGTAAGCGTTGAGATATGGGAAAAAAGAAAGCGAGCTCGAAAAACAGACGAACACCAGAAAGACGAACAGTAGGCGAACTCTCGGTGCTCGCTTATGCACATCAATAAACACAGCACCCGGCTACTAAGGCACGCAAAGATACATTGTTTAACGGCTAGTGTGCAGATATACATTGCCTAATTGACTTACACAACTGCCCGATCGGGAACAATCCCCTAATAAAATTAGTATTATTTCTTATGTTTACGCATCCACATCTTTTACACAAGGGATGGATTACTGAATGTGAATTGTAGGAGAGGAATCGTCCCGTCGCCCTTTTTTGCAATCGTATCGCTTTCGGGGGTTGGGGGGGGGGAGGCCTCTTTTCACTATATGTGGCCTACGACACTGCTATATATGGGCATCTATATGATGGCAACTACAGCGGGACATAATGCCCCCATAGCCGCCCGGTGGAAAGGACAGCACAGTCAATGATTACGCGGATTGTGGTCGCGTAGGCAAGCTCCTGTTTTCTTTCTCTCTTATTCATATAGTTTTTTTTCTCAAATACGAAAAGCTTACCTTTGACGTTCTTTAGGTGTGTGTGACAGCCGTATATAGGGTGTCCCAGCTAATGTTAGCCTAGTTCTTCTACGAAAAAGAAAACAAAGAAAGGAAAAGAAAGGAGAAAAAAACTAAGAAAACAGACATGATACGAGCTATGATTGCAAGACTTACGGTGACCCGCCGTCAAAACGGTTGACTAGCGAACACTGTAGTTCTTAAAATTGTATCTCGCACCAGTGCTTGTCAATTTATTTTTTTCGTTGAAAGGCTTGGCTAACGTTAGTTGGGACACACGGTATACAACTGAGGGGAACAGACGCAGTTCATGCAAGGGGAACAGTGATGGTCCGTCTAGCTGTTGTAATCGCAGTTAATAGGCTCAGTATTCGTACTGTTTGTCGTTAGAATACATCGCTCCTTCTGCGCATCTTTCACTCTGCAAGTAGTCGGCACTCGTTTACACACGTACAGACACCGACACTTCTGTCTATAACAATGGGACAACCGGGAAGCATACTAAACCTTCTCCTCAAATGCATTGATGCCCGGTTCAACAGCTTTCTGAACTAAGAAGGCCTGTATTACAGGCTTAAAACAAAAACTAATGGTAGTATTCCTTCGCAGATGTAAGTAAATCCGCGCAACCTTTAAATCAAAGACAGTAAAATTGCATGGGGCAGTTCCCACATCGCTTCCGAAGCGCTAGGGATCTTGTTTGCCGCTGCCAGATATCTATTTCAGGGTTTGCAAGCACCTTCATCAAATGCGGCGCAATTCCTTCGCTGTACCCGAGCCTTTTCAAACGTTTCACTGCACCAAGCTCAGCACCTCTGGAGTCCCCTCTATAACTGACGCATGTTTTTGTATTCTGCATCGGCTCTATACTGGCGCAGGGCAGCCCGTTTCACCGACTTGGCAACGCGGGCGCTTAGGAAAATTTTGATGGAAGCTGTAAAGCTAGCTTTTCTATATTTCGGACTTGATACCGACCTTAACGTCGCATGCGGCCGACCTACGCTGCACTGCAATAATTGCTGTGGTACAGAAACTAGAACTAAAATAAAAATAGCAAACGAGGGGAAAGCTGACAGTGGTTGTGTAGTCTTGATTACTTATGATGCCGCCAAGACGTAGTCACCGAACAGCTAATTATCCGAGGGTTATATATTAATGTTCTCAAGCGAAAAGGAGTACCATCAGCGCAGCTAGTCTAATGCGACTGATTGCCCACTTTCTTTTGTTTTCGCTATCAACTAAACGAACACAAAACCATTGATACTCGTTACCCTTCCTCTGTGTCTACATTGTTTGCGCCTACCAAGCTCGATCTAAGCGGGCAACATAAACGCCGCGTGGTTTCATAGACCTCAAAATTTCAATCGCCCGATGCTCGACTAAACATCACCCTCAGAGTAAAACAAACTTTGCCTTCATCAGAAACGCCCCGTGAGGCCCTGCTTGAGCACGCCATACGGACAGCGTAAGTACGGAAGATTACCCCTCACCCCCCCCCCCCCCCCCCCAACCCCCCCACCCGCCTTGTTGCCATCATTTAATTCTGGCGTTTTTAAGGCCCGAGGCCTCTATATCGTCCCCGGCGACCTTGGCCCGTGCTCTGGCATATTACAGCGCACCAAGCGTCGCTGCGCCAAAATTACGGCACGCTAAACCGTGCGACGAACTCTAGAAACGCATGCAGCAAGAGGTCGGCAATTTTCCGATGCGTCATTACACGTGGCTCCCGGATGCAGAAATTGATTTTCCGTGTTCCCCCCCGAGAGCGATTGCGCTCGAGATTTCGTTTGAACCGATTTCGGCAGGCCGGCTAAAATGTGTGTCGCGCGAGAAGGAAATTCAGACGCGCTTTGTGGAAAAGCGTGTCACGTAAGTTGCGGTCGTGCGTTAAGCTCTTCCGGTTGCGCGATCAAACGCAGAGCCGCTTAGTGGAACCGCGCAGAAATCCCATCTCCTCTTTCAATGATAATATTGTGCTTCATTATCTTCCGCAGAAATGTAATGAATTAAAGGCGAGGAAAGAGACGGGGCGTTGCAGTCATGTTGCGTGCGTCGACCTTATTGTTTACAATTTCCCCCGAAAGGAATTATTCGGCAATTGAACACATGTCATGTGGACAATTGTGACATTCTTTGGCTGTATTAGATTGAACGTGAAAACAGGAAGAAACGAGATAGTGCAATGTGGAAGTTAAATATTTGCTCGTTGTTATTAGCTGTCTTTCTTATTATTGGACTTGTTCTTTAGCGCTTTCTTTCATTATGTTTTCCGATGTAAAATGTACCGCTTGTTTTTCTTTCCGTTTTTTCCCTTTCTTTGAGCGTACCTTTACAGCGAAGATAACTTTGACGAGCGTTACCTGTACGTAAGGACACAGCTCTGCATCCGCATGTGGATTGCACTTATATGCATTGGTTTTGCGGCATATTTCCATGTTGCAGGTTTACTAATCCAGTAATCGAACTCTGCTATCTTAATTCCTAATCAATAACGCTAGCGTTGGTATCGCACGTGCGAATTTGAAGATACGCGCAAATGAAAACATCATTGTGCTGTAGGAATGTTGAGGCTCTGTTCAACTCCGCAAGAAGAGTCCGCAATATGTGAAGTAAATACATTGGCATTTCAATTAAGTGGTGAAGCCGCAGAGAAGAATAGAAAAACAAACATACTTGCGCTATACGGGACAAAGCTATAGCTTAAATATCGGCGTATTACGAGACACGTATGCTGTAAGGCTACTTCGAAAGGGATGTAAATTTTGGAATTGTCGCTAAGCCGATGTGGCTTCATGCGCAGCTCGCTTTCTGTCCTGGAACAGCAACATATACCCTGGAATGAATAATAGTGTAGTTAGTGAGAGTAACTTTCTGAACAGTGTTGTAAATTAAGTGAGCATGCATTGTTGTTTGTTGAGCGGGTAATATCTGCCAGTCTCCTATGCGAGCCAGCCCATAAATAAGAAGCGCGTTGTCTGCCACAGGACGTTAAAATAAAAGGATCTGTTTGGAATAAATAAGCATAACGTGATGCATTGAAATGTAGGGACAGCGCAATTAAAAAAATCAGAGAGAGAGAGAAGTCATTTTCTGCGCTCACATGTATCTAGTGCAGTCCAGTCAGTTATAGCAAGGCACGAAGAAAATAAATGCATCCGACGCGCCATTTAGCTTCAAATCACCTCCTGTTTGTACTACGCAGCTCTCCCCGTGTAGTAGTAAGGGCTGGCGAAGACGGGAGCGGACATACATAAAAATTTAGTGCGCACACGCGGAGGAGCAATGAAGAAACTCAAGAGTGGCAAGGAGGCTTTCCAGAGGGAAAGCGCGGATAGGTTACCCGAAATGCCCCTGCAACATTTTTTCGTGGGTGTCGTCTGTTGGTCGTCTGCTTGCTCTACAGAGCGACATCCTGCGGACTCCGTCTGCCAGGTTTCCTTTCGTTATTTATTATCCCACTTTTTCTTTTTTCGGCGCCGTGCTCTTTCTTGCGAAGCCGCCATACGTTTGCCCCCTAACTGGCTTCAGCAGTGTTTCTTTCTTCCTTTCTTTCTTTCTTTCTTTCTTTCTTTCTTTCTTTCTTTCTTTCTTTCTTTCTTTCTTCGCCGCCGCACCACGAACCTTACGCGCCCCTTGCGCTGGGAATGGCCGGATCGTTGAAATAATGAGCCAGATAATTGCGTCCACGACGTCTGTAACGGCCGTGACCAAACAAGCTTCTTTCGCCTTAACAGGGCGCCGTCGTCGAATTTACCCTCCGTATCTCTCCTGGCTACTTCTCTCGGAGTTCGCTTACCACTTCCCCTCTTCCTCCACCCTCAATCACTCGATTTGGCTTGATTGTAGCCAGGCTCGACTCTCGGCTGCGCCAACGAGCCGACGACGTCGACGCACTATACTTAGAGGAAAGAAACGCTCCGAGCATGGGTGTTGTTCTCTGCCCGCTCGATGGCAGCACGTACTGCGTTTCTCCATCATCGCTTATTCTTCAAGGGGGCCTACGCTCACGCGTTTTCCTTTAATACCTCCGAGCATCGGTTTGCACAGGGCGAGAGGGTTCGGCGTAATAAATAATTCGAGCCCATTAACTGGGAGCAAAACAAAACGCGAAATTGGGTATCTGTTTTCGGTGCGTACGTGCTCTCCGGGCCCCTAAGGTCGAATTGTTCTTACTTTTTTTTTAAACTGCTTATCCCCTTCGCATTTTGTTATCACACGCGGGTTTCCGCTACACTCCAGAAGGGTCACCGTTCGCCGCCGCTGGCGCTGCAACAGCGGTAGATGAAATAGCAGACGACAAAGATTCGCTACGGGCTGCGATGTTGCGCGTTTCGTCCGCTTTGCCGAGCGTCGTCTCTGTCGTCTGCTACGTGAATGGCGCGCATTGTCGTTTGCTTCTGGCTAGCTGCTGCATGGCGGGTCCCCAATAACATGGCCGCCTTGACCGGTCTCCGCGGCTGCGATTTAATTGTCGCCTTCTCCTCCTCTTCGCAGAAACCGAATGCCGAGCTCCGTAGGCGCGGCGATTTGCGCGCCGGTATGCGGGAGAACTGTGAGCCCTGCACTGTGTAATTCTCGTGCCGCTCATATTTGGCTTTGCCGTCATATATGGCCGCCGCTCGTTTAACCTTCCCTTCGAGTTGTGCGAGTAACGCGGTCCCGAGCACGAGTTCCGCTTGACGCGGGTGGTCCCTGGGTTATGGAGAACGTTCATGACTGTTATTAGAAGAATCCGACCGGGGCGATTGTAAATGAAAATGGCCCGTTCTCTCCGCGCGCATATTTCTCTCGTCGTCGACTTTGGACGCCCGACACGGCGTTTGCGCTTTTTTGGCAGCGTTCGTGTGCGGCGAATGCGCTTTGAGTTGCGCCGTTGTGCTATCTGCGTTCGTGCACCCCCGATGCCCAAGGTGGCCGGTATGCCGCCAGCTCACGTGCACGGAGAGCTCGATTCGAGCCTGTTAAGGCTAATAAGTGATCGTTTCCGACGGTAAGACCTAAAGTGATTAATCCTTCTTTGTCTGACCCTGCAAAGATAACGGTAAGCACTTGTGTTTAGTCCGTGATTGCAGGCTTAACAGTTTGATTGTCGGCGTCGTTAATCTGAGAAACAAAAGTAATTTTTTCCACGAGCTGATAGTGCATGGCTTTGCGCAGGTGATGCAGCGATATGGCTCTATGAATATACATTGTGTCAGTATTTGACATAAAGATTGGTCGTAAAGCACCACAGTTTGGTGTTACAGGATCGCGTACACCTGTGAGCGAAAGTATGTGGACCACACAGGCTCGCGAAAAAGAAAAGACGTAATTTCTTCGTAATTAATACGCATAAACGGAAACCCGACGAGTACACTAGAAAATTCGTAATGCAAAGAATGGGACTGCAGTATTTAATTTCAAGTTGCAATTACAGACAGAGGAGCAAATCAGTTTTATCGCGCAATGCCTGGTCAGTATATTTTTGCTCAAGGGTGTAGAATGGTGATGGGGATTGTAAGGCATAGTGCATGTAGGCTCCACGAAGGATGCTCGCATAATGTCCGTGTTTGACCAAGGTTGGAATGCACATCGTCATTAGTTGAGGTGTATAAGATAGGCGTCGATTGTCTGTAAAGTTAAAAGTTAAGGAACGGTCTGGTCCTCTCCCTAGAAAGCAATGATAAAGCTGCAAAATCCGGGCGCAATTCCTTGAGGAGGGTAAGCGTATCATATATATATATATATATATATATATATATATATATATATATATATTGCATCCCAACTTAACATCACAGCTTTTCCTGGTTAATGACCGTTTTATGAGCATTGTTATCAGCTGAACTATTTTGGCATGATCTAACACTACTCACGGTTGCCACAGTTTAACCGGTGACACTGGATATTACACGTGTTATGTACATATTTCTAATGTATTCTCAAATCCTTAGTATGTAGTCAGTTTCTTTGATTCTAAGTAATTGCAAAAGCTTTCTGAGTGTTCTTCACTTTTTCTATTAGAGGGTTGCCTCATTTGATGTTTTTTTTTTTTTTTTTGTAGCTACGATTTCGGAAACACGGGGCCTTCGGTAGCCAAAGTAGCTATAGTTGTCGCAGTTAATAAACAAGAACAATTAACAACAACGAAAACAGTACAAAAAACGAAAGCGCTGGCAAAGAACTTTACTATAGTGCAAAAGCGTGCTCTATCGTTAATCCATTTTCAAGATTGCGCCAACACAAGCGAGTACGTTCCCACAATAGCACTGTGTGCAACTCAGGTTAGGAAGTTCTTGTACCCCGCGACACAGGGAAAGGGCACGATTTTGGGAAATCACCGCAAGCAAAACACGGGACTTGAAGAAAGGGACAACAGGAAGCGGTAAGCACGTTCATTGCCATTGCGAAGAACAGGGATAGAAAACTGCATCTCGAGTGCGAAAACTCCCCAAAAGAGAGTTACGTCTGAAATAAACAGTTCCTGCATTGAAAGGAATTTCCTAGTTTTATTTCGGTCTTGGGATTTAGCAATATCACCGGGCGAATTTAGCTGCCAAGCTCCGTGAAAAACCCGGATCATGTGCGGAAAAATCGTGAATAAAACTGGGATGTGATTTTGACGAGGATACAGACTTCGTTTAAAATGACGATATATGAGATTAGTATAACCATCTGAGATTTACGCTAGAATGAAAAAAAAAAGAAAAATCTGTCGCGTACGTGCGTTGTGGAACTGCCTTATGTAAAATAACCAGGTCATTAATAACTTGACTCTGCTATTACGCGGATCGACTGAAGGCGAGAACATAAAGAATCCAACTACGACTCTCTTTATTTACGGTACCACTGTAACTCTGAGTGCCCGCCTAATTAGAGACATTAGCTAATGACCTCTAAAATTTCGCCTTATGTGAAGAAATTAAACACTATTGGCAAACAAACATTGAAATTTAAGCACACGACATATATATTTCTCCAATATTTTTCTACGTGAATAATTTTGCGACAGCTTCTGGAACAACTTTCTTGTTAGCACCCGCCGAAGGTGGCTTAGCCACTATGGCGTTGCGCCGCTGAGCACGAGGTCACGGGATCGAATCCCGGCCGCGGCGGCCACGTTTCGATGGTGGCGAAATGCAAAAACGCGCGTCTGCCCTGCATTGGGGTAACGTAAAGGTCCCCTGTAGATCAAAATTAACCGAAGTCCACCACTACAGCGGGCCTCATAATCAGATCGTGGTTATGGCACGTAAAACCCCAATATCCATTCATGTATCCTTATTCTTTGGTTGCACTAGACCAGCCGTAGGTAGCTTTCTACGGCGCCATGTTTAAAAAGCCGCTGCAAACGCCTCATTTTTCTTATGTGTTTCCTTGTAGCCTGCTTCATTCAATCTATTTACAGCTTGCACCAGCATAATCTGAGGGAAGGTTGTTGCCATCAGCGGTATTGCGCGGAGCGTTCTCCTGTGTAAACATTAGGCGCATTCAAAAGACACGCCATCGCACGCCCATAAAATTGGCAGCGCCTTCATTTACGTGTACGCATGGAGGAACGAGGAGTGACGTCGGCTGTGCGTGCGGCCTAGTGGCCACGCCGAAAAACACGATTAGGAACGCTTGCCTGCGCTCGGGTGCGATCTAACGCAGTCGTCGTACAAAGACGAGCTGAACTCGCAGCATAAGCAGATGAATGAAGCAGACGAGCATAGCAGACGAGCGTACAGCTGACGATAACAGGCGAGCATAGTCTGCAGTGCCGAAACGTCTGCTCGAAATATAGCTGCGCGCATGCGCTGCGCTGACGACGTCCTCTATTGCCAGACGAAAGCGGGCGTTAACGGCTACGCGCGCAAGCTCTAGGCACTTTCTTGCAGAAAGCGAGTCGTTTATTTTTTGCTTTCTTTCATTTTTTTCTAACGGAAGAAGAATGGGTGCCCGTGATTGGCAGCTCGAGGGGCAGGCGTTTTCTTGTCTTCAGCCAACCCCGAAAAGGGCGCATCCCTGATGCTTTCTGGCCACGGAGGGTCAGATTCGTGCGTCCATCACTTTGGACGAGGCTGCGAGAGGAAAAGGCAGATGGTCAATTATGTCTCGCATGCACGCTTGAGAGATGTACATAGGTGGCACCTTCGCATGTCGGGACAGCTAAGCGCCTCGCAAATGATTGCGGTTTTGTGCTTAGTCTGATGCGCCACCAGAACGTCGCGCGGACTCGTGCAATCATCTAGGTGTAGTACGACAACCGTGTTCTAGTCTTTTTTTTTTTTTTCACTTTGCTATGCAGAGACAGCGCGAAGCAGAACAAATAGTCCGCTTACCGTACATATCTAAGGCAAGACGGAATCGTGTGCATAATATATTATACTGGTATTACCGGCCCTGAAATCATCGGGTCAACATATATCAGTTGGTATACCGTGGTGTTTGCATTAAAAAAAAAAAGTTTGAAATGCTGTTACACTCTATTTCGTTGACTCACATGCACCGACAAGAGATAATTTCAAGGAACTAGTAAGCTACACGTATTCTCTTCGTACCAATTATTGATGCCTCATAATTTAGAACCCAGCTTGCATATGTCCAAACTTCATCAGTAAGGTGTCCCTGTGAATAAAGACTATAGCATTCGCTCGAACGTTAGTAAGAAAAACTGCAGTGGATAAGAAAAAAAAAAGTTGAGAACCATTTAAAAGAACATCTTAGACGTTATACCGAAACACCCACATTTCGGGCGATGGTTACTGACATGCAGGAGTGAAAGAAACTAGGAGAGAGCATTGCGTCACGCACTCAGCCTTCGGCATCCCCTTAGCTTTTGGTCCTTCAAAAGATCGACCCAACACGTGACCCTGCTCTCGGTGGACTCGGCCCAGTGGGCTTCGTTCCTGGTGGGCTTTAAGGGCGCGCACTTATTTGGATGCTTTGCCAACGGCTCTGTGCACATTTTCTCCCGATATGCTTGATGAACTTCGGTCATTTATTGCAACGTATACATTTATTGCTTTCGTCGCAACGTGCTAATGCGGGATGCGGCACCTGTCGTCTCGTCTACATGTAAGAGCGTTCGCATGAGCGTGGGAGCGCAGCGTTTCAAGGCACCTAATTTTACCGTTACATGGCCGCGTCTTGGGCACACTCTTTCTGGTTTCAGTTTTACCACGTTACACTCCATGCTAGTTATTTATTTCCTACACGGCTGACGACGACACCACTGATTGCTCGCGACGACACAGACAAGGACGGAACGCGAAACGATGACGTCACGTCAACGACAACTACTACGATGATAACGCAAGGCTTCACACGTCGTCGACCAGGTATCGCGTGCTCGGTAGGGACAAATGTAGTTTTCCTGCACGACTTCTTTCAAGGAAAATAAAAGGAGACAGAAACTTCAGCGATGATAAATATGACACGCGTGATAGCAGCAGCAACATTTGCCCGAAGTAGCCTTAATCATCATTTCTGTAATAAAATCTGCCGTGGCTAAGTGGCATGTGATATCGAGCTGCTAAGGACAAGGCCCCGGGTTCGATTCCTGGATATGGCAGTCGTATTCCAGCAAGGCAGAATGCCGAATAAAAGAAATTCCCTCGTAGTTTCAGATAGGTGCCCGTTAAAGAAATCCACGTGGTTGAAATAAAACAGGAGTTCACAAATACGTCATCTCTCACACATCTCGTGTAGTGTTTTACAGTGGTAAAGGCTACGACCCGAATTGATTTGTTCTCGTTAAACAGGAAGTGGCGGTAGGACTTACTATACGAGAGTATCCGGTTTGCTACCCTTCGAAAGGGCGCGGGTAATGAGCACACAATGAAACCTCGTTATAAAGAACAGCGTTACGCTTCCACCACCCTGCGGTGGAACAGCTGCGTCAATCGCGCCAAACTGCGCCATCCTGCGCCAAAACGGCATTTTAGACGAAAATTGCGCTGACCCTGCGCCAAAGCATGCATAAAAACGAAACCCTCCTGCCGCTGATGCTTCGCAAGTAGCAAAACTGAAATCAAAACCAACAGCATGCTATCTTGATCATCATAAAAGGAAGCAGAGGCCCGTCTATTGAGTTATCTCTATGGGTCCGTCGGAGACGTCCGGTTCGTCATCCGCGCATTTTTCTCTGACGGACGTACAATGTAGTACCTCCGTACCATCTTGATGGCGCTTTATTTCGGTGTTCATCGAACACACGTGGATACCGCGCTGTTTTCCGAAGGAGGATGTCACATTCTAGGATTAAAGGTTAGCTTTTTCTGTCTTTATGGGTGATAGCCGGACTTTGCAATAGAGCCGCTGCGATCGGAGCCGCAAATGGCGCATCGTTAAGAATGGTATTAGCGCATGGGGTACACGACGAGAACCGCCAGTTCGGTGGGTGTCGCCATGTTCGTGGACGCAACACTCTTGCGTCGGGTTTTTTGTCGCTGCGCCATTTCGGTGAAATAGCGTCGCCGTCGCAAACGCAAAATCATATTTGTCTCTCGCGCATGCTCCTGGCCCTGGCACTTTTTTTTTTTTGCGACCGAGAAACCCTTGCGGCCCCTATTCGAAAATTTCCTGATTATGCATGACATGACATGAGTATATTGCATGATGTCATGTTCAGTGCAGGCACGCGTGCTCGAACGGTCTTGCGGTGATCCTTTGCCCACAGGCCCTGACTGTCGCACTGTGTGGCATCCTGGGTTAACAAAGACGCCTTTGTTGACGACTTGTCTGTGGAGCCCTCTCTGCGTCGTACTGAGGTACCCAGCCCTGGCTCCCTTTGTGCGTCATAATGGCGTCTTTTCCTGACCGCGCTTGCGGGGTAAGCCTCGCTCACACCCTTTTCACAACCTATCGACTATGTGAGCTAATATTTGCGTGGTATATGGTAAGCGCACGTGCGTTAGACCCTGCGCCAAAAATGCTTGCTGCGGCGCCAGATCGGCTTTTTGCCAGCGGCAGGACCTGCGCCAAAAGGCGAAATGGCTGTTCCACCACGGAGTTCGATATATCCGGTAATTCGATATACCCAATGTAGCTTTCAGCTAACTTTTTTGAGGCGTTTGTTTGGCTCTTGTGTTTACTTTAGTTGGCTCAAGAAGATAGAAAGTAATCCTGTTGTTGGAAAAAAAACTTCGCGTATTGTATAATGAGTAATTTCCGCCCGTGTATTTCACTGTTTCCCAGTGCCACCAAGAATGACGTTTCCGATACGTGACATTTCGTACAGACCCGCTTCGGTCCACGTGCCACCACAGAAAGCGCGTGCCGCAGTGTCGGGCGAGGCGGCTCTTCACCTTCAAGGGGTCGATGGCTGATAGCAGCGGATGCCAGGAGTTCGATAATATACCGATAGTGTAATTCGTTATGAGTGAGCTATCTTACACTTGTAGCGGCCAATGAGTCTCGCGAATTCGATATCACGAATAATTCGCTTTGACCCGGGTTGGTTATATCCGGGTTTGACTGCAAAGGCTTGCTACAGTCGCGGAGTACGAGTGGTTGTTCGCTCGGGGCAAACATGTTGGGCCTTCCCGTCCCCATCGTTGTCCGCACGGACACAATGTTTCAGGTGCAGGCGAAGAAAGGGAGGAGAGAGGACGGGACCCAAAACGAGTCTCGCGCGAACGTCGTTATCGGAGCGCCCCTGCTCGCTGGCGTCGCCGGAAGGCGTGCGAGCGTGCCATTTCAAAGAGCAGTGGCGTGAGTGGCGGCCTCCATCGTCACGCCAGGGTTTCTTACGGTGCAACCGCGCTCCGAGTCGAGCCTAGCCACCGCGGCCGCGGCTGATGGCTTCATGACTTCACGCACCCACGCCTGCAGGCAGCGCTGTTTGCGTAGCCAAATGGCCGCGCACCCACCCGGGAGCTCATTTCTTTATCTCCTTTCGATTTCCTTTTTTTTTTCTCTCTCTCTGTTTCTGTCTTCCTCAGCTACACGTCCTATTCGAAGCGCGCGTCGAGTTTTATTCATTTCCGTGCTCCGCTCATTGTTGCCGTTGTTTGGCCTCCTTGCATCAGCATCCGTCAGTGCCAGCCATATATCCACGGTTGCGTGACACGGTTCCATCCATAGGCGTTATTATTTCGGGTTTATGCGCCACGGATTGACAGCGCTAGGCAGGACGAACCCGCTGTGCGATTCGCGTCCGCTGCCGATTCATAAATCGCGACTGAGCAGCCATATACTATATCGGTCGTTGAAGAGAAGGCGTGGAAAGAAGGCCAACTGACATTTGTTGCTTATATATCTCAGCACTGAGTGGTGGTGATATTACGAATGAGGGAGTTTGAAGGATCAAGATGAAGGAGTAAGGGTAACTGGAAATAGTGTCAAAGCGAAGGTACACCAAGAGACTTTCTTTATGAGCTGGTGGTAGGTTGAACGATTTGACTGGGTAATTTGGTGGTAAATTAATATTTCAAATACTGGCAGTACCTGTTGTCGGTTACCAGCCAATATTTTGTTCTCAGACGAAGAAAATAAATGGCATGAGGTCAGGGCAGCAGGCTGAATATAGTCACTGCAAGTATGTCGAGCGCAAGTGGACGGATACAGGGCAAGAAACTAGAGGGGACGCTGTGAGCAGTGTGTTTTCTCGCAATGTGACGCCAACTGGCCCACAAAAATGTGTTTGAAGGAGTTCAGCCAGGTCTCTTCTTCCATATCTTTGTCTTTAGGTTGTGCTCTATGCCAAAGATAAACCATCTTCAGCTAACAGAGACCTCTTTTCCAGGATGAGGAAATGACTGCTGATAATTCAATTTATAATAATGTCAATGGGGGCTCTCTTTAGCTTATCTAGAGAACAGACGTATGATATGAACAATGGTCCCTTTGAAGTGGTCTTGCAGCAAGTGCCATGAAGCTCTTTTAGTTTGCTTTTTTTTGCCGAGTGGCACAACTCACCGCCATCTGGCGCATGATACCGATGTTGCGGGTTTCACGTCAGCAATGTTCACCTGCTCCTGACGTGTTTTGATGACCAATGGCACGAACAGAGCAAGCGTAGGCGATCCGGCAATAGGACCTGCGTTGCTGAAGTCCTGGTGTCCGTTCTGGAAGAAACGGTTCCTACAGCACGACATCCAGAGAGTGCCTTGCCACCGGGCAGGGCAAGCCAGCATGAGTGCTGGAATGTTCTTGCCCACAGTTGCCAGTCGTATGGGGTATATCTTTCGGATGGGCCAAAAGTGTCATTGCATCATGAACACACGTATCAAATTTGTGAAAGGAACCAGCGATTAACTTAGTTTTCCTTCCGATTGTTCCCCGAAAGAGCCATTGATCTCAGCTTCCAGGAGAGCAATGGAAAAAATTTCGGAAAACTGTACGCTGTTTACTTTGCCTTACTTCCGAAGCAGGGGCGACTCTAGTTCTCAGTTTCTTAGACGTCTGCATTTTTCGTCTTTGTTTTGCTCGCGTAGTTCAATCGGTGATCGCTCGTCCGCAGAGGCGGCGCCACTGGGTCCCGCCGGTCAGGAAGCGTTCCGTCTGCAACGGCGCGAGGGGACTCTTAAACCATGGCTCGACTATCCTTGAAGGAGCAGCCAACAAATGCTTTCGCTGCTCGACTCGACGTTGCTCTGCCTCGGAACGTGTAATTGAAAACCGGTCCCGGCTGTCAACGATGCTCAATTTGACAAGATCGATGGGCGTCGATACGTGGGCGCCCGTGCGAGCTCTGCGCGCGCGCGCGTGTTTGTGCAAGCGTTCGCTGCGGAAGGGCGAGAAAGAGGGCGTTGCTGTCGGCAGTCGTAAACACGATTCCGATGACGTGGACACACGTTACACACGTTCTGCCTAGCCGTCTCTCCTTTTCCCTCTGCTCCGCTAGCTTCCTTCTCCGAAGTCGGAGGGAGCAGAAAAAAACTCTCCTCGGGCAAGCAAGACGAACTTGCGGAGCCCGAGAGAGCGATTAGCGCGCCCAACGACGCCAGCGCCATCTGAAACGGGCGGCGGCGGTGGCGGACAAGTGATTGTAATTGCAGGTTTGCACTGCCGCCTCTGCCGGCATTCAGCAGATGGCGCCCCGTTTGGCCTTGCATGTTGGCGAGGAACGAGGCATCCTACCTTCTTGCCCTTCTTTCAACCACGTTTATTGCGTCGAATCACATTTCTCCTTACCATATACGATGCCTTTTGTACGGCTTACACCTCTCCGCCGAGTCCCGCATCGCCTATCACCCTAGCTACACCCTCTCCCCTCGCGTCCAGGCCACGTTGACTGTAGTTTTCGTACGCTTCTGACGGTTTCACATATCCCCAAGCATCGCCAACACGCGATGCTTTTACCTCCGGCGTTGTCTGTGTGATAGTTAGCGCGTTGTTGCTGAGTCTCTTCTTTTCTCACCGCAAGTCTTATTGCTCTTAATCTTTGTCCTAGCTGTTTTGTAATGCTATGTTCAGACTACGTTCGTAAGGCGCCGATTTTTCATAACATGCGTAAGCGGAAGCGCAACAAGCGTATGCGTCTAGTTCAGACTGCGAACGTAAAGGTACCAACGTGCGCAATTCGCGCGAAAATCGTGGGTGAGAGTGTTAAAGGGTGGGCAACATTTACGACTGTGATATTACGACCGTTGCGACACAGCCAATGACCCATAAGCTTTCGGTTTTCAACAACCGGTGACGACACTTCCGTCCTCCCGTCTGCAGACAGCTCCGGCCGCGGGAAGTGCCATTCCGCCATTCCGTGCGCACGATTAGCTTGGCTGTGTTCGTGAAAATTTGTGCAGTGCGCCTTGCGAGACTGTTTTCAGTTCATGTGGTTTGTCCGCCGAGGAAATCGATGGCCGCAGATGCGTGCTCTGAAATTCGATTAGTGGTCTCACTAGGTTTTCAAGGAAGCGGAACTGCTGGGGCGACATGCGCATGAAGGTATGACACATCGCAGCGTCCCCAACTCGGAGCTTGGCGAAAAGGTTGTGAAAATCGCCGTCCGCGGCCCTGTCGAGAAATACCTGCCGCACCCAAACCCTGCCGCGTCGCCTTCGTCGTCTTTGGCCGATAGAATACATGACTGTAAGTTTGTTTTGAGCGTGAATTTCTTCGATCTCGGCCAGCGCTCGCATGTTGACAGGAGCCATATTGGACCGCTGGTGACGTCGATTCTGCAGCTCCAAATTTGATTGGCCTGTTGTAAAAGCCGTAATTTATGCAGCAGTAACTGTGAAGAAAGGTGCCGGCTTAACTGCCGTAACGTTTTTTACAGCCGTTGCGTTAGATACGCCGAAAGAGCTGTTACGCGCGTTACGACCGTAGTGTGAACATAGCTTAAGCCGCTTACTGCGTTTTGCAGCCGCCGCTTGGTACCACACTTCACCCTTTTGTTTCTACTGTTTTGTTCATAAGTCGGAGTCACTTTGTTACTTGTAACTATGGCTTACTGCCCAAGAACACATTCAGCAGCCTCAGCGTCAAACGTTAGCAGTTTCAGTTTCGCTACTTGTTCCGCTGCTGTATAGGTTAATGGCACCGAACGCTGTGATGGCATTGCCTAGGACACTAGGACACTAACTTTTCCGAATTTGTAAGTACGTGGGCCGCGGCGTAATTGTTGTCTGCTTTTGCTCTAGACTGGGGCCCCCGCAGATCGTTTGGAACAACTCCCGACGCGCAAAAACAATTTGATGAACCTGGACCATGCAAAGGAGGTTAGGCTTGCTCGGGCTGTTTGTAGCACATACCTCTTCGCAACAACAATGCACGAATGCTAGCGCATAAAAAATGCTAACCCGGTGCGCCGGGTTTCCGACATTCCACTCGCAGAGTACAGCGCCACGGTGCGAGCGAGGGTGTCACGTCGTTTCGGTTGTCGTCTGCTCGTCCACGAAGAGCAGGCTCAGTGAAGAAAGCCGTTTTTATTTCGACGCTACGAGGGCGCCTTTACGTCATTAGCTGGTTTCCTTTTGTTTTTCGGACCGTTTTTGCTAGATGGGCCGCCCTTATTTCGTATCTGTTACCTCCTCTCGGACCACGGCGAATGTCTGTCCGGTTGATTAATAGACGACTCCCGCGACAGTTGCGCGTCGTCGTCGTAATTTCTGACTTACGTGCGAGGCGCAGGCCAGGCGTGACGCCCGTGGCAGCGCAGTCTCACCGGCGTTAGCACGCAAAGTGTCCCGGGCTTTCGGGGTGCCAAAAGTGACGCTTGATGATTTAGGCGAAAAAAAGAAAGAACATTTAGAGCGCGCGGCGGGGCACGTCGGTTCGGCTGCGCGTGCTGGAGAGGTATAGAGGTCTAACGCGAGATTTATGCAAATAGTGGGTCGTTACTTATATGCGGGCCCCACGTTGGGGCGCAATTTTCGACGTTCCGATGAAGAAAAAAAAAAGGACTTCTGTTGGCGCCAGTCTGTTCTTTTTCCTTGTTTCGTTTTCAGGCCGTCGCTGCTTTAATCTGAAGTTGTCGTTGTCTGCGCGATTTTGTTTGTTTGTTTGTTTTTCGTGGCACTGACGCTTATTGTGATACTTAGCGAAACGGAACCAACTTGGAGGGTATGCGGCAGCGACCGCTTATGTGCCGGGCCTGAAGCGGCAGCGAATTTCGAAGAGGCGCATACGTCGTTGTTAGCGCAACGCGCCCAGGGCTCGAAACGTCGCGTATACCGATGAAATGTATTCCACGAGTCGCACTGCGCCATTCTCTTTCAACGTAACTTATTCCGCCACTTCGCGCCACGAAGCTGCGCGAAATGGGCACGAGAGAATGGCGCCGGCGTACGAATTTACGATCCCACTCCGGCGAGATGCGAGGTCCGTCGGCTATAGGCTGCGCCCAAATTCGACAACCCGAGGTGCGCCTCGTTATTCAGAGAACGAGATGATGTGAAAATACTGTTGCCTTTTGAAGCTTGCA
Organism: Dermacentor andersoni; assembly: GCF_023375885.2. NCBI lineage: Eukaryota > Metazoa > Arthropoda > Arachnida > Ixodida > Ixodidae > Dermacentor > Dermacentor andersoni. The sequence goes on along the minus strand of NC_092821.1, from coordinate 78,489,915 downwards.
AGAACTAAGCCGAATCTTTAATAAAGCTCGATTGACAGCAACAGTAGCGCTGCTCGAAATTGTATACACTTCTCTTGCAAAAACAGCGACGCTATTTCATCTGAATTTGATCAATATTTGTGCAAAATATCGCGTTTGGTGACATAACTTAGGACTGGCACGGGGTTGATGATATGGTTACTGACATCTGCTGATTTGTTCATACGCATTATTCATGTTGTACTTGGACAAGATGATGATTGTTCGCAAACTGGCCGATGATCGAGGCATCACGTGACGACGACGACATAAAATACAACTCACTGTCTGAGGATTAATGATGCAGGACAGCATAAATGCGATGTCGCAAAATTACCGGATACTGCGAATGGTGTACGCATCATTAGGATATTCGCGTACCTTGCTGTGGATTGCGACACCATGACAGCCTTCTATATTGCGGCTTCTAAACAACCGTAAAAGACGTTCATTATATTATAGTGCGTCGCGTTTTCTGAAGGAGAGAGCCGAACATGCGACCGATAGAATTACCAGAGATGACACACCAAGCGTGTCTCTTTGCGTATGCTGAACTATGCCGATAAAGTCATTATTGTAATCACAGATTTCCGATTGTAAACGTCTGTTTCATCCCACGATAGCAGTCTCTGTCATCGTTATTTTTTTTCCTTCTACGCTTCCATGAATAGATGACCTACCTGGCGGCAAATGTCGGAGCCTGCCCGAAATAATTACTGCCACGCCCCAAACGGCACATGAGGCAAGGAGTAATACCGCTGCCGGTAGCCTTATTGAACGCCTAAACAAAGGAATAATTAAAGCACTATACGCACACCACCGGAAACAACATCGAGAGCCTTATTTTCGTACAGTGTGAAACAGGATGCGGCCTTAATGGCGGATGTATACGAGGTAAGAAGGAACGGGATACTAAGGGGTCGTTCGCGTAAGTGAAAAAAGAGCCATCGAATAAAACCTACATCAAACGCCCTGATTTAGCGCAGCCCGGCATGGCTGCGAGCCAGGCCTACCGAGAAACAGCGGAGCTTTTTGCACAGACGTAGGCTTACAATTGCAGACGGCTGCGAAAAGTGGTGCGCGCAGCAGACGACCGCATGCACCACGCGTCATCCATGGCTGCTTCGTTGCGTTTTGTACACACCTGCTTGTGGGGAGGGAGAAGGGGGAAGGGGAAATGGTTTCATCTTACCGCCTGCCAGACTGCCCCTCTGGTTCCTCATATAATGTGCGGAAGGAGAGACGCCCGGAATTAGCACCTAATGGGCGCCGCGACGCTGGTTTCGCGTCGTCTGCTTCGTTCCGTCAGGTATTTTGCTCTCTGCCATCCAGGGTTCCATTCATCTGCGCAGTTACAGTTCCGTGCGACAGGCTCGCTCCGGCCGCATGCGTAGAAAAACAGACGGCATGCAAATGGCCGTCCCATTCGCGTGTTTCTAGCTCGTGGAACCGACGTTACAAATTGTCTTCTTCATCCGCTCCGGAGTCGAGAGAGGAAATGCAGAAGTGCTGGATGATAATTGGCGCTGCATATACGGCCGCTGGCTTTGTGACGACCATCGACCATTTCCTGCGTGGAGCCTCGTTACCTGCAAGCGGCCATCATGCTGTGGTGTGCGAATGGATCCCTGATCCCCGCAGTGGAAGAGGTATACGTTGCTTATGGCCCTGGCAGGCGACAGTTAGGGCACGGATTCTGAACGTTACTATGCTGAGGTACAAAGCTATATTGACCGAAAGGCCCGTTTCTGAAGCTACAGGCAGTTTGCTGCAGTGACCGAAAAACTGGGGCGTGTTTCAAAGAAAATTAATCGTGGTACATGATTGAACATACGAGGGCGAGTTTGGTTTTTGCGCACTATATATCCAAACGAGAGTGCTAACACACGAAAACGGGACACAAGGCATGCACTCCGACATGAAGACTCGCAAGTAAGGTGGCTAGAACGGGGAGGTGTGAAGAGCGCGGGGCATAACCCTTGCGCGGAAGTGTAGCCTCCCGCTATCCCTACGCTAGATCGAGATAAGGGACTGTAATCGGGCGCGCGGGGACTGGTCAGCTGTCGAGATCGGAAGAGATGTTTGAGTATTCGAATAAATAAAGCAAGGAACAGATCTATAAAACCGGAATTGTTACATTCATAGGCTACTGTTCCACATGTTCTTGCAAAGTTCCCTCGTGTTAGCGTGCCTTAATTATTAAGGATGCCGTCAAAACAACAAAAGAAAAGTTTTCCAACGATTACGATGCACCCTAATGCGAAATTTGAGCGCAGCCCTATGCGTGTTTTCATTTGGCTATATATTGGCTGGCGGGGATAATCTGTCTCGTGCGGCGCGTTCCAAACGGAGCGAAGCGTGGCGCGACTGCCTCTCTAATTGGGATATGGCAAGAGGCAGCGCGTGGGTGACGAGTGGACGCTATTTACAGCAGCCGCCGCAGACAGACCTCCGCTAATGCAGTGCTTTGGTGAACAGACGACGAGCGCTTCTCTGGCGCCATCTCGCAGAGTCCGTCTTTCGTGGCACTGCGCTTTTCGTCTCACGCTTTCGCCATACCCTCCTCCTCCGCTTTCCGCCTCATGATTCCTCTGCACCCTCCTCCTCCGGTTTACTGCTCGTACTGTCTTTGCTATCGCCGTCTTTCGTCTCCGGCTGCACTCCGCGTTCTCCCTCATCCTTCGCTGTGCTCGTTCGCTCGCTTACAAGGTACGACGTTGACACTGACGCTCGCCGCAGGAACGGCGCTTAGGAGCTGCGCTCTAAAGAAGCTCGGCGATGGTGTGTAGTGCTCCAATACGATTCGGGGTACAAATCTTTGCCAGAATAAGTGCCCCTTTTCCGTGCGGAGGCATGCAAATAGCAATTTGCGAGTTGGGGCTATCCTGCGCTGCCAGAGCTCTAGATCAGACTTCGACTGTGTGCGCACTGTATAGAAGGTTCTGCAGTGAAATTAGGCTCAGCAGGAATGCCTGATTCTACAGGTTCCCACGAATGCAGCAGAAGTGGCCGTGGCACATATGCTGGCTACACAGAGCAACGCAGCGATGCTCGCCCTGGGCATACTATATTGCAGGCAACGTGACACAATATTGGGTCCTCCCATATGCATGACATGACCCCGATGTGCCGAGGAGAGACTGTACTGTAGCGGAAGTACCGACTGACGTTTCCAAGGAATGGGATTTCAAAGGGCCTCTGTTTGCTGTAGCCGTCAGAGTCACTTTATAGCTTGACTTATGCTGTCGAATTAAGCAGGCTAACGTATCTTTAGCACATTGTACATGCATTCAAACATTGTAAGCAGCCCAGCCTACCGCATGCGGCAGCGTGCCACAAATTGGTTACCAAGCACTGCGCAGAACTAAGCTGATTACTTGTTTGATATTTATTTAATCGCAAGGATTAATTTCTATTTAAAAAAACCCAACCACACGGCAAAACAAGAAAATATAAAATAAGGAGACCGAAGTCTTGTGTAGCTTAAGGCACCATCCACCTCAGTGTCACGGATATCGTTGCTGACAAAGTCATGTTTTATAATGAAGCCATGAAACAAACCTGTTTCAATTTGTCTACAACATTGATAATATCTCCTGGCTCCGCGATTGCGCATGACCTTAGGCGACCCACTCGAAGCTGCACTGAGAAAAAGATAATACACAAATGAGCACCGTCATTCGCAGTAAACGTCAGTAAGAGTCATTATAATGTTTCGCGCGGTAAAAGCGCACGCGAATTTCAGAGCAATTAAAGATTGACGAAAAGTACCACCCTGCCGCTGGAAGAACCTCGGGTTACTCTCCTAAATTGCGTCGATAAATCATACAAATATTTGTAGACATCAATTTGTATTGGCAACAATTCGAATAACAGTACGGTACCTTCAAAGTACGCTTCATCGAATAATGGTTGCTTTAAGGCTGGTTTATATTGCTGGCGAACGGTTCGAGCTGATACCGCAGTTGGCGGTTGTGCAGTGCTGTATAGGCGTACATCGTGCAACGGCAGTTATGGCGTCGTATGGTAACGCAACTTACAGCTTCAAAAAGCAAGCAACATATGGCGCTAGTGCCAGGCCACAGGAAGGAAAGAGAAAAGCAGAAGGCAGGGAGGTTAAGCAGAATAACGTCCGGTTGGCTACCCTACTCCGGGGGAATGGGAAAGGACAGAACAAAGCTGAGAGAGCGATAGAGAGAGAGAGAGAGAGAGGAGGGAAGGACGCAACAGACGCCGCGTGCAGCTACCGCGTCCCCGACGACAGCGCCACTGCGGCGGGATCGCGCGTCTGGCAAGCTTGGAGCCGCCCGTTTTCACGCCTCCCAGTTCTAGCCACCCTGGCGCAAGCGAGTACCAACAATACGTTCTTGACGCGTACCTTTTGTAATAAATTTCACCTACAGTGTGAAATAATTTACGCATTTACTCGCTGTTAAGGGTGCAGATTGTTTTGCAGTGTGCTATACAAAACGTGAGCAACTCCCGGTGTTACTTAGTGGTGACGTAGAACCTGTCCTGTTTTCCAATTTCCACTTGTATAGTTTTTGAAAGCTGCATGGACTCTAGAACACAAGATCTCTATCGAATTCTCATTAAAGAACTGCACGAGCATATAGCCGCTCGACATCTTTATTGTCTGGTTGCAAACAAGCTGTCCAAGAATCACAGCCTGCTGCACGACTGTAGCTTTCTGAAAACTCTAAATACATGGTTCTTGCAATCTATATATATCGCAGAGGTTGTGTACAAAAGTTAAGAAAGACGCCCTGAAGTGTTTGTGTACCGTATACAAAATAAAGCGTCCGTTGCAAGGAAGACATCTCTGTTGGCCACGTGAAAGATAAATCTGCCACAGGGTCAGATTGCGAGAGATGCTACTTGGCAGATCAGGAGAAAAATAACCAGTTACCATGTAATGAAAGAGAAGAGACACCAAGGGGCCGGACTTTTTTTTAGGCACAGGCACACGAAGCCAACAGAAAATGAATAAAATGATGGATAGCTGAAATTATTTGTAGGTCTCGATTGAACTGTACAAATTATAAGCTCGAGCAAAATGAAAGTGCACTAAAAAATAAAAATAAGATTGCCGCAGGTCTTCTTACGTATTTATGCATCTGCACATGATCGTAACCCAAGGAGTGTTCGCTGGTGCCACGCCTCTGTCGCAGAACCTAAAACAAAGCTTTCATTAACGAATTTCACCTGTTGCTTCGAAAACTTTTGTCGTTGTTTTGTTACTGATAACATGCGGTATTTTATTCGGCAAACGGAGAACCGTAACCTGACTTTAACAGTAGGTTATTGCAAAGTACTTGGTGAGTTTCGATATTCAAAAATACCGAATAGTTCCTTCTGGAAAACCAATTGAATATTACGTACTAACTGTTGGCACTCCTGGTCTAGACTTCGCATAGTCGTCTACTCCTATTCCTATAATATATATATATACACGAAAAGATAACTTGTCACCGGTTAGAACCGAACCATAATCCACTTTCATCTCCTTTTTCCTTTATTATTTTCTACATTTCAATTTCAACCACAGCTAATTTCCTTAACGCTTGCGTTGGCTTCACTGTCTCTTGGCTTTATATGGTCACGATTAACGAAAAGAAAGATGAAAGACGGAACGTGGGGTCGTCTTCGTCGTATATATACGAAAGACAGGTCCCACGCTTCATTCGGATAGATTGAGAGATTCAGGAAGAAATGTGAAGCGAGAAAGCCAGCAATCGAAAAAAAATAAAATAAAATATTAACTAAAAATAAAAGAAAGCCAGCAATCGAGACCGCCATTGCTCCGTGGTTACGGCAGGACATTGTGACGACAAACAGTGGCGTCCGACGACGGCCGTGGCTTTGCGATCGCTACCTTTTGTCTGCAAAGCGGACGCACTTCCCGCAGCCGTCCAGACCGGAGCGCCAAAGAAGAGACAAAGGAACGAACGAAGCAACTCGAAGCCGAGGGCGGCTACCGAGACACAACCGAGAAACCGCCGGCCATTTTGTGACCCGCTGACGGTCGGGAAGGCGTCGTAGCCGAGGAGCCGACACACGGGGCGGGACACGTTCCTCTGTCTTTGTTTCTTTTTCCGTCACATTTTGTCGTGGACGGCGTCCGTATCCACCGTGGGGGGACACCCCTAAACCGCTGGTCGAGAAACAAAGAGGGGTCATTTGGGCAAGCACCCACGCGTAAGCGTGGCAACAGTTTGGCACCTGCACGTAGCGCCATCTGTGGGAGACAAAAGCGAGACGGGTGCGCACGTTTTTCGGGGAAAAAAAAACAGGGAAAGAAACAAGAAAACAAGTTACGCAGCGAATCGGCAGCAGTAGCTGCGGCTCACCTCCCCGGCACTGCCATAACCTTCACGAAATGATCCCTCAGTAAACTGCGCGGTGCTGCGGGAGCAACGGTTCGCAAACGATGGCGACCCGAAAGCTCGTGCCACTCCCACATCCTCAAAAAGTGTCTCATACGGCGTTGCCTTCCCTGTCTCGTGTTTGTATTTTGCCGACGGCGGTGGCTGCAGCGATCTAGGTGCAGACTAGCTCTTAACCTTATTCTTCTTTTTTCCTTTCTTCCGTCCTCTTTGGCCAGGTGGCCAGTGCACCGCACTGTCCCGCTCTTGTACTTTGTCACAATGCTTGAACGCATTGTCTTTCGAAGTGCTGCACGTTACCGTTCAATACCGGAACATAGCAACAGGGAGTTTTAACGTGTCTTCATACTTATAGGCAGTTTACGGAAAGCACGAACACCGGATGCATAGAAAGGAGCAGCAACTATAATAGCGACAGCTCGTGGAGCTCGGTTGAAGGGCGAAGTTTCACAAACGTTTTCTTTAAATGCGTAAACATTTTTATGCCTGCCCAACGATAACGTTGCCCGTCGCGTAAGAGAATAAATGGCTCATACTCCCTTAAGCAAGGGCTCGTAGACACGTAAGGCAGAGGCTACAAGCGCTCAGCAAAGTCAAGCGAACAGTGTGCACATTCATGAAATACCCATACAACTCACATAACAGCATACGTTTCAGTAAAGGACAAGCTCTAAACAAGCATCCGAATAATCAATAAAGCATTGCATACCACCCTCTACATATGTAGTGGTGATTATGCAACAGCTTGGCTTAATTAACCTTAATTCACTTTAATTAACACCAAAGGTCGTGCCTTCGAGTACCGTAATGAAACCTATCTTAAGTAAACCTGCCTTATTATGTTCGCTATCGAACATCATAAGCGAATGTTCGATAAGGTTGACAACGAGCGATGAGGATTGATAAGGGTTTATACTGGTCGGACCACGTACAGTAACATTGATAATGACACCGGGCTACGTGGAGATGAACAAGTGGCACAATGCTTACTCTTACTTAGACAGCTACCAGAGGAGTTTCTGCGTGAATTTTTTGAAATTGCTATTGTATATAGTCTGGCGCTTTCGGGGGGAACTGGCTGCTTCTCGTTGCTTGACGACAAAAAAAAAAAAAAGAAAAACGAGAAAGCACCTACAATGCTGAATAAAAGCACATGGATATACACAAGTTTCTGCACCTCAGTCCATGAAGCCAGTGAAAATAGTACAAAAGCAGCCACAAAAATCTGCCAACATGTGTCTAAACATGCACAGTTCCAAAAACGTGAATCAACAGTGGGTGAGCAAGCCAAGTCTTAGTGCGGAAAAAAAACCTCGAGAAGACTTATCTGAAAGAAAAAAGAAAAGAAACACTGCACCTTTACGGTTATGTCGCTGCAGACACTATTACGCCGTTAGCTAAAACGTACATATTTCATGTCATTGCAGTAATAATAGCTGGTGCACTGTAGCTACGTCGGAAGAATCCAGTGCTCACTGGTGCGACATCCAATATTCTACGTCGCCAATGGTAACTCGTGTACAACTCAGCTAAATATCTAATATTGGTAGTATAATTTCCTATAATGTAAGCAGTACAGGCCAGCGATTTTAATTACTTTGCGACAAAGGAATCCATTGTCTCGGATAATTTGCTTCTTCATATCTTAAGACTGTTTCGGCTGCGGATAGCTAGATGTCTGCATTTCTTTAGGCAGCTCAATTACTCCCGTTTGGCAGTGGCGAAAACTAGTACAAATGAAATGACTCGCGGGCAACGAAGCAAACATCGAGTCGCAGAAAATTTCCAACCTGTAAACGCCAAAAATATGGGTCACCTCAAGTGACTCCAGCGAATAACGATAGGTGAAGAGTGAAATGTAATGACAACCTTAGTTCTCTTGTGGCTAATATGATACGAGGGTGGTACTGAAAGTAACGAGGGACAATTTGTTTTTCACAAATGATTACCCAGCGTCGTTGAAAGTGAGACTTTGCGACATTATGTTTCAGACTTTTCTTGTGCTTACCGCATTGTTTCCTTTTCTGTGCATGCGCATTTGTAAGCGATTGGGAAACCCTTGAAGACACATCCCCTACAGAACTCCGTTCCAAACCTGCAGAGACAGTGACCCACTGCTGCATGTATTGCCTCTGGTGCCTCGTATTTTGGATCGAATTTTAGACTTCTCTTCCCATACTGTTGTAGCTCATACGCATATAAGTGAGCTAATTCTTCATTGAATGGCACACGCCCACAGCCACGTGTGACTCCTGCAGCTCTGAACAGACAATCGAAGACGTGTTGTGTTTTTGTTATCCCGATAACGTCGAATGTGGCGTACTTCTGACGGTGTTATTCGGACTAGATTGTGGGCCATTTTCGGGGACAGGTTCTTGCACCGTGGCCCCACGCGTCGCTTGCTTACAAAGCAACGTGGCCGTTACAGAATACGAAAACAACTGGCCTAAGTAACCCATAGAAGGCGTGATGGATAATAGCCGCCCGTGTTCGTTCTACTAATGCTTCCTTTTTTTCCCTCTTCCTCCTCGTTAAGCGACACGGCTGAGAGGCCGCATTGTCGTCCTGCAAGCTCAGTTTTTTTTCCCAGTCTGAATGCGCAATGGAGCTTCGGCAGTGTTTCGATTTTTCGAGCGGCATTTATTTCCTGCAACCTAAGTTTTCATTATCTCCTGGACTACACTGTGCCATATTTAGGCAACTCTAGCTACTTCGTTCATTGTTACTCGCCTGTATTCTCTGAGAGTGCCCAATGGTCTCGTTTTGTTAGCTTCAATCGCGGCTGTAAGGATTTCGGCCCGAACACTACGACTGCGAATCTTTGGTAGTCATCTCGCCATGCTTAAAATGCTCGAGCTATATTACCATACTGTTCAAGCATACTCAAAGTCACCATATGTAAGCTGAAGCCCGCACTAAATTTTTTTTTCTAGTTGAAATTTGCTTTTTCACAAGGATTTATACGCCAGCGCATTGATGAAACTAGCCACCGTGTGCTGCCATTTCGTTCGACGTGCTGTTGTCTAGATTACCTGACCCCTTGATGCTAAGTAACCGTCCTTTATTGCAACAAAGATGACCATGCGTACCACCAGACACCCTTGTTGCATTCAGACGCGTGTACGACAAAAATTATTAATCATTACTTTCAGTAAAGCCTGTGTGTAACTAAACTATCTGAATTGGACAATCGTATGCGACCGCAGTAACTACATCACCGTTCGCCCCGGCATCCAAAAAGCAGCAGTGACACGGCAGGGCTCCTGATATACGAGCTGCCACTGAACAATTACAGCGATAATCTATTCCCTCCACAGTATGTAGCTTGTAACGTCCCGGGTGGCCTAGAATGCCCTGGCGCACGCGGAGCCTTCTCAGGGCACTAAGAACACCACAAGTGTGCCGGGTTACCGGCTCGCAGTCATGGCAACCACTGATGATGCAGGAGGGTTGATTCGGACTACGGGCGAACAATGAAATGACATTTCTGCGAAATGCCCATTAGAAGTAATGACACCAGAAAGTCCGTGGTTTCATTGTGGTCAACACAGCGCGAACTGCCGTGAGTGCGGTTATTAACGTCATCTTCTCTTGCTTATCAAATCCCGACATCGCGAAGAGCAGTCGTCTGCTCCCTTCCAAGCACGTTATCTGCAGCAAGCACCCACCGAACGGCCCACGTATGCCACAGCGAAGGCAGACAGCAACAACACACTTCTGCTCGTCGCGTGCTTCGAGTTTTAGCAACCAGCATTTGCTCGATTCATTTGTCTTCACAAACGAGGTGTGGTGGCGTTTCGCTATGGTGTGGGGGCGCTGGCGTTGTTGAGAACACGTGCGTAGTTCGTTGAGTGGGGCCCGTGCGCAGCGTGTCAACAGATTCCTCCCCAACAAAAGCATCTCCTTCTCTCCGAAACGTGGTCAAGCAGACACGCCGTCTGCTTTAGAGCTGACTGCTTCTTTTAGTTTTGTTTGGCATTTTTGTGGTCGACCCCTCTCGATCGCTATCTAAGCGCAGAGGCATGAAAATAAATGATCCTTCCTCTGTCTGAACGCAACGCGCCTTCTCACGTGCGTCGTCTGCTCCCTCAGGTCTTTGTCGAGAGAACAGAAGGCAGACAGAAGGCGGGATGTGTGAGCTTCGCACGGACGTTGTAAAGCCGACAAATTGCTGAGCATCTTAGCCAAAAGCAAGCACAAAAAATAAAGAAAAGGTAATGCAGGAAACCTAGCGGAATAAGCGAATGGCGAGAAGGTTATACTAGGCAAGTTAAACATTCGTACGGCGGGGCGTGGCATAATAAGCAGCAAGATAACAATCATGCAACAGAGGGCATGCCGCCCAAACAGGCGAACCGCGAATCGCTTCCTTAGCGCGGGCATTGTGAAGCAGCGCCATCTGTCGTGGAACCGTGAAACAATGAATCGGCAACACTGCTTCATTTACAAGTATGTTCACAGAGAAGCTTTATGTTTGTTTAGAAAAGGACGCTGGCAACTCACGGTGCAGGGCTCAGAGATTAGGAGAACGCGGTAAGATTCCGCTTTTTCTGCAGGTTGGAAACTCTAAACAATAACCTTTCGAGAAACGTTTTCGGGAAGGCTTCATTAAGTCCTTGTTCGATGACTCTTAGTGTGGATATGATATGTCCTCACCGCACCACTCTAGTGAAAACCCCCGCAGAATATTGGAACCCGTGGATATTTGCATCGAGACGAAGGAAAAGAATAACTCTTCAAACAACTCCGCATCGCCACATTCTCGCTCGCATTGAGCTGAACTGCAATATCAGCGCAATTTAACATCCGAAGTCATTGGCTGAGACAGTAACATTTCATCGCCTTCGCGAAGAGAGGAACACTTCTAGAAATGATATGCTCGAGAGGTTTCCGGACTGTACGAATTGCGCCTGGAAGCCAAGCTCGCACGAAAGCTGAGTGCGTGCAGTCAAGAAACTTTCGCTCCTGGTCAGTTCTGATTTCGTTCTTCAAAGATTGCATACTTTCGCGGCGACTATCTAGACTGTAAAAAGACGCTAAATAGGACAACAACAACAAATTGACCCAACGCATATGTGGAATTTGTGCGAAACGAAACTCTAGTGAAGCGCCTGGACAACTTATGGCGGTGCGCGTACGATTTTGTTTTACTTCATTTTACGCAACCTCAAAAATCGAGCGCAATGTTTATTTTTATTCATCACAAAAGGTGACAACTAACTTTGTCTTTGTGCACTTTTGAAGTTTATGCACTAGGCCGCTCGGAAGCTATGACGAAGTGCAAAGACAAAATTTGGAGGATGCGCCGTGTCAGGTGTCTGCGTGCGTAGCGAAGGCACGAGGACGAGAGCCATGTATGAAGCTGGTCGGCAGAAAAAGAAACACAAAAAAAGGTTTTACGCACGGAGAAGTGCGATACCATGTGTAGCAACACTGCGAATGCAATTATTGGAATGGCTAAAGCAAACAAAATGTAAGTAAACCGAAAAAAATTCGTGAATTATGCTTAAGGGCCCTTCGTTATCGAGTTTTATATTTTTGGAAATTCGGGGAGGTGAAAATCGGACGGTATCTTTAGAAGATTAAAACCGGGGAGAAATCGGGGGTTTTGTTGTCTGGCAGCCAAGAGTTTGTCATATTTTCTGGTAACTTTTAAAAACAACTGCAGCAATGCTCATGCGTGTGGACACAAACGTTCTATGTATTCAAGTCAAATCAAACGCAGAAACGTACATTGGCAAAGAGCTTAAGCTGCTTGCTAACCATGTGACCAACTCGTCTTCGCAAATTCTCGTTGGCAGGCGATATTAAGACATTTAAGAGAAATCACATTAACAAAAACGACGAATAGGGACGGGTTTGGTGATCCGCTTTCTTGTTCACTTTGTTCTCTTCACTAATTAAACAAAGGAAAAATAGTACCAGAAATACGGCATATGGGCACGCTACGCAGGCGATGCGATGCTTTTCCTTATCTTACAACCACTTGTTATTTATCGCACGTTTCATTTATGACACGCTATCATTTTCATGTTCATGCTAGACCTGTCAGGCCCTTCATTGTTGTCTGTTGTGTTGTTTCTCTCGTTTCTAATATAAGCTCCTCCAACGAAATCAATGGAATGCCCAACTGCACGAATTAGCCGGAATTTTTTGACGTTACGCGGTTGGCCCGATATCTTCTCGAGGTCACAGCTATATAGCGTTCGCAATGAAGACCAAAGTCAGCACATCGTTAATTCGCCACCTAGTGCATTACCGTCGTTTGCATGCATGTGACTTGCGGCAAATGCGATTTAATGCGCCCATTATCGTAGCCAAGTAAGCGCCGCTACTAAAGAAGCAACACACTTTCATTTACTTAACGGTGGCAGGCGCCGGCTATATCATTATTGATTGTGGTTTTCGCTTGAGTGTTAACCGATAGCTAGGCGTATACCATACTGATATAATAATAATAATAATAATAATAATAATAATAGTAATAATACGTATATTGGCCACTTGCCCACAAAATATGGGGAGTGTTAATTGAGGTTTTGCAACACCTGCATTTATTTTATCCCTTACAAAACGGCGAACTTCGCGGACAAATTGGTTTTAAGCCTATATTCATAAATTTTGCGCTGGATGCTGAAATCAGTATTTATCGGGTTTTGCCCGAACACGAAGGACTCTAATTATATTGCGCTATTCGATTAACAGGTCGGTGTGTTGTAGACAAACCTGTGAGGTGACATGAATTGTTGTTTTAAGTTATTGATATCGATGGCATCTATAGAGCCTAGGTATTTTTTTATCGGTAAAGATTGACTGCTGTGCATTCTAAAAGAGCAAAAGACATTACATTGCAAGTTTCAATAACTTTTACTAAGGCACGATGGTCGAAATGAAAAAAAAAGGGGAGAAAATAAAGCAAACAGTTCTGAGATCCGAGCTGCAAGATTGGTCTACCGGCGTTAGGGTTAACGAAATTAACGCGGTAAGAAAAAACAAACCTTCCATCTTCATTATCCATTCTAATAATTATTCTACAAACGCGAAGTTAAGAGAACATACCGTGTTCAAAGAATACTTTAGCTGTGTGAACTGATCTAATATTCTTCGCTGTGTACCTTAATGAAGAACGGGGCACTTGAGACAAGTGATCATTTTTGTTGTAGACCAATCTTCCTTCAGAAGTGGCCCACGGCATTTATTTATGCGCGATAATAGTCAGTTAGATCACAACTTTCCAAACGTTTGCTGATTACTCGATTGATTGCAACAGATGAAGCGCCAATAGTGGCGTGACGGCACACAGGAAAGAATACAGACAGGACAAGCGCCTTGCCCTGTCTATTGGCGCTTCATCTGTTGAAAGCTACGCAGCAACTAGCCCTAGAACGTGTTTTACTGCTCAATTGATTCACAGGATTTACAGTCCCAAAGTTACACTGGGCTTATGCGAGACACCGCGTGCTCGTCAACCGTTTAAATGAAGATTTCAGGGATAATGGTGTTACCGAACACTTTAATTGAGTCATGCATCAAAGGATACAGTTCAGCAATAAAAGCCATCCGCCTTGTGCAAATTTCGCAGAAGGAAAGGTACGCACAATCTGCACCCTATATAATTGCGGTTCCGCTTAATTTACGTGCGTACCCAGGGAAAACTTTGCGCTACGCCAAACCGTTGCCCGTAACGGCGGTGCATTTTATGGCACATTTTGAGTCCGGTTGTTCGTAACGGCCGCCCTCGGGTCTTCGCGTGGTCTTCTGTTTTTTTTTTTTTTTTTTTGACAGTGTGACGCTAACGGCCTTTCGTTAATCTATCGCGGTGCTTTGATTGCAAAGCTCGGTACACATCGCTCGGGTGCCCGAGGGGTGGCGTAGCGCCGAAAAGCGCGCGCACTGTCTGCAAGACCCTGGAAAGTGGCGCCACCTTTTTCGAGATCCCGCGTCCAGCGAGCTCGCGGGCAGGCCTGCAATGCGCACTGTATGTTAAACAGTAAGAGCGGCGGGGCTAATGGGGACTGATTTGCGAGTTTTCGTCGACGGGTGGACGTATAATCGACGACGTCCCGATGGTCGAGCGTCCCGTCGTCGATATCGATTACGGCCGTCGATTAAGATGGCTGCCGCGCCCTTTCCGCGCTCTCCAGCGCCGTCTGCTCAGAGCGGGGCTCCACCACGTGCGAGGCCGTTCGGCGGATGCGAACTGTCCGCTACGGAGCTTCTGCAGCCGCCGCCGTAATCATCGCTCATAAAAAGAACGCTTGGGTGGAATGTTAAGATAAGCGCGGTAGTTAAGTTGCTGGCTCTGGAATGCCTGAAACGTCTGCCCTACCGTTATCTGTACCAGGCTCCGTACGGCCCGAAATGCGCAACAACGAAAGCCGGTTTGTGGCGACGCCGCGGTGAAGTTCCCGTACCATTCGTTGACGTCACGAATTGTGACTTCGTATGCTCGAAATAAGTGGTCTGACAACGTGGGTAGCATGCAAGACATTCTGAGACATTCATGTGAGCGACGTAGGATGTCTCGTTAATTTTTATTCTCGTCAGCAGCCCGAAACGAAAACGTATTTAGATTGCAACCTTTGGCGTCTAATGTGCACGTTACCGCAGGGCCTTAGAGACCAGCTCCGATTAATTTTGGGGGAGCGCAAGAAGCCTAGATTCAGAGAGTACGTATATAGGGCAGCGCCGTGCAAAATTTCACGTTTTAGATACAAGTAGATGCATCACGAAGAGCTCGTTAAGGTAGACGCTTTGGATGCCGAAACTGAAAAAAAAGATTGCCTCCATTGCCTCTCACCGGAAATGATACATCACTCACGCCATGCGACTCGCGGGCACGGCCTCCGAGATTAGGCACCACCCGCAGCCACTTGCGACGCACTGGAAAATCTCGGAAGCGACGTGCTGGGGCTTACGTCATATCCATTTGCCACCAGGTGCACGCGTCGTCGGCTTAGGCGCTATCTAAAAGCTACGAAAAGAAATTTGCACTCTTACCAGCCTTCCAGCTTTGCCCAGATAGCGTCAGTAGTATATGGTGTTTAATTACAACCAATTTACCACAAGCGAAATTTCGTTGCAGTTCGCCTTCCACCACGAATTAAGACGAACAAATAGTGCACCCTTCCGTTATCCCTCAGTGATCAACTATGAAAGGGGTCATTATACAATAAAAGTAATATTGTGTGGTCTTTTACTGCTTTTCCCATTACTGTGTGCACTGCACTAATTGCTTTACTTTAAGAATGTGCTCGAAGCCCGCCAGCGAGAAACCGCTACGTGAAGTTCATGAGTGAACAGAGATAGATGGTGGACCAGAGGATTCACTCCTCTAACCAGTGACTGTGCGCCGTGATAAAAGGGAGGGCAGAAGGTGATCAGTGGTGACCTCTTGGACCGAGGGCGTGAGTGGGCAGTCTGTAAGGTGCGCATTTCTCAGCTGTTAGTGCCGTGCCTCGCGCCGCGCAAGGAGTGCCCGAATCGCTCTGCAACTAGATCTGCAATCTGGCCAATTTAGGTCCCAGTAGAATGCCTTCAGCGCGCTGTCCACGGCCGATTTTGCACAAAGAATCACCCGCGTTCCGCTATAGCCAGTCAGATTGTGACCTTCTGACACTCCTTCCGGCCTGCTCAATTTCTTGCCGTGTCGCTAGATGGAGCCGCGCAACGCGTTTGTATCGCAGCAGGCGACGACCGAACGAGCCGGAGCCAGTACCGAAAGGTCGCGATTTTCCGCCACTCGCCCCGGTCACCACACTTTGAATCATGACGTAACCACACGCACACATTCCGGGAACCGAAACCGAAACTGGGGCCGATTTCGGGTATCCTTTTTTGCTCCTAAGTGACCTTTGCCATGGGCCAGCCACCTTCACAGATATTATGCCCGCTTTCGGGATTGACTGTAGTTGCTCCTACGAACAATCCTCGCGTTACAGCGTTTTGTGGATGCGGGCCATGGTTCGTAAAATGCCTATATTCGTAAATTACTACAGGTGCTCTTCGGTTTGCTTGTATGTTGTTTAGCGTTTTCCATGTAGAGGACTTTCATTTACCGCAAGAAAATGAGAAGTCGAAAATGTAGTGCCATCGCTGCCTTAAGAGAAAAGTTTAGCATTGGCCCAACTCCGATGCCGTCCATCGAAATAAATGTAAAACTCAGAAATGTTTTTCTGAGATAACGCATTGACCAATTTTAATGAATTTATTGCATTTGAAAGAGAAAGAGAGGTAAATTCTAGTGATTGCTTCAAACGAAATGTTGATTAAGGACCTGAATTTTGCACAAAAAATACCGACATGCGCTAAGCTTAAAAACGGTGCATGCGCGAAATTTACAAATCCGCAAGTTTGCACCTAAAATAGATATCGCAATTACGCGAGATGCTTCTTAGAACAGCCAAAGCAGACGAATTTGATATATCAAGTTCTATTTGACCTGAAATTGCTGCAATGTTATAATGGTTTTGCAAACGTTCTACTCACATATTAGTGATGTATATAAGAGTTATGTACAATACGCCGATTTTTCTCGCTTTAGTTGTAAAATTAACAGTATTTTGCAGAATTTAGACATCGCTTTTCGTTTCTGAGTTACAGAGTGAAAAACTGTATAGTTGCGTTTCCTCGAAAGTGGCGATATTAAAAAGCTTTTGTAAAAAGACTGACACCGTAAATGAGGCATCCGCTTCCAACGGTAACTAGAATTTAACGTTTTCGTTAATTGCAACAAATTTCACCAAGTGCTGGGCAGTGGTTGTCGAAAACAACGATTTCTTCCTCCCCATGTGTTTAGATAGTAGCCTCCCAACCAAAGCTTCCTCTCAACGATGATGGGAAGATAAGCATACATAAGACTCCCTGATATCGCATTTCTGCTGTGTTAAAATAACGTGGGTCGCAGCCGGCTGATGTCGCCAACGTGTCGCCACATGGCTTCAATATGCGACTTGACGTCTATTGCGAAACAGTTTAAGCAGCGTTTAGAAAAACAACCGCAGGCTAAATACTGGGTCTGTCCTGTATGCATAAGATGACCAATTCGGCCGTATGCGGGTTAGGTCAGGATCTCGATCCTTCATTGCCCTTTTCAGGTATTTCCTTCTTTCTGGCCTCGTTTATTTTCTGGCAACAGGCCATTGACTGGAAATAGCTTACTGGACCCTTCAGGCGGCAATTATTTCATTGACAGAGCCATCCGTGCAATCTCCAAATGTTTGAGCGACGCAGGTTGAGACGTGCGCCTGATTGCGGGTCCTACAGGCACCAGGCGTGTGTGTATATATATATATATATATATATATATATATATATATATATATATATATATATATATATATATATATATATATATATATATATATATATATATATATATATATATATATATATATATATATATATATATATATATATATATATATAATCGTTACAGACTGCTACCTTGCCTTATCACCACACCTGATACCCGTATTTCTCTCCTTTTCCCCTTACCGCATCGAAAAGTAGCAGTTTAGATTTTGTTACCTCAAGGTAATGAGTTATTTGGCAACTATTCGGTCGCCAGCTTAGCCACAAACAACAACTTAATCAATCATCAGGGCGTGATAAAATGAGGCGATATGAAAAGTCTCATCTAAAGTTACCTGAGGATAACCTCTCTGCCATATCTCTCACGTAAACGTTTCCTTCTCGTTCTGCAGTGGCGACTATAGGCCCTATAGGCGACTGTTCTTTGACAAAACTTCTTGTGCTTTCAGCAGCGACTCAACAACAACATCATCATCAACATCGATAAGAACAACAACGACGATCCCGACTTAGTTTATCTCTACAAGCACTTAGATGAGTTGCCGTAAGCAAAGCAGTTATGGCATTCATCCACTGCACGCGGAAATGTTCCTGGCAAGCCCACGTTTTCTGTTTAATTATGAGTGCGCCGTCAGCAATTGGCACCTTTATTTTTATCCAGCCTTTCCCACATTTTGGTGTTGACGTGCTTGTTGCATCGCGGTCGATGACCCTTTCAGAAAACTGACTAGAAGCTACGAGCTCCGGCGTTAACAACCCACATCTTCGCATCGCCGTCCTCGCAACGGCGGTCGGAAGGCGTTTTTTCGGTGCCTATCGCGGGAGACATTCATCTCCAGCATGCGCGTCCTAAACGTTGCGCTGACATTAACGAGGGCGGTCTGCAAACATTGCGAGTCGAGGTAAAACGAAAAAAAGAACGGAGGAAAAAAGCAATGACAAAACAAAAGCCAAAGAGATAAACTCATCGAGCCGATCTATCTTTACACGGCGATCCATCGGTTCGGGCCCTTGGGGGCCAAGCCGAGCCGTACCGCTGATCTGGCTCGTTTCAATATGTAGCCACCGTGCGTCTTTATCTCGACAACCCGTGCAGTGGATTTCGCTGTTCCGCTTCGCAGCGCGGCGGTGTTATTAAGGGAGGAACGCCCGCGCGTGATTATTCGCGAAAATTGAGACGTTCCCACGAAGAAGCCCTGCGCTGCCGAGCCACCCGAGAGCAATGATTGTTATTAATGGACGCCGGGTGTTGTGACGACTACGCTGTCCGAGTGAGCGAGCGTCGTGAGTGCGCATGCGTATAGCTTCCGCTCAAGTCCTGCAGCAACGCGTCAACTGTAGTCTCGTAAGAAGCTTTCTTGCTTCTTTTGTGCCGCACCCATACCCTGACCAGTCCGGCGGCCGTGCCTAAACTGCACGTTTACCTAAACAGTCCGGAGGCGTGCATCGAAACTACAGGCGGTCGCGCAGTTCTTCTCCCCCCCCCCCCCCCCTCCACTTGCTTTTTCTTACTTTTCAACCGTTAAACTTCCACCAGCGTATGAGGTAGAAAAGCGGACGTGCTCCATGTTGATCTCACTTCCCTTTGCTTCCCTTCTATCTCTATACCTCTTGCCAAGACGGCATGTAGAAAGTTTATAGACAATTTTCTATCAGGGAGAGGCGGAGGCAGGCCGGAAGGGAGATCATTAGTAGTTCCTCTGCCCCGGAACTCATTTATTGCAGCAGCAGCATGCTTTCACCACGGAGAGCGTTAGCTTTCGAAGAACAACTCGTACGTGGCGCTCATGACGTCGTCCTCGTTCGCTACAGCATTGCCCTCTTGTGGCCTCCGAAATACGTGCACAGGCGCCACCATTCTCAGAGTCCCTGCGCGTGCAAAATCGCTCCCAAATAACCAAGGTTTAAAGCTTTGAGGTGGCACACTGCTTAGCGTGTCCGGCTCTGAGCCACACATTTGATAGTACGCAGTACACGCCTCTGGCCCGCATTTCGAGGATGCATTACGTTTGCACCGTTACTATCACCAATCTTTGTAGGATGTAGTGGAGGATGTTGTGGTCAGGTTTGCTTGAGTTATAAAGAAATCAGTAAATACACCACCCGGTATGTGATTCTCCGTTGTCGCCTTTCATATTTTTCCGTCCTTTCTCTTATATAAAAAAAATAAATTCGTGTTAACGACAGTGCATATTCTGCGAGTTGCGACTCAAAACACTGGCGCCAAAGCATAGTTTGTGAGTAAGCGCACGCGTTGGTCCTTACTATTCGTACTTACCGGTCGAATTTGTGCTCTTTTCGCAGTTAGACCTTAGTCGGTCATTGTCCAAGCTACTGACATCGTGAAATTGTAGCATAAAACATGATTTGGTCTCTGCTGTTTGTGTCCGCTAAACATCGGTACACAGACCATCGAAAGACTCGCATGTAGGCAGAGAACAACTGGCAATATATTTTCAGCTAGGTATTGACGCGGCGGGATCTTTCGATCGGCATCCCTTTACGGCGCCAATGCCGTACAGCAAAATCTACCACACGGTGTACACGAACAACATCAAAAATAATCGCCGAAGTCCTTTTCCCAATACAGCAGCACTGACCACGCGGTACCACACTTTGATCGTTCGGGCTAGGTACAAAAAGCACTTTATTCAGCCGTAATCGTTTTGAGTTGCAATGTAAGCCATCGAACAATTCGATTAAAGGACGGCGTAGCCGATCACTACAGGGATCTTCATGCCACGAACACATGCGCGGAAGCCAGCAACAAACACAATGCAGCTGTCTTTGTAATGAGGCAGACGATCGTTTACGCCTTAAAACAACAATAACCACCCCGAACTCTCTCTGTCCTCTCATATCCCCAGCTCGTATCATTTGTCCCCATCACAAATTAAAACAGATGGCACGCTTGTGGAAGGGAAGGTGTAGTCTGCTTTCACCGGCGCTCGCGTTTCAATCCATCAACAAAACTGCTAGTGTATAATCAATCAAGCCGTCTACGACATGTACTTATGGAACACGCAGCGCGCCGATAAAATCGCACTTACCAATAAATATACTTTTACCCCGTCGTTCGCCGTGCACACTTCGTCACGGCTTTCCAATAATGGACGCCAGATGGAGTCGCTGTACCCGTTATGGCTGTTAGAAAGGTAGCGGACGAAAGGCAGCGGTCCCGAATTTGAAAGGCAAATGCGCTTTTGAGAGCCTTGCTACACTAAGTATACCCAGTGCTGCTTTGAGCCTCTCTGTTTGTATTTCTCTGCGATCGGACACTGTGATGAATAATTAGCGATACTCCAAGAGAGTGAGAGAAAAAAAAGAGAAACTCGTCTTCTGTTGCCGTACAGAAAAAAAGAAACAAAGAAACAAAAGAACGTTACTTTACCATTATCTATCGCTTCTCCTTTTTCTTATGCTGCGTTTTTCTCCTACAACCCCGAGCTCGCATACAGTAGGCATTTGTATCCTCCAGTGTTACACTTTTTGCTTGTTGCCTAATGTTCCCTTCGGACGCCTGAAAGCAATTTTGTTCTTGGTTCCGCAGTTGATTTTACTTTGAACTGGCCGTATAACTGCTCGCAAACTTTTCGGTGGACTCGTAATGGAATCGAAACGGCTTAATCACCCATTCAATTAAAAGGTCATTAAGAGCTTGCCTTTGACTTTGACTTTACGGTCTCGCTTGTGCCTTTTCTCTGCGAATCTGATTTCATTGCTTTCCCGGAGCTCTTTTGCATTTGCGCGCTCCGGCAATCATTAGCATTTTAACAGGAGTTTCCCCGTTACGCTGGCAGAACCACCAGCTCTTACGGTTTGGCAGCGTCTTTACTTCTCCGTCCTCCCCCTCCCCTCATCACCACCACTTCCCCTCTAGTTTTCCTTTGTCTTTGGGGCGCGGGAGCAAATCCCATTATTTCGCGCCGGTAATAGTCAAAAGAACCAGCGAGCGCTGATTACCTATGCGCAAAGGAGCTTTGACTCGCTGAGAGGCGTCGTTTCGTGTAAGTTACGAAGGCGTGAAATGCGCGAGTTCCCGTGAGCTTCTTCACGTTCTTCCCCGTCTAAGAACACAAAAATGGCTTCCCCCTACCCCCACTTTCCCACCGAAGCACAAGGTAAGCTTTACTTGTAGAAAGAAACGCGCCTCGCGTTGACCAAATGACTTCAGGGTTGCCTGAATCTCCCAGCTATATTATTTGGACTTCGTGATGTGCAGGCATAGGTAGCCTTCACGCCATGAATTAGTTCACGGCCGCAACAGCCGTTATCTATATAGGCGATAGTGCACCCACGAAATTAAAGTGACCTGTAAGGGGGCAACCATATGGCCGCGACATCACGAAAAGAAGAAACTACAAATCCACCCTGTTTCGCGATAAAATAAAACTGTCGTCGTCGTTGTGATCGTGATCATCCAGTTAGCGATCTTGTTAGCCTCACCCGGCGAGCTGCAATTACTCCAGTCTCGCCATATCTGACACATTTGCCGACGCCACTTGATGTCCTGCGAAATTCCCCAATTTCATCACCCCACCTTATTTTAAGCCGTCCTCGACAGTTCTTCATTTCTCTCGGGACCGATTCCGTAAATATAATAGACCGCGACTCTACTGCCTTTACGCCTGTGTTGGTGCTTTCCATTTCACACAGTGACAGATTTCACGGCATTACCGAAATTTCGCCGTCTTAGCCTGTTGAGCTAATCAAAAAAGGGGAGTATGCCACCCTATGGAACTAATCAAAGCTGACAAGTCACGAACTGCACAATATGGTGAAATCCGACAGTGCCCAAAACAGAGTTTCGATTATTCCAGTTAGGCGTGTATTGCAGAAGCCGACTGCACAACCATGTGCTCGCAAATTCCTTCATTTCATCTATAGAGGCAATGAGCTCTTATCATCCAGTCGGTGCGACGCCGCCTCAAGATAACTGATAAGAACGATACGCTGCTGTTTGCCATCATGCTCGTAACAGTTGGAAATAGTTGTATCCGCATCGCAGTAAGTAATGTAGCGGATTCGCAGCTCACCCATAGGGCAGAGGGGAGCTAGCTATTCGTCGTATACCCGCAGACTTGCGCGCCTAGTCGCGCCCGCGCACACAAATACCGTATCAGGTCCAACATAAGAGCCGTGGTATACCGGCCAAACGACTGCTACAAACTCAAGGAGCGCCCCCTAATTTCTGTACCCAAACACTATATAGAGAGCACGGACTGGCGTTGGGTAGATTGAGACATTAGGAAGGCGCAGAAAGAAAGCGCGGTTGAATATCTCTCAGTTCGCGAAAGCATCTGGAACTAGCATTCTCCCCTCTTCCCCCCCTCCCTTTCTTTTGCAGCACTCTATAATATTTGAAACTTGCATGCCGGGCCTGGCTAACAACGAGTTTTTTTGCCGACTCCGCCCAGAAAAGCTTAGTGGAAAAATGCCGGTAAACTGCTTGTGCCGTGCGTTATACTATGCATTGCCGTGTAAAACGTTCGTCCCTTCGGAAGGTACATTTTTCCCGCACCACCTGGCGGCGGTAACACGGTCATCAACGCGCACGTTCGCTTCCAAAGTGGCGTCGGCCCATCATGCACGAAAGAGATATCACGGGGAATGAATAGAGTTAACCCTGTGCGATGGGCTCGCGGTTATTCCGGCGTGTTCTCATCCCCCCCCCGCCCCCCCTTTGCAACGCCCCTTTCAGTTGGGAGCCATATGGTGATTTGCATGAAATTTCCAGCACCGAGCTCGTTGGTAAACGATCTGCCCTCCGAGGGAGCAAACTTTCCCTCGTCGCGCACGCCATGTAAGCCTGAGAATGCGCGCACTTGCCGGGAACCAGAAATCGTTTTACTGCAGAAATGTGCCTCGCGGGATTGAGCTATCCGTGCTCTTCGTGTGCGTCCGAAATACGCCAAGTACAGGATTCGCGCAACGGCGAGTAAACGTCCCTTTAAACGCCCACCCGCACTCCCACTCTCGGAAGGGCAGACGGCGAGCAATTTGAAACGAAAGCAGACGCGTCGTCTGCACGAAACCACAACCCCGGACGCTGGGCGCTTGTTCCCTGCGTCCGAGAGTACGTTGCGTTGGTCCTGCAACGGTCCCGCGCAAGGGAAGGCGTTTGATGGACGACCTAAGCGCCGCCTACCGGAGGGAAGATTTGATGGGGCACCGCGCGCGCTCGAGGGACGGGCTTAGGGAGCCAGCGGAAAGGCGGAACCGTTGTTCCTCGCGTGATTCGGGACGGCGCGAGATTTCCGCGGTTGCGGCGGCCGTCTGCCCCCACCCGTTTTCATGCCTCATCACGGGAGCTCCTAGTTTTCTCACTAGAACTAGGCAGCATTGTGTAAGCTAAGAAACTTTCGGGGGGTGGTGACCTGTGCCCGGAAAAAGGGGCACCGAGCAGGGGCACACTTAGGGTATGCTATTTCAGGTTGCACCCAGACAACATTGCTTTAAAAATGCGTGCGGTGCAGCCGTACGCTGTCATGCATGGGCGGCCGGCGATGGTGCACCGCAAGTAATGCACGGTACTGTGTGGCTGTTTACTCGTCTTCTGTCCTCCTTGTATGAAGCTTGAATTAAATATATATATATATATATATATATATATATATATATATATATATGCGATAGGAAACAAGAGCGGAAGACCATCGTCTGCTATTCTGACCACTCATACTTTTCTGTGTATCGTCTGCACAGTACAAAAAGCAGACGAAGAACGCGCACACCGGGGAGCGCCAGATAGCCGCCGCAAAAATGGGGTGAGGAGGGGCAGTGCTATAGCCTACGTGCAGCTCCATAGCGATGAGAATAAACGGTGCGGGTAGAGTCGACATCTGGCGGAGTTCCCTACAACGTTATTTTGAGGTTCAGAGCAGAAAAAGCCGGCTTCGTTTGCGAAGCTTCATTGTGCTAGTCGGTGAGATGCGACTCAATAACGAGCAAAAGGCAGTGTTAAGCACTGCGCGAGTATATCACTATGTGCGCGAGAAGAATTTACAACGAAGCTAGATGCGGGGAGCTCTACACTCCCTCCTTTTCATTGATCCCTAACCATCTCACCTGGAATTTAGTTTGCCAGACCTGTGGCTGTAGGCTAGCATCTCCAGACATCAAGAAACTTTTTTTGTCGCTCTTGCTTCCACAGCGGTTCACTGACGCCGATGGTGGCAATTTGTGGCGGCGTTGTCGGTATTGTAGAGGCAGAGACGCAATGTACTGAACTAAGCCTGTGCAGGAAAGTCGGTACAGCATGCATGAACATGCAGCCGCATGGTAACATACTTGGACATGTATAATGGGGAGTATAGGAGTTCTAAGCTTGCATATAGTAATGTTTATGAAAATTTCTCAATTGTACAGCGAAACGCTTGCATAAGATACAGCGAAGCATTTACAAAGATTGAAGGAGGTATCGTTCGATTTTGCCCTTAGCACTTCTGAGGAGTTTGAGAACTCTCTTGTACACTATAACACACAATATTATGCCATAGCAAAATGGCAGAACAAATGTTTGAAAACGAAACAGTGTCTTTTATTTTTTTCACGTATGAGTTGCGTGGATTCTTTGTGCCGTTTTGTAACGTCTCTATAACGGGCATACTAACAACAAGGCTTTAAAGTGGAAAGATGGGCGAGTTGGTATACATTCATAATGGTAACAGCGCGAACAAAACGACGACGGAGTGAAAAGACACAGGACTGCGTCTTGTGTCATTTCACTCCGTCGTCGTTTTGTTCGCGCTGTTGCCATTATGAATAACAACAAGGTTTATTGTAGCAGTTTTTATGGGTTTCTCTGGTCATGATGGAAGTGTATAATGCTTCATTTTTTATTTCAAATATTAAATTTGTGTTTATTAACACGAGCAGTTTGAGCCACCTTTGATTATATATAACAGGCAGAGTTAGAGACTGGGTTGTAGAAGCCAACCTTCATATTGTTTCACGAAACCCAAGCAAATGGAGGTCACCCGGCATCAAAAGCGTTTTACGTGGAAGTCGTGCATTTTGCCCCGAATAAATAAACAGACTTGCCGTAGACGCGATTTATTTCGTTTATATTTGTTGTTGTTGAATAATGAAATAAGCCTACGCATGACAAGTGCCAGAATGATACTTTGATTAACTATATCTTTTATCACTTTAGAGCTTCAATCACGACGGAAGACATGTACCTGAGAATTTTAGAAAAAGAACGTACATCATATTTTCCGCCTCATATTCAGGGAGAAAAAGGTTTTGTATCTCAAACCACTGGTTTTAGAACTTCAGAACACTGCTGCCTTTACCACCAATTTCGACCTGATACTCCGATTACACGAGCTCTTTTATTATTCATCTTTAACATTATGCTTTCCTCGTCGTAGTGTCAACTTCTATCACAAAACAAGACACACGTAGCAACTGTCGTTTCTTTCATGTTTTCTTATTGGGTAGATGAAGGTTTGTTCCGGATCTTCCACTCTTTTTTTTTTTTCTGGGCGCTGCAGTTTTAACAAGCAGGGCATTTCAACTTAACCTTCAGGAGCCGTTTTAACTGGCCACCAACTCTCGTATAGAAAGCCTCGAGCAATATATTGTTATAATTCCAATAGTTAAATATGAACGACGCATACTCGTGACAACCTGGTTCGTCATGCAGGATTGAAAAAAAGGATACGCACAAGAACGGATGCCACAAGCGCTGTCCGTTCCTTGGGCTTTATGCACGATAGCCGTAATCCAGCTTGCCCCGTTCATATTCTTGCATAACTAGGTTCTTTTGACTACCATTGCCGCATATTGCAAAACAAAATCATCGAGATAGCATTATAACGCTGCGCTAGAGAATTCAAAGATCAGCCAAACCATCCGAAGAGAGCACCCAGGTCTTGTGTCCGTTTCCCGAGGCACTTCGTCCGCAACAGGTGGTTTCCGACGCGAAACACAGGAAACGGGAAGCGAACGTTTAAGTGCGCCGCCGTCCGAGGCGAACCAAACAAATACAGCTCAAGAACTCGCGCGAACATTGTCCAAGTGTTCACGAAAAGACAATCAGCGACAAAATAAATACGAGACGGAGCAAAACAAGCTGGCTGAACACCGGCAGGCGCCGCTGCGGGTGCCGGGCAGAGGCGCCTTCTGGCGGCAAACCCCGCCACCGCTTACGGCGGTTTCACGAAAGCGGAAGCTCGTCTTCGTGCTCACCACACGAGGCGCGCGAGGTTGCGGTCTTTCGATTGCCCGTCACTTACGCCCTCCCTGTTCGGGGCATTCCGAAACCGAGCTTAATTTGGCCACTCATCGTTTGTCTTCTTCGCTCAGCCTCACGCGATCGCTGCGAACTGGGCCTTTCGCTCGCGCCCTCGGACTCCGTTTTCGTAAGCCTAACGTGGCGTCCGTCGAGTACGCCTATAAGTGCCTCAGCCTCCTGTCGAAACCGAAACGCGCGCGCTGGCTGCGTCACGCTGCTCTGAAGACAAGAAATTAGAAACATTCGTGGTCGTTCTCTCGGCGTCGTCCGTCTGCTGCAGCGGCGCCTCGTTCGTGATCTCCTGTCATAAGGAGTTCGCGTGCGGCGCCAAACCTCGAAGTGTGTGCGTGCCGTCAATTTTCGCGACGCACATGCAACGGACCGACAGACGACTTCGCAGGGAGTGCGTGTGGCGAGTTGGAACGCACTGCCGTCTGCACTGCGAGAAAGTGGCGAATGAACCGCGGATAATTTGACCCGCATCTTGCGGCTATAGAATGCCGACACGTCGCACTCTCACGTGCGCTTGTCCTAATGACGTCTGCCGGTTACGTCACTCCCGCGTCGATTGTTCTTTCTGTACTGTTCTTTAGCGGCATTAATTTACTTCAGGGAAGCTTCAGTTGTTTTGACGAGTCATCATCTGCTTCTTCGCGAAGAGCAGCTTTGGCTGTTGAACATTTCCTTCTTTATCCCGCACCGCTGACTGTTTCGCGTTCTCCCTTCGTTGTGTTGACATAGTATCAAAGCGAAGACGGGAGTAACGAGTTTTTCATGGCGCATTTCTCAAAAGTCATTACGTTGCGCACGCAAAATAAGCCGTGTGTATTTTGTGGTGCAGCTGCTGGTTGCGACATTGTTTGCCTGGCGTGCGGCACTAATGTGCACGCTTGTGTCGTACCTGGTCCTCTGTGTTGTTGTGAAGGGTATCTGATAGTTACACGGTTAATGAGCAGTGAACAATAGCAAAGGTGGTGTGATGAAGCGTTGGATGTTTGTAAGCATATAATAGATTCATCTGATAAAAGACAGGGTTAATTGGCAATCGCTAAAAGAGGCGTTTGTCCTGCAGTGGACATAAAAGAGGTGACTGAAGACGATGGCGAGAAGCGGTTTGAAGCTGGGTCTGGTGCTGCAATATGCGTTCGATTTTCCTTTGACGGGTCATCGGCCTGCAGTGGAATAGCAGCTGTATCATTCAGATAGTAGCAGTACTTTTATAGTTGGCAAACTCTCAAGCAGCGTTATCTATTCAAGTGCACGCAATTCCTTTGTCACATATATTATCACGTTTATTCCATTTGCAAGGTACGCCTCCGTTGAAATACTTTGTGGTATATTGCTTAATACTAGCCGTAGCCTGTGGCTTTCCTACTCAGATACACGTGCGATGCTGAAATGCCATTCAAAGGCAGTTGAGAAGCACATGTCACTATTTTTTTGTACGGAGAAGATGAAAGTATAGGGAATGTCGGAAATAAATTTTTCATTTATCTTTCCAGCTACGATTATTAAAGCAAGATTTTTTTTAACCAACTGCTAAGGATTTAGGAATCTCTGAGTTCCTCCAATCTTAAACCTGCAAAAAAAAAAAACAATGTGCCATACAGTTGTAAATATGCCTGATCTCGACCAGAAAGATTACCGCTATATTGTGAAAAAGGCTCCTCCGAAACTAACATAAGAAAATGAATTTTTTTGCGTTTATGTAAGTTCTGTTTAACTTATCTCTTCTACACGCTATATAATTAACTATTGTTGGATTTGATGCATCGATAGTTGCAGAACTTCTAACACGAGATTTGCCGTTTCAGAAATTGTACGATGTTCGTCTATCTTGCCACAGAGTTTCAAACCACACAGCTGTGCCTGCCTTCATTTGCCAGAATTGAACTCGAAATAAAATTTCATTATGCAGTGCGACAACTTGCCAAAGAGTGACATTTCTGCGTTGACAGTGCATTTGAAGGGATCAGAATTGCTAGCCACTTATGCCTCCTACAATATCAAATCTGCTCATAATAAAGTTTGCACAGCCGTTGTCGCCTCGCAAAAGTTGTTTTCTGAATCGCTAAACACAGGGATTGCTTCCTCTTTGGTCATTTGAGCAATTTTGCGGAACTTGAATCTAGCCGTATTTCTGTAGCATCCTTCTCACTTTCTCGACTTTCGCAACTTTTTTCTAGATCATTCTCGACCGTGACAGGCTATAGCCAGCTGATTGAGGCAAAAATTAAATTCAGGAATTCCTCGCTTTATTGCCTCACTAAACGCACTAAATAGAAACTTGAACGATTAACACAGTGCAGCACATGTCTCAAATATTCTTACTGCGAGCGATAATTGCCTTGCGGCTAATTACCAGAAGCAGTGCCCAGTCAGGGCTCAAGCCCTGAGGGAAGCCATACGCCAAGACGCTTCCATTCGTCGTCGCCGATGCTTCGGGCTGGGAATGGAACGAATTGATTAAGCGCGTGGCTGAAACCCGGCCGACCTCTGGCTCCCGGGTCCTGCGCGACTTGAGACCGCGCATGCGCAAACGGCGGAATCTCCCCCGCCCTTATTGTGCGCAGAAAGCCTCCTTCGTTCCTTCTGCGTCACTGTGTCGCCGGCTTTGCCGCGCATTATGCAGATGACGCATGCTTCGGGTAGCAAGGATAACACGGTGGATTTGCCTGCGCAAAAGCTGGGGGGGTATGCACAGCGCTGGTTCTTTGAGCTGATTCGCCTCCATATATTTTGCGGCACAAGCATGCATGCTGATAAGCAAGCATTGCTAAGTTTTTTTTTTTTGTGCGAAGATGAAAAGACAGAGGAAGCGAAATTGACAGTTTCGTCTGCAGTTTTCTCATGCTCGAGCCCGGGTGGAATATGGTGAAGAATGAAAGAGAGCCAGATAATAATGCGCATACACGTACAAGCACACACGCAAACAGTCTGTACCCCGAACACTAGGCAGCTTTTACCTGTGGTATGTTAGCTCCAAACACTGCAACAGACGCCAAGACGAAACACACAAGAACGAGGGCTCATCTTTGGATGTTTTGTGTTGGTGTCGGTGGCACTGTTCGACGGTGACAAACCATATATGTAGTAAATATGCTCAACTGTCAGTGCCTCTCGGCGATTCACATAACTCACCGGGGCTTCCAGACCGCAGTAATGCTGTAGAAGGGCATTAGTCGCGCTCAAGCAGATGCGGGGCACCGGCACGATCAAAGTTCGTCATACATCTGCAATTGTATGACGTGCCATGTGTTTAATTAAGCATGCGCGCAACTGAAGTTTTCCGCAATATTGGTCGCCTTCTGTCAACGCAATTCAGAACAGGCCTCTCGCGTTTGGCTTTTAACCCCCTGTCACAACCATCGCTCATGCACCGTTGCAGTCCTTTTATGGAATTTCGGAACAGTGCCGTCTCGCCGTCTGGCTTTTCAGAGAGGAAAAGGAAGCCATTGTAAGCAGCGCTCAATGTTAATAGGGATATTGGGGAAAAACTAGGGATTAGGCACTGTCTCCAAATGCGTCACTTCCAACTAGCCTGCTTCGCCATTCCTCATCAGAATTGCTGTATGCGCGCCAGCACTTTACCCAAGGTACTGCCAATTCTGACGCTATGTTCGACATGCCGCGTTCGATCAGCGATAGTGAAGGAATAGGCTTTCCTTCATCGCAAGGTGTCCTGCGAAGAATTAACTAGGGCACGTGGATTTTGCCAATGATCTTATTCTTTGTAAGAAAAAAAAAATAACAAAGGGAAACGCGACCCGACTGATTCTACGCAATGCCAAAATAAAGGAAAATTCGTCCTACAATCTTGGCTATTATTCACCGAATTCCGCAGCACATTGCAAGAAAACTACACTGGAATAATGGAAAAATGTGCCTTGTTATATCCCTTGGAATAAAACAACAAAACTTTAACAAAAATGAATAGACAGTGCATGATAAGTCACAAATTAAGGGGATAAAAAGGAAGTGCGGCGAAGAGGAATAGTCAGTGACTACTGCAACGAGAGCGAGAAAGAATGTTTACCAAACTTCTTGCTTCGTCTGTGAACACATTGCCAATTTGAACGCAAAAAGAAAAAAAAAAGCTGTTCGAATGTTTCTATGATTCCTCTGGTGCTGAACTCATTCGCAGCGACAGCAGTGAACTCTGACAAGGGGCACCATAAAATTTGGCCTGCTGTGACTTCTAAAACGCACTAATAGACGCAACCAATCTCAGAGTGGGGTACGCAAGTACCCACACAGATTGCAAACTCTGTTGCGGGATAATCCAGGGATATGCATGTCAGATCATTGACCGGTCACTGCAGCAAGAACATCGTTCTCTTCTCAAGTGCAGTGATTAGTGGGGACAGCTTTATTTTTGTGAGATTAGCGTTCTTAGCCGATTATCCAGTAAGCTGTAGAGGGGTACCCGAAGCAAAGCCGTACAAAAAAAAAAAAGACGCGATAGCTGGCCCAACAACAACAACAACAAAAGAGATGGCGATGACGACGACTGTGATAACGTCGACAAAAAAAAAAGAATCGCAACGAGCAGAAAGTGGCGCGATGACAGCACTGCTGGCCAACTGTTGCAGAAGCGCGCCATGGAGCAGGACAAATACATTTTCATTTCCTTGCAGCTTCTTCCAGCGAAACCTTATCCTGATAACGACATACGCTGGAGTAGATATACGTTACGTATATTTAACAGCTGTTGCTGTAAAATCAACCTAATAAGCTGAACCAATCAAAACTCAGAGCATGGGCGACAAAAGTGCATGGGTGCACAAGCAGACGACACTCTGAGACTGGTGATGGGGAGCAGAAGAACCAAAAGGTTAAGAAACCATCACTGCGCCGCGTGGCTGGAAAACAAAACAAAAGATAGTAATCACGGTGCCTTCCTAAAAACTCTAGTGCAATAACTTTGCGCGCAAGCATGGAATCATTTCGGGGAGGATATACCGTCCCTCCGTCTGCTACGAAATGTACGCTAGGAGGGCAGACGACTGCGAAAGAGGGCTGGGTGTAAGAGCAGGGCGGTGTACACACAGGATGAGCCCTTCGATGTGCCTCTTGCGCAGTCGCCTCTCATTTGCATATGTAAATGAAGGCTTTCCCGCGGCGGACGAAGCTGCTGCAGCCTTCCCGATAGCTTTAGCGCTGCCGTTTCACCGAAGTGATGCCTTTTTTCCATGCGCTCACTCTCCTCCTCTCCAACTCTCGCGCTTTCTTGTTCGGAAGAAATTGCCAGTGACTGCAGCCGCGAACACTGTGAACATATGTTCAGCGCGCACTCTCGATTGCCTGTCGAGTATACTGCAGGCCCTGTGTTCTGTGCCGAACACAGCAGGGGTGGATACAGGGCAGCTTACAAGTGATGAGGTTACTCATCATAGCATACAGGAGTAGGGTAAGGGAGAGGAGGAGTTACCTCCCCTCTCCCCCTGGATCCGCCAATGGCTGCAGGAGAAATGGATCAAAATCTTGCATTCTATCCATGGCGTAAATACCCGTAATGAATAAATTTCGAATATAAAGGGGATCACCCCTTCGGGGATCGCCCGCGTAATCATAGATGTCTCTTTTTTTAAGCATATACAACTTTAAGTTCTCCCGACGCAACTGCACCTTTGTAAGCGGTCTATGGCCTGCAGTAGCGTTTTCAAATGCGCACTCATTTGTCACCAGAACCGCCAATAACCCACTCTGCGACTTTTGCCCATGCAACGATCAGCCGCCGTTTTCTGAAGTGCTCTCGTTTTGAGGAGCAAAGAACAGCGCCCTCACCAACGTTGGACGAGCCATACGCTCACCCATTTGCAGAAACAAATATATTTGGACAGTGGCCTACACGGACATCAGCGCGAATGGCTATAAAGGCATTGCTGCGTTACATAAACGAAGTCGCGCTGTCCGATAAAATTGGCGACACTGGACGGTTCTCATTTCTCTGCCGGCGCAAACAGCGAAACACTTTATCCATTCTGGGTAATCAAGTGTAACTTTGGGGCATTGTTCGGGACACTTCTAAATTCTGCCATATTGTCGAATTTGCCGTCTTGCGTGCTCTGATTGGCTTACATCGCCGCTCCGTACTCTTTGACTGGCTCAAAATGCTAACTTGGTAGTAAGTCATCAGAATCGTACCATTGGTGGACGCACTAAGTGCACCGGAATGGCTCGTATAGCAAGAAGAAAATTCTAGCGCGCAGAAAGGCTTACATTGTACGCGAAAATAAGCAGTATAGTAATGAACTGGTACAATGCAAAAGTTACACGAAAAGTGGCGACTGCACGGCACAAGGCGAGATCATTCCATGGACGCGAGGATCCTTCACTTACTGTTCTAAGTAAAAATCCGCTGCAGGAGTTGTCTTTTCAGCCAGTAAATAACGACGCCATGAATGGAAGATATACATGTATATATATATACAGTCACTGAAGAATGCACGCGTCACAATCGTAAAGGCCACAGTGCAATGCCGCCGTCTGCTCGAGGGAGCAGACGAAGAGGTCCAGATGAGCAGACAGCACTTCGCCGCACATTCGCGCGCGAACGTGACGACGGCAATGTGCGCTTAGCGCTAACTCAAAGTGACGCAGTTACATTCGCTCTAGATGCGTACTTTTTTTATTTGTTTTCTGATATACGCCAGGCGAAAATGGTGCGTCGCATTTCTGGTTTACGATCCCAGCCTAAATAAATAAACGAATATCACCTTCAAGCAGCAGACAAGAATCAAAGTAGGGGTGTGAACAGCAGGAGGCCAGAGTTGAAGATCCCCTAGACGACGCAGACGGGCATAAAAAAAGGGTCGTCTGCTTTATTTCCCACCCTCGCGCACGGTCGAAAGAAAATCGGCCTGTGTCTCCAGCTATTTCTTTCTCTCGATACTTTCCTGCGTTTCGGTCCCTTCTACTCGAAGATCACACCCGATTTTCGAAGCCTCTTCGGTCGTTTACGACCGACCGTTGTCCTTTTATTGAGAGCGGGCAATGTCAATTGGCACGCCATAATCGTTAGGCCTTTTGGCGCGCACGTTGCCATTGGAAAATGGATGCTCAGTGAGCGCCTCTGAATACTATTAGTCTGGCGAAAGAAGGCCGTATAAAACACCGCTCCCGTTCCAAGTGCACTGCTATTTTCATGCAAGGGCGGCTTCCGTTTTTCGCGCCTTGGTTCGAGGGGATTTTGTGGAAGAATCAGTAGACGTGAAGAGGAGGTCGTTCGTGGAGATCTGCGTGATCTTTTTTCCATTGCCATTCGATCGTACGTGTTTCACGTGACCTCTTTGTCGATTCGGCGTCGCCAAGAGCTTTCGCATTTGCATCTGTTTCGAGCACACCACCTCAACAAAATGCGACGGGCCGAAAATGTGACGTCTGTTATTTCGCTGTTGTCTGCTTCCTCGTGCCACTTTGTGATAGCGATCGGTGAACATTTTCCTGCTTCGTGCTGCTGTTTTGACGTTATGTACGACAATGCCTTTCATTGCAGTGGACGCTTGCTTCTTACAAGACCCAGAAGAAAACAATATTTGTGCTGAAACAACATCTCTCTCTTTTTTGTTTAGCTTGACGTCCCAAGAGCAAGCGCAATAACATAATTTTCGCTCCTTAACGCCAACGCCGTACTGTATTTCGCATGCGTGAAGCATTCCATTACTGCGGTGCGGATAAAGTAATATGTGCTCGTAGACACGTAAAATACATCACAGAAATAAACAGTACAAAATACAAATAAAAGAAAGCATGCAAACTTGACGCTCGACACAAGCCGTATAGTCCAGTCATGATGACAGCAACAAGAAATCAAATTGAAAAGAAAATCAAAGAATGCCGTGCTGTCAAGTGAGTGCACGTTGGCAAAGGACCATGATGAGCAGACGACGCCGTAGCCGACGACTCCGAAGCAGACGGCTCTGTATGGGGCTTCGGCTGCCCGCGCCACTAGCGAAATGGAGATCTATGGCTGCGTTTGAAAGGACGCTTGTAAGCGGGAACATTCAACACGCATCCCCCGAGATTTCTACCCCTGTTCTCCCCTCTTGGCACCACGGACTTTCCCTCGCCGCTTTGTTCATTGACGTCAGTTTCGTCTTTTTTTCTACCTCATCGTTTTCTGCGAACGACAAAACAAGGGGAACGGGGATGCTTGAGCACCCTCCCGTGGCTCCTGCTGTGTTTCGCTGTTATTTTTTTGTGCCTTTCTTTTCAATGTCTTTCCGAATCCTCCCTTCACGCTCCCCTCCCACATACAACCCTCCATTTCTCCCAAGCCTCTAATACTCGAGAACGATGGTGTCATCTGCATCTTAAACCCTGGAGCATTTTTTTTTTTCGTGCTTGTATTCTTGCATTTACTTTTGGGGATCTCGGCAGCTAGGAACGGAGATCACAATGGCGCTTCAGTGTTCGAGAATGCCAGGAGAGAAAAAAAAAAGGCAGAGAAAGAACTCATGCAGCTACAAAACGTAAACGGCAGAGCAAAATCACGAAACGAGTGTCCCATAGAGCTTGCCTCCATGATCTTGATGTCGCAGACGTGACATGGCGTTCTTATGTCACTCCGAGGGCAAAAGGGACGTGTCGTCTTCTTTAATGCCACCATCCGAGCGCACAGGGGACTGTTAAATGACGTCATCGCGGCCTCCATGGTGCTGTACGGCTAGCAGTGTGAAAGGTGGCGAAGTATCTCGATCCGCTTGTTATCTCAATCTTATCTCTACAGATCCCGTGTGGAAGATGTACACTGAACAACAACACGGCATCCGTGATCTGGCGGAGCTGTTCACCATCTTGCCTTGAGATTAATTAACAAAGAAATTGTTCAATCGTGTCGCCACGCTAGTATGACCGTATAATTTATATGGAAAGGAAAATGTACCTTGGTTAATTTCAGTGAGAAATTGAAGAAACCCAAGTTGGTACAGAACGGTTCATTGAAGAGCAGCGCAGATCTATTGGCACATACCCAGAGCTTCAAGTTTGCGTGTGATTGAGCGTGGTACATACCCATTCGACATACCCAGTCCCGCTACCCCGGTGGCCCATGCCGACGTCAGGGATTTGTTGAAGAGTGACACACATAAACATGCAGTCCGCACTCTGTGACCTAAGTTGTACCAACGATTGGTTTCGAACCCTATTCCCTTGGCACAGCAGCCCGACGCGCTAACCCTTCGACCATGGACTACCCCACATACCCAGGTTCGCGGTAAGATAGATAGATAGATAGATAGATAGATAGATAGATAGATAGATAGATAGATAGATAGATAGATAGATAGATAGATAGATAGATAGATAGATAGATAGATAGATAGATAGATAGATAGATAGATAGATAGATAGATAGATAGATAGATAGATAGATAGATAGATAGATAGATAGATAGATAGATAGATAGATAGATAGATAGATAGATAGATAGATAGATAGATAGATAGATAGATAGATAGATAGATAGATAGATAGATAGATAGATAGATAGATAGATAGATAGATAGATAGATAGATAGATAGATAGATAGATAGATAGATAGATAGATAGATAGATAGATAGATAGATAGATAGATAGATAGATAGATAGATAGATAGATAGATAGATAGATAGATAGATAGATAGATAGATAGATAGATAGATAGATAGATAGATAGATAGATAGATAGATAGATAGATAGATAGATAGATAGATAGATAGATAGATAGATAGATAGATAGATAGATAGATAGATAGATAGATAGATAGATAGATAGATAGATAGATAGATAGATAGATAGATAGATAGATAGATAGATAGATAGATAGATAGATAGATAGATAGATAGATAGATAGATAGATAGATAGATAGATAGATAGATAGATAGATAGATAGATAGATAGATAGATAGATAGATAGATAGATAGATAGATAGATAGATAGATAGATAGATAGATAGATAGATAGATAGATAGATAGATAGATAGATAGATAGATAGATAGATAGATAGATAGATAGATAGATAGATAGATAGATAGATAGATAGCACAGTATGCCCTCGAAAAGTGCGTGAGTAGCCATATGCTAAATATATTAACGTATTTTTTATTCACATCAAAATAATTTTATTCACATCGGCACAATGGTTTGATAATGCGCTTCAAATGTATTTGAAGCAAAACACCTGATATTTAATGTACCCGCGCAAAATAAGGCTTATATTATGTTTGCGCTGAACAAGGACCCGGCAAGCCCCAGGTGTTTCAACAGATGCCAGAACAAGGGAATATTTACCTTGCTTTGATAGGATACTATCGAAGCCTCGTAAATTACCTGGCCAGATCTTGCGGAAAATTTATTCCTGCTACACGAAGGCTTCTGGCATTGGGAATGCCGTCAAGAAGCATCGTTGCTCTGAAGAAAATTTAGTGTCAAGATCTTTGCGTAGTGACATAGTACGCATTATAAAAAGTAACTACGATGTTTATAAGCGCTCTGTCGCCTGATAAGCTGATTCGTCTTGTATGAGTGCAGGAAGTAAAATGCATTTCTGTTTTAATAATAAGAACTTCGGCAACATACAATGCCCGAGAAGACTAGCCGGAGCTCTCTGGAGGCGCAAACACATGCTGAAAGACAGGGAGATAACTTTCATATTGAAAAGGTTTCCATGTCGGAAACAAATTATACGATTTAAGCAACACGAGAAACCATAAAATGCCTTTTATTTCGTTGCATGCTTGTGCCGCACTTACACTAAACAGACAAATGTTAAATAAACGTATAATACAATAATGTATCGACCATTTTATCGAGGGCGCCGCAATTTTGCGATCGCAGCGCCATCTATACTACGGCGCCATATTGGTACGTCGGATCGCGCTGTACGTTGCAGGGCGAACGTAGGGTTGACGACTAGTGGAAAGTTTTCGCATTTTCCTGAGAGGTCTCAAAACAGGTTTTGACGGTTTGGAAATTTCTTTGGGTGTCGTTGCTTAGCTTCGAGCTTCGATATAGCCGCGAGATCAAACGGCCATGGACCTTGAGGGCGCTGCCACAGCTGCGCCCTCGATCGAAATAGGAGGCGGTTCAAATGTAAACATCGTCGATACGTAGCGTATACGTCCAACCTGCGATTATTGAATGGCCATCCTTGAACTCTCTCAAGTTATCACTCAGGTGACAGCTACCAGAGGTGTCTCCGTGTGCCATGCGGTGGGCCGCACCAGCGTGCATTCCAATCCAGGTGGCTATAGCGAAGCTCGGGGGGAAACACGCTTTGCTAGCTTTCGTGCTCGTAATATTTTCCCAGTACGATTCTCCAAGCACTGTTTAGACCTTGCACCCGGACATGAAGCTTTGCAAAATAAAGAATCGCAAAATAACTCGACTAGAAGGGCCGCGAACATGGAGGGTATACTCCAGAAAGCAACCTAGTGACAGTGTCGGACTATGTGCCACGATCAACCAGACCGCATCGCCGAAAAACGAACAACCGCTCCTCGCAACAGCAAATTTACTTTCTGAAGCAATGCGGCACGCGAAGCGTGGCGTCGGCCAGACAGCTTGCCGGCGATATTCGGAAGCACGGGAGAGCCCATGACGTGCACAGGGGCGGTCGGCACAGGGTATATGCACGGCTTTGGTTACAGAAGGAAAAAGAACGCACCTTACTTTTCGTATAGTGGGCACGTACTGTTTCCACAACACGTCCTCGGTCAACTTACACCAGAACTTCGCTGTTCAAGCAGTATAATCTTAGAACACCCATTTGAACAGAATAACTTTAGTGCGAAATAGTTGACCTTGTCCATTCGCAATAGCTGATCGCCTCGAATACGCACCTTTTGCTCATGTCGCCAGTTTGATCACGGGTCCCGAGTTTGTCGCCTTGCGCTCGCTGAAAACAAAATGTAGTGAGCATATACGTGACGAAGATGGTGGTGTCAAGCCTTTCCCTTTCACGCTGGCAACGCAAGGGCGGACGCTTGTCTGCAACTGCAGCGGCAGAGCCCACAGAGTCGCCGCGGCTAAAGACACACTACACATTCGCTTCCGAAACTTATATATATATATTTTTACATTTGCGGGAGATACAGCACGGTGGTAGTCGTCCGACATCGCCGCAATCGCAGACGGAACACGTTCGAATCGCACTAAGTCATAACGACAAAGCCACCGGACCAAGCGGCCGCTGAGTGAAACGGCAATCCACACACATGCCAAATGCGAGGAGGAGGGTCGGGCGGCGCGCTGGTTCGAGGCTACGTTCTTCCTCGCCCATAAAACGGTCTGTATAAGCGATCTAAAGATCCGCTGTGAGCAAGTGATACCTGTCGCTTATAGATGGAAGATACAGAGACTTACCTTGACGGATGTTTGGCTTGGCACGCTTCCTTGATCTTGCACCTATATCGCGTGCTCCGAACTATGGGTGATAAGGGCGAGACATGAAATCACGCATTCTTTTATACTTCACGCAGGGACGGCATATATCGTCGTGTGACCCCTTGTACGTGATAGATCACATCGTCCTCAATTTTTTTTCTTCAAAATTAGCTCGAAAGTGATTATGTGAAATATGTATTCCGGATATAAAGCATGACTCGTGCCGAACAGCCTGGAAATGGTTTAGTTGTACGCTTTCTTTAAGCTCTCTGTGAAAATTAACACCAATTTGAGACAAACTGTTGCGTGGCCACAGACGAAGAAAAACACCCGTGAAGCGCGTTTCGAGCGCGACAGTTCGACGTGAAACTCCAGGATACAGAATGAACGCGTGAACTTACAACACGATGTTACGCCTCCGTTCCTGCGTTTGGCCAAAGAAAGGCGGTGTTTGTCACAAAAAACTGGCGGATGCGGTCACTACGTTCATGTAGACGCTTGGGTTTTCACGGTTGTAGCATAACAGTCGGTAAAATGCGAAGGAAGGTTGGGAGGAGGATATACAGAGGTTATCTACATAGAGAGTCTGTGAATATGAACCACTATGCATTCCCTTAAGGTAAAGTACTTGTCTTTGCATGGACGCGCTATATCGTTTAATGTTTCAGTAAAAGCCTTTCCTTTGATAATTCCTGACCCAATGCAATTTTGTATGGACATTCTTGCGACGAACGTAATCCATTGATGAACATTAGATGAACTGCTTCAAGAGATTGAAAAGAGCATCGGATGGCTGAGTGCGAGCGCTACCATTTTCAATTCGTTGATTGTCTTTCCTAAAAACAAAGTCAACTGCATTCTACTAGCTTCTAGCCAGATGCCGAAAAGCAAAGTTTTCACTGAGTGGACATTACGCGTCTAAGTCAAACAGCACGGGACTATAAACAAACCGATATACACCGTCACCAATCTTAATTACTTTCGTGCGTGCCATCCTTCCATTTGTTGGGCAAGAGTGCTAATGAACCCGAGCATTCTGCAAAAAAAAAAGAAAAAATTCCAACTTGACTCACCCCCCCCCCCCTTTTTTTTTGCGTTACTGTGCTAACATTTTGCCTATGTCGTTACGACGCGCGATTGCGACTAATGACTCCCGTTCGGCCTCAAACATTTGCGTGCCTCGTTAGGCGCTACAGGAGCACACTGACTCCGTGACGTCATCGCTGCTCGCGCAAACGTGTACATAAAAACGCATAAGAAGGCGTGTATGTCGATATTTCGCAGCGAGGTCGCGGGGTAATCGAACTACTCGACAAAGAGTCGATACCCGCGGTCGCAACAGCTTGCAGAAAGCTCACCGGGAGAGTGCACAGCAAAGCGTGGCGGATAAATCAAGTTCAGCCTCGTTAGCGTTGCCTTCCGCTACCGTCGTCTGACGATTTCCTAATGTGATTGTGCCCGGGTGAGCCACGCCCACAAAGCAAACGTCGGTGACATGTTCCTTTCTGTGGACGCGGGCCCGTTCCGTGGGACTTCCATTGCTGATATGAAACAGTCGCATGGCACATATTGCAGCGTCAACGCCTCCGTGGCGTACGCGTATTATGATTGTAGCACTGGCTGGGGGCCGGGAGGGGACGTGAGGGGGGGCTAGAGCAATGGGAGGAGGGACGCAGTGTTAGCGAAAAAAAAACTTCGCGGTGACTTCGGCTATCCTCTGCATCGTCCTCCTAGGCTTCCTCAGATCCTGCCCGGCGTATCGCTGATGGCCATTGTTGGGAGGAAATGCGTACGAAATTTTCGTTGTCGGTATACATTAACTGGCCGCCAACAGGCAGTGATCATCGCGTGATTTTGGGTGGCTCTCAATTGTTACAGGCCCAAAAACTCAAACGGATACTCATCAGGAATGACATTTTAAACTGTAAAGCCACAATAAAAAAAGGAAACAAGAAAACAAACAGGGGCAGCGATTACTCGCGAACTAAATGCACTAGATATGCAATTCATTAAATATTGTTAATACACTTCTCGACTGATTTCTTCGGGGCATATGTTACCAAATTGAAACAGGCCAGTACTAGCTTCATGCTGCTTAGTATAATCATGAGACGATAGCATCATGTTTCGGATATTTTTCCCAAAACCAGGCGTGAGACACATCTGAATTTCGATGTACGACCCATCGGCCCGTTACCCCCCCTCCCTCACTTCCCAATTCCCTGAGAAAATATTAGTAAGCAGACATAAGTCAATCTCGATATGCACGCAATGGAGAGAGAGAGAGAGAAATTAGATGAAATAGCCGGAAGGTTACCCGGAAGGCAAAAATCTGATTTGCTGCCCTGCAATGGGGAGGAGCAAGGGGTGAGAGGGTGGTGAGAACTCAACTGGAGAAGAGAAGCCCGCGCATAGCATGAGACAGACAAAAGGAACACGCACACAAAGCGTAAAAACAGAAAAAGACATACGGGAGTGTTAGAGTCGTTGTGTTTGGTCACCTGCAGAAATAAACTTCAGAATTGCCTTTATCTGCGGTTTTACGTGCCAGAACCACGATGGGAGTACGAGACACGCCCTCTTGGGGCACTAGGCAAGAACTTTGAACACCTGGGGATCTTTATAACGTGCACCGCCTTTGTCGCCTTCGTTGTGACGACCGGCATTCAAAGATCGCCTGCGTAGAAAACAAGTTGACTACATATGACTGCAGTATAGTGATGAATTGTTTTAGGGTTCACTGCTGCGTGTGCGTCTTTGTGACCCATCTACAACTATCTGAGGAACCCAGTAAAGTTGTATTGCAGTTGCGATGATGACGTTGCGCGAGCGTAATATGCATATCTTATTTTGTTGTAGCGCTAGCTGAACGACAAAGACAACATCGAGACACATTTGACACACACAGCGCGGCGTGTGTCACATGAGCCCTTCTGTTGTCCTTGTCGTTCAGCTTGCGCTACAACAACAAAATAAGATATGCTGTACCAACGACCTCATATGTAGGTATCCTCGTCGGAATATGCAGCCGCCCAAATGTATCGCGAAACGCAACTCGAGTGCGACGATGGATTTCGCTGTTTCAAGCGCCATCGAATGAGCGCTTCATCGAGCTCGGATGGAGTGTTCACCCGTCTGAGAGAGTTGATTGGTAGGCTATATTCAGTTTCTTCACGTTCGCCGAGCTATCGTATGAATTTTGATGAAGCCATTCCGCGTTGAAGAGCTGCGAAAGCGAACGGTATTATGACATGTATCCCACGCCTGCACTATGGGAGAGTAAAAACAAAAAAAAGAACAACTCATTGGAATATAGTCGTTTCATCTCGCATACTCAATATACCCATTCTCGGCATTTGCATTTAAATTTACCCCGTGCCGTCCGCGAATTGGAGCCCCAACGCCTGTTCACAAATGCACCCTCCGTCCCCTCCTTCGCTTCAGAAATTTCGGAAAACGCGCGTACCAGTCTTTTTCGTCGAGCGAGCGAGCACCAAAGAACAAGCTGCTCGAATTCATCCGCACGAAAATCGCGAAGCAAGCGTCCATAACCGGCGAAAGTGCCGGGGTTGCCGCGTTTCTTCGTTTTTCACGTGATAAGCGCGGCCGCAGCGCAGAACATTTAGCAGCTGCGGCTGGAGAATAGAAACGCTTGATACGCGTTGGCGCAAGCGAAGTGGACGCAAAATGGTGCGCAGTCGGAATGCCACGCTTTCGGATTCTTCCAGTCGGAAGCGAGTCTAAAAGGCGCTGGCCCCGTTTTCGGCGTCTCGGCGACGACTTGGCGCAAATTGTCGGTGTCGTTGTCAATTATTAACTGGGTGGCACGAAACGGTATTATGCGGGAGAAACTTCGAATGCCGCTCCGTCAAAGGATTCCATTTCTAGGCAGTCTGCAGATGGTCTTGCCCAAGAATGTTGTTGCAGTGAGTGCATGAAGTGAGTGTGCTCGGTCGACGCATCCATGCATGTATCAAAATTTTGAATACCCGAAGCGGAGAAAAGCTCCGGTCGACTTGACGTTTACGGGCACCACAAAGGTTTGTTTGTGCGTGTGTGTGTGCGTACG
Source organism: Dermacentor andersoni (assembly GCF_023375885.2). NCBI lineage: Eukaryota > Metazoa > Arthropoda > Arachnida > Ixodida > Ixodidae > Dermacentor > Dermacentor andersoni. The sequence goes on along the minus strand of NC_092821.1, from coordinate 78,446,512 downwards.
TGCGTGCGTAGCGTGTATGTATGTATGTATGTATGTATGTATGTATGTATGTATGTATGTATGTATGTATGAACACGCCTGGGTATGTGAATGCCTATACATATTGCTTACAGCATGCGAATGAGGTCTCGGGCGTTAGGAGCATGGAGCATTTCTTGTTGGCTAGGTTCGTGGCGAGGCATAGATATTAGAAAATGAACGCACATTGAAACACGCACACTCAAATAGAGGAGATACACACTTGTTGTCTCCTCCCTCTTGTTCTGTGTGTTTCAATTCCCGCCCGCCTCCTCAGAATATCACGCCTGTTAGTATACTAACCTGTGTTACATATTTCTTTGCGATCTAGTAGCTTGCTCGTTTCGCGGCCATCTTGGCGATCCAACTAGCGCCACTCAACAATTCCTTCGACAGACAACCTATGCATGGACCGTGCAAATGCATTTCTCCAAAGGACACGACCTTTGAAACGGGCGCACACTCCTCCTCAACGCGCCCCTCCCCTCCCCCCGTATCTTCGGTCACGCCGCAAAGAGGAGCCGAGAGACAAACGAGCTTTGGCGCCTCGGACGGCTTCATTAACCGCTTCTCATTCTCAATACAGACGTCCGTCTGTTGGCTTCGTTTCTTTCTCGCGCAGCGCCCGCTAGGAGTCGCTTCGGTTCTCATTTCTCGGCCGGCCGCAAACCGCGAAAAAAACTATTTTCCGACGGCGCTCTCAAAGTGGACTCCCGCCGTGAGAGGGTGTGTTGGGGGTGTTGTCGGGGTGTCAGAATAAATGAACACTGCTCGGGAGTAAAGAAAAGGGGGTGAGGGGGGTCGTCACCGTGGAGGGATGGAACCGGATTTTCACGCCTGCTACCTATACACCGTCGCTGTGCTCGCGCGGCCAAGGTGTTTGGCGGTCGGCCGTAATGAATTTTTTATCTCTGTCGAGGGCCTTCCGCTTGTGACGTGGCACGGGCCACGCGTGTTGTTTCTTCGTATAGTGCTCGATGATTGTTTCTTTTTTTTTTTTTCCATAGGGGCAGCCGGCGAGTCTTTCAAGATGCCGCCTTGCGTCGCTGTGCGGTCAGTCGGCAAAAGATTCGTTCTCGCCCTCGCGACTTCATCTCGTGCGAGCACGCCCGGTTTATTTTCGCTTCCTGCTCATGAGGAGGCGACGAAGACGTATCATCCGCGGCGATCCCCCGATCTCGGCCCGCGGTCATGCGCGCCGGCCTCCGTGTCTGTCTGTGTGTGTTGCGCGAGGGTCGTGCGTGCGTGTGCGTGTGTTTGTACCTGTTTGTCAGTGCGCCCGCGCTTGTGTGTTGTGTGTTTTGTGTGTGTTTGTGAGAACCTATCGAGTGCTTGCATGGGTCTGTGCCCGTGCGTGTGTTTTGTGACCGCACTGCCCGTTCAGTCTCCCCAAGGCGTGCATGGTCCACAGTTACGGCAGCAGGAATTGGCAACTTATCACTACCACGGTGCGTGTGCCTGGTGTCCACTATACATGCTTGCGTGTATGCACATTCAGGGGCTGTATCGGCGTATCTTCAAGGAAGCTAGCGAACATAAAAAACTAAAAATAAAGCAGTCTCTTTGCATAACACATCGACTGAAACGACTTGCGAAAGCAAGTTCAGTTCTTTGTCGCGCTCGGTGAGTCTGGCGTAAGGTTATCTTGCTCGTTAATTGCCACTTCAGCGATGCGTTGAAGAACTTTCACCTGCAATCTGCATAAACTGCATGCCTCGGCGATGCGTTTTCTGCAGCGCGGTTTTGTGATGCCAATAGAATATGCACTCAGCGAAGGATTGGCGTAGTATACTTTCCCCCATTTTTTTTTTTTCGTTTGTTGCAAGATTAGACATATGACACACAAGAGGACTCAGGCAAGGTATCAGGAACCAGGGCCCGTAGTCTCTGTCGATCACATTTGGGGATACGTTCACTTTCACGAGATTTCGCTCGGCTAAGGTGCCATACGCAGCGGCATACACTGGGATACTATTTCTGGCACGGCGCCACGATCCCTTTCGTAACTCAGGGCCAGAAAAGCTTTTGCGCGTAGACGCTCGAGGCTTCCGGCGCTAATCACCCGACATCTCGTGAAAGTGAAATTATCAACGAAGTGATCGTCCGAGACTATCACCACCATGTTCACGCTGAGCATTACTGTCTGTGCAGAGCAAGACATAACGCGATTACAGATTTCTGAGGGAAATAGGATGCGCAGGAAGCTTCGCGAACAACTCCTATCCCTACGAAGTGCAACTTGCCGCCTCAGGAAAAAACGAACTATTAAAATGAAGCTGTTTGCCTTAGTGTTCCCGAACGACAAGTCAGAAGCTGTCTCTCTAGAGTCTTCTCTAGTATTTCACGCAACTCCATCGACGCTCTTCGCTACTAGCATCTGTGATCGCACCACTCGAATCTGCATCGTTCTCAGGACAGACGACTGCACGCAACTCTTCAACGAAGTGCGAGTCGCGCAGATCACAGCGGGAGCTCGCACGCGAACTCCGCTTGTTGTGAGGAGGCGAATGAGAGAGAGAGAGAGAAAGAGAGAGATAGAGACCGCTCGCGCGCTGCGTGGCGTCTTTGTCTGCAATGCCGCTGTCGAGCGCGTGCAAAAATATTAATTGCGGAGCGTGCCGTGCACCTCCATCTTCCTCGCACCTCTCGAAATCTGTTGTCTCAATACTCGCCCCTATCAGGGCGCCGCCGCCGCTTGGGTGAGTCGAGCACTTCTTTCTTTCGCGGGCCGCTCTTTTCAACATTCCGCCGCGTACTCGCAGCCTTCGACCGGCTGGCACGAGCTCGAACGGTGGCGGCTGCTTTGTGGCGGAGGCAAATAATTGCTCTTAAAGGAGGGGACGACGCAGACGCGCCCGTCATGAATGGGCGTGGCCAAGGCTGGGTGATTAAAACGTCACGTTGATTACGGGCCCGTGATTAAAATGGTGTTCCTTCTCTCCCCTCCTCTCTCTCTGCGCACGGGGAGGCTATAACCCCTCTCGTTTTGCTCGCAGCGTCAGAGCGCGGCCTTGCATTAAAGGCGTTCTGCTGCCCAGAAAGAGGTCGCGGGTTAGATTCCGTGCCGTGGGCAGCCATATTTCGTCGGTAGCGACGTGCGAAAAAATGCTCGCATATACTTAGAGGAACGTTACAGGAACCCAGCTGGCCAAAACTTTATCCAAGACACAGCACTATACAGCATCCCTCGTAAAATGCAGTCCAGTTTCGAGGCGTTAAGCCCCACAGTTGAATTTTGAATTGATAGTGTGATAGCATTATCGAAGCGGCGGGGCAATGGGGAAAGACGGGCTTCCCGCACGTGAGGTTGTTTTGGAGGTTGTATGTGGACACGAAAGACGGGCTTACTGCGTCCGTGCGCCCCTGCATACGACCTGAGCCGAATTGGTTGTTGCATGGCTTCTGGGGTGCAGTAGCGCCTCCGCACGTGGAACCCATCTCGGAGGCGACGGGTACGGTGCAGTGCCGCAGACTACGCTGCAAGTTATGTGTAGCCCAAGTGACACAAGGCAGTGACCATTATGGGTAGAAGCGGGCAAATAGTCTCCCACTCGCTTCTGCGCCGTCCGGGAGACTTGGGAACTGCAACATTCGAATATATAGCGTAACATGTCCTTACCGCTTCTCTGCGGCTCATTTGAAGGTTGGCTCTCTTTCGTCTGTTTTGGTTTGTTTTCCAGAAATAAATAGTCGTTGGGAGTGATTCAACAGGACGTATTGTACCCACTAACGAAATTCGTAATGCGTTTCTCTTTCCGAGAGCCGATTGTGGTTGTCCGGCAGCACTCGAAGGATCACTCATCTCTCTGTGGTTAGCCGAAAGCTGGGCTCGCGGCCGCCTCCATGTGCACACAATCGCTAAAGGCGCTAGGTGGGGCGTGACCTGTGGTGGCCGCTTGTAAATGGCGGAACGCTGCCGAAATGGAGTGTCTATACGTTGCGCACGAGGCCGTAGATTGAACAGGGGTGGATGGCGTGGCGGGAAGGGTGGCGAGAGGAGGTAGAGGAGGTTGCAAAAGATGATTCCGCTCTTGTGTGAAAAAGGGGCTGCGGATGACGGGAATAGCATCCAGGGGGACGGGCAGGGAATGAGGGTCGGGGGGGGGGGGGAGAGCAGGAAGGGGTAGGAATCTTTGGCAAGCGCGCACAACGTGACGATGAACTTGAGTGCTAATAGAGGTCAGACAAGAGAGGAAGCTGCCAAAAGAAAGAAAGAAAAAAAAAAAACACGAATTCAAGACGCGAGAATGCACGGTGCCGTCAGGCGTGTAATATAATTACGCATTCGCATCGCGGGTCTTTGAAGATGAGCCGCTGCGGTGAAGATTGTTTCGCGCTCAGCGTGCCGCTGTCCAACGTACCGCACGTCCGCCAAGGTTGTCGTGGGTTGGAAACAGAAGGCTGGATTGAAAGAAGAACAAAAAAAAAAAATAAAAATAAAATACGACGCAAGGAGAGGCTGCCCGCAACTGGGTTGTATAACACGAATACATTAAAGACAGCAAGGTAGGAAGTTTGGAAAGTGTGGCACGGCTGAGTTGGCTGGCCAGCATACCGGGTGTTTAAGCGAACACTTTCAAAATTAGAAAAAACAAAAACAAAACTTGCCTGTGGCAGACAGCTGAATTCCAGTTCTTGGGCTGGTCTGCTCGAAGAGGCAGATATTACTCACACAAAGAATTGAAATCCATAATCGACTAATTAACCAAAAACACCGATGAAGTTTTAAACTGTGTACCTTGTGGCACATATGGCAATTTACGAATTCTAAGCGGGGAGTTTGACAAGGCGTGATGACGCCAGTTTCGAGTTACGAATTCCCCAACTTTGCGGAGAAATTCATTGGCGTTCCACTTACTTTCGAATTTGAGTGCATAACATGACATTTTGTTAAGAAAGTAAGTGGAACGACAGTACAGTTTTACCGCAGATATAAGAGTGCATATCTCGTACATGGTATCAGCCACAGAATTATTTTCAAGTGGATATGCCTTCCAGTGTCACCCCCTAGAATTTGTAAATTGCAATATGTGCCATAAGGTAATTAGATAAAAGGCTAATTAGTGCATCTTTATTAGTTAGTTGATTATTCATTTCAATTTCTTTGTGCAAGTAATCTCCGCCTCTTCGGATAGACCAGCTCATGGAATAGAGCTGTGCTATATGTGCCACAGGCAATGTTAAATGATTTTTGAAAGTGTTCGCTGAAACTCCCTGTATATGCAGAACACCGTTATTTGATTTACTGAGGGATCGATTGGTTGATCGATTTAGCTTATGTCGCCAATCAAATTAGGGATGCAAAAGACCGGATAACGGAGTTTATTTTCACCACCTCATCTTCATAAACGTGCATCTGAATGCATAGGTCTGAAAAGAAAAAAAAATATGGAACTGACTGAAGCTGACTCACGAAATGTATTTTTTTAGATTACGGCTCACTCAGACATAAAAACATTATATTCAGCTGTATTTCGCTCGGACTCAACTCCCCAAAATAGGTATAGGCCGGGCTCACTCAGACTCACTGGTTCGTCTTAGTCTGTGTTAGACAACTCATGGGTGACTTTGCCTCTCTACCCCTGATTATAAGCGCACCAGCGTTTTAACCGTTGGACCCTGTAGAAATGCGATCGCCGCGGCTAAAACAACGTGAACGGCGACCGCCTTTTCTGAAACTATTTAAGGTGCATGTAGGAGGTGGGTACCGTGGTTGACACCGGCTAGACATTATCGCTTAACCGAACACGTGGCAAAGGTAGGCAGACCCAAGCAAGCGAATATCGAAAAACTGCACGACAAAATGATAACAAGAACTTGTGTGCGCTCACGCGTATTTCGAGAGAACGTTTTCGATTACGCAAGATAGATTGTGAAGGGTGGTTTGCTGGCCGAGTCAGTAATACATGCTTGACTTAGCGCGAAATAGCTCAGGCTGAGGGAAAGAAAACAGAGACGCAGCGCACTTTGACGCAGAGTTTGCGAGTCTCGCACCACATGCGAACATTGATGCGCACCGTCAGGACTCGATAGTATTAGTGGCTCTGTTCGGGTAACACAAACAGGTGCACTGACACGTAAGGTCACGCAGACCATGCGCATTAGAAACTGTTTATACCCCGTTTGGCATATATATAGTTACGCCAGGTATTCTTGACTCTTCTTGCTAAACTTCCGACTCGTTTGTACGCTCAAATACTGCACTTAGCTAGCACTGTGGTGTGAGTTTAATGCCATCGTTGCGTGCATTACTTGCCACTTCTGTGCACAATAAATGCCAAGTGGGCGTCGTCTGCTCCAACGCCGCTAAAGGATTTTTTGATGTCGGTGCGATTGGAACGGTCGTGCCATCTGTCACTGCTAGAGCGAAAACACGGTGTTCACCATAGTCGTGACAGATGGCCTCATGATTCCGTTGCGAGGGGGAGGGGAGGGTTAAGTAATGGCCACAAAGCGGTTCCCACTGCAGAATTCTATGTCCGTGCAAAATTATAGCGAAGGTCAACAGGGCGGTCTATCAAGAACAGTTAGGCATAAGTGGCAATCCAATTTGCGGAACACGCAATAGTGGGAAAAAGTCTACGTACGTTTCATGTTTTACGTGTCTGCGTATCTGTGTCTGCCCCGCGAGCAGTGCAACCCGTACCACAGGTGCCTCCCCAACACCAATTAGCCTCTGTCGAGACACTTGTGAACGTTGCGCCGTCAAGAAGGACCCGCAGTAGCGGCTCTGCAGGCACCGCAGCTGCGCCGTGCTCATCGACAGGCGAGCCGCGTGCGACCCCGGATGACCGGAACACCACCAAGGCCTCGCTCGCCGAGAGGAGTTTAATTAAGACGCCGAGGCCCAATGCTCGGCAGGGCGGCAGCATCGGGGCACCTTCGCGAGCCGGAGAGGAGGGAAGTGGCTTCCATTAACGCCTTCGGATGGCTCGACGGCGGCTTCTTGAACGGGATGGCTTGCACGGCTGCCCGGGCGCGCGCGCACGTGTCTATTTATCGCTTCGTGCGCTCATAGTCGTAACCCCCCTCCACTCTCCCTACATGGCGCTGCTCCACCCCCCGGTTGACTGCTCCCAGCGTCTCCGTCGCGCCTTTCGAACCTTCGCCCCTTTTTTCATTAATTTTCCGCGACTCCGCCTTCTTTGAACGGCTTGCTCCTTGCGTTCAACAGTGCTGCATGAAACAAAGAATAACGCTACGAAAGAAGGAACGAAGAAAAAAGAAGTAAGGAAGGAACGGTTGGTCAGAAAAGATAAAAAGGAATTTAAGGAACTGGTCGAAAGAATGAGTATTAGTCCTGTTCAACTTTGAAGGCTTGCGTCTGAGCACACCTTGCACGAAAACAACGTACCTTTGTCCTCACCATTTAGGAATTTGCCACTGTATTGATTCGATTCAAAGCTCCAGGTGGCATTACATCACGTATGTCATGATGTTGGAAGTGTCTTGAAGGATCGTTTGATGTCAGTGAGTTATGTATCTTCCAGTAACTGTACTCGGTAGCAACGTACTGGTATATAGTGGAAGATGCACCGCTGTCCATCTCGAAGAGATCCTGCACGTCAGCCGTTTACGTTCGCCCATTTCCATGACGTCACGACGGATACAAAGTTCTTTGAATACCGGCGTGTCTCAGCGACTGTGTTTCGAGCACAGAGGGTCGGTGTATTGTGGTACTGCTGGCGGAGCTTGTGCCGAATTCTTAGATCGTCACCGGGCTAAGTTGGAAGCTATCACCTATATTCGGGTACCGCTCTTATTCCATAGTTCGTATTGTCCGTAAGCCTTAGTCGCTCTTTCGTCCCTGTAGCGGCAAGCCGGCACTTCTAACAAATATCAACTACTGGTCTACAACAATTCCTTCCGAAATCCAAGATGGGCACACGGGCATCAGATGCATACAGTTGTATGCAGTGACGCAGTCGGCACTTTCCCAGGCGGGAAGCCCGCGCACTCATCGCATTACGTGGCTTATCCAACTTCCAAGCAAGCGGCTCTTCTTGTTTCCCGGCATTGGTCGGGAAGGAGCTTACAAAGTGGCTCTGTTTCCACTTCGTCCGGCGCCTCGACGCATCCTCGGTGCTCCGGACGCCTTCGGATCCCACTCTGAATGATTGAGAGCCTTGTTCCGAGCTGAGCCGAGTCTTCGTACAGCGTCGGTCTCACTGGCTCGGAGCTTATACGCTTCTCACGCGCAAAGTCCGGATAGGCGAACTTCGGTCAGTTTCCTATCCGCTCGCACAGGGCTCGACTGGGGAACTAACCGCCTCGAAGTCCGGTTCTAAATGTCTAATCAAGTGCCGGTCGAGGCATGCTACGCGCCTACGCGTTTGCGATGCGTTGGTCATTCTTTATTGACGTGGCAGAAACTCTGTTTACCGGAGGAGTTGGTTGAAATGCTCTCCCAAGGGGCGAAGTCCTGCGATCATTCGCCGGTGTATTATAGGCTTCGAGGATAACTACCAAGGTGATCTTGTAGCTAACAGTGTTTGTCACCGTATTGTTGAGAGAGCGGGCATTTGTGGCGGTCCTGCCGGGATCGCGGTCTTACACTAGGACGACGGTTAATCCGACGTCGCGATTGGAAGAGTAGCACAAATCATTGTCACCGTTTCGGTCCGTAGGGAAGGGAGGAGTGATACAGGGGAATTATGATGTCACAGGGAACGATGACGAATTTTACCACTCTTGGACTGTCTTTGGAACACCTGACACGTCGAAGCGCTCTAATGAGACAGATATGTACAGGAGAACGGAGATCAGGGGCGACTTGCGGGATCATTTAATGTGGAAAATAATAACGATTTTAATACCATGTTACTAAAGGTTGCCCAGACTGTTCCAACTTTGTACCTAAGCTACGGGGACCAACTTCGCGCCCAACTTCACGCAGCTGTCCTTAGCTCGGCGGCACTTCGCTGACCGATCGTGCGACATCTGAATCAAAATACAGGGGGAACGCGAGGCATACATGTCTCTTCGGGCTAGCTGCTAGCTCGTTCGCATTTGTATGCCGTAGTGAACACGTTTTAATGCCGCTGTCGAATGTTATACATGCCTGTAGGCGACCGCTTACTGGAGCGACTGGCAGAATGTGTGGAATTTGCTGTAACGGCACACTGGAGCCGTCTGACGCTGTGAAGGTGAAACCATATATAGGCTATACATGGATGAAACAAGGTATGCGTAATATTTTGCCGCTATGACGACAGACGGCCTTGTGGTTGCGTTTGCACAATTTGTACACTTTCTACTTCTCAAACAAGCAGGCGACGTGTATTCCGACTTAATCTGAACGAGACAAATAATAGTGCATTGCATCGAAATGTGGCATTAAAATGTATGCACCATGAAATGCATTCTTTGCACGAAATATGACTGCGAATGGACGAGCAGTTTAGCAGAGAGAGTAATGTATACTTGGCCCTCATTTAAGCAACGCAGGGTCGGATCTACGCTATTCTACCTTCATTTCGCAGGAAAAAAAAAAGCACAGATAGGAATCCAATGAATAAACCTTTTCTTATTGGAGCAATACGGGCCTTATAATTACCCGTAGTACACACGAATCATACAGGAGCATTACACACGCAAACCTAAAGTGTCAGGGTCGCAAGAAAGCACTCTAAGCTTCCCACATCCAACACTCAAGCAACACACAGCGCGGGTATGCTTACGTGCACCAGCATTTTGTGAAAGTGGTAGTTTTTTTAGCAAAACGAATTTCCGAGACTCGGCGTCAGCGCATCGATGCCCAGCAGATGAAAATCTGCGGTATAGTCAACGATCGGCGCATTGCTGTTAGCTGTATACTGGGCTGAGTACGTAGAACGCGCGCCGCAAGGTAAGCGGGAATGCTACGTTAACGTATACAACGAGCTCAAACTCACTGGACAACTCCGTCGCATGCAATCGGCACAGCCGACACGGCCACATTGAATCAACCGGCTGCTTTAAGCACGAGTAGGCCCATCGATACAGCCTAAACGCCGGGCCGTGTCACCCCCGGTGCTTCTCCACTCGGACTCTCTTCACGTCATCCTCAGAGCAGTGGGACAAACGTGTGGACGTACAACTGCAATTTTCGTACTTGCATGTCACAACACAACTGCAGAATTGTCACCTGACGAGGCTGCAACCCCGCGCTGAGACCCCGAGTCGAGCTCGCGTCCGCTCTGTTTACATCCGGCGACCCTACGACTGCGCTGAAGGAGATGTTTTTTTCTGCCGCAAATTAAGACACACACAAAAGGAAGAAACATAGACAATGTGCAATCTACGGTAAAAGAAAAGAAAACGTGTCCTTCAGCAAACACTAACTAGGCCAATAAAGACTTTGTTGAAACGACTGTGCTGCATGGAAAGGCTCCTTCGTCAATCGATACCTCTCGTGAGGGAGGAGATTGCGTGCGAAATCATCCCAGTGTCCTTGGTCATCGAAACAAAGATTCCCAGTGGGCAATAGTGTGGCGAGGGGACACCGAGGCACAGAACAGATTGTCGCAATTGACTGCCATGTTAACTGGGGCCAACTGTTCCCCAACGTCCCTAGCCTTGGTAAGAACCAATCTGTTTGACTACAGTAGAAAAATGTCGCGCAGATGCATAACACCCTGCGGAACGTTTATATTGTCACGATTCACGAGCAGCAGGAACTGATAAAACAGGGCAGGACACTTTAATTGCAGGCAAACTGAAAAACGAGCATACAGGCAATATGTAATTGTCCCAACTGTTGCTGTCGACACCTGGGTTCCTAAACCACGGAAAAGTGTTAGCGCTATAGAGCTTTTTGTGACGATGGGTGCCAGCCAATCGTGACAAGAATATGTAAAGAAAAAAACTTTTGCGTGACGCATGTGGGGCATATCCGAAATTCTTTTATGAAGACGTGTGTTCTGCGTGTGATCTCATCAGATCATATGAGATTATTGGATGCATGGCATACGTGTCATTAGCTAGTTGTTACGAACGACAAGCTTCGTCCTTTCTGGTCTAGCGCTTGAACACAATAGGTAACTACGCGGAAGCACTGCGAGCTCTGTAGACTGCGCGAGGAACAGCTCGCTTTCCCGCGGCTCTAGAAGTGACGAGAGCGGGAGCCTTGGTGTTAATTGTGGAATGAACGGAAGAAGAAGAAGAAGAAGAAGAAGGGTCGGTATACGAGTGCTGTTTTTGCATATTGTGCGCACCCTCACCACGCAGATCCCATCGCATCGGTCACCCGCTTCAAGTTTTGCGTCGGCGAGCTCGTACCACCACCTTCACGAACGCATTTTTCTTTCACGAGCAGCAACTGACTAGAACGGCCTTCCCCATCATGTTGCTGCCATAACCTGTCCGTCAACATTCTCGACCGCTGTAAACGCCTGCATTTTGTAAACCCCACCCCTTATGTAACACCCCATAAGGGGTATTTAAGGAAAATAAAGCGATGTGATGTGATGTGATGCGATGTTAGACCGGATTTCGCTTTTAAATATGATATGCTGGTATTGTAAGAATAGCACGTATGAATGAATCTAGTGGCTCGATTCTGTAGTGATTCTAGTGAAGTTATCAGATAGATTGGGTCAGGGCTCCAGGTAGTGGATGCATGTTCTAATTTTGTTCTTACCAGGGACGTGTATGCAAGAAGTTTTACACTTGGTGGTGCATGGCGTAAGGGCCGTTTAAAAAAAAAAGATCAGTGGTTCTCTTAGCTGATGGGATGCTTGTGACGAGGTGTTCTGTATTGCATAACCTGGCGCGGTTCTCAGTGGCTACGGCGTTGTGCTCCGGAGCATGAGGTCGCGGGTTCTATTGCCGCCGCCGTGACGGACGCACTCCTGTGGGGGAGAAATGAAAAAAAAAAAAAACGCTCGGTAATTGTGCTTTTGATGCAGGTTAAGTAGCAGCCCCAGGTGGTCAAAATAAATGAGCAGTCGACTACTATGTCGGCCCTTATGACGTTGTGTTCAGTTTGGAAGCAGTTCTAGTGTTCTCTTTCATATTGGTTCGACGGGGTGGGTTGATATCTGTCTAAGAAGGACTCTGTATGGTTCTCTCTTACGAAATTAGGCTAATGAGAGCACTGTATGGTTTATTTTATTATGAATTCGGTAACGTGTGAAAAACGTTTGGAAAGGTCTGGTTGTGGCAATCATCATTCAATGCGCACGAGAGGATGGAAGGACCGAAAAGCAAAATGTGAGGGGACGGGGTTGGGGGGGGGGGACGCGTGAAATCTAATCACCGCAAATGGTTTTCCTTTTCGCCTTTCTCCGCCGCGGGAAAGCGTGCAGAACAAGTGGGCGTGATCTGTTTGCGCGGACACAATTTGTCTCCCGCTCGGCTCGGGCTGTTCCTCGGATGGCGCCTCCCCCCCCCCTCCCCCCGCGCCTCGCAACCCCAGTGCGTGCACGTTGGTTTGGCCGGCCACGGGCTCGGGACGACGATGGATGAGCGCGGCCGCTGCCTCGTGTTGTAAACGAGGTCCCTCTGTCGTTGCGTTTCGTATCTGGCTTGCACACAGAACACATACGTACAACCGAAAACCCGGGAACGTGTCCTAACTGGCCGACTCCTAGAGCCCACGGCAGACACGGATCACCTGCACTGGCGTCGCAGTGCCCTGCAACGGGGGACGTGGGGCGCGAAAGCTTAGGGAGGCCTAACACAAATGTTCTCGTACATTCGTGGAAAAGCTATTCCGTTAGAATTGTTCGTATGAGAGAAAATTTCCACCCGCGAGCAAATTCCAAAACGCCCATCCTTGCCTGTTTTGTTTGCTGGTTGTTTGTTTGTTTGTGTCTGTCCACCACTTCGCTCTAAGTTACCAACGTCAAAACACAACGCCATCTAGCCTAAGAGTAAGCCCTAACGTAGATTCCAACCAGTCCTGATGCTGGACATTTCGCAAGCGTAGGCGGCCAGCCAAGGACAAGGAACACTTACGAACGAAAGTTTTGTTAATTTGATCTCTGATGAAAGGGTAAAGTTGTCATCCGCCTGACTGTAGAACGAAGCTATACAGCGGGAACCCTTTCCACTTCGTAGCTTCGTGCTACAGCCGGTCGCTATCCACCTTTTCCCATTCATAGACCTTGCTCCACCTGGCAGGCTCTCCCAGAATTGATTTGTAATATTCGGCGCCTGATGTTTTAGGCGAGTGCAACCGATATATATTAAGCAACACATTTGCTCTAATATGAGTTTTAGGGGGGCCTTGCTTATGGAAAGAGCTGCATAGCACTGCTTTGTTGAACTCATGTTCGACTGCGTGGAACTCGTAAAACACTGCATAGGACTGTTTCGTCGATTCAATGCGATTCTATGCTGATTCTACACTCTGGAGTGCTACACAGATTATGTTGATGGGGCTACGCTGTTCTCGCGACTTAAGTTGTTATCTAGACTTCTAAAGTTCGCAGTAATAAATAACAAATTTCTAAAGAACAATGGCATAGCGGGCGAACATGCGGCATTGGATCCACGGTGACGAGCCGCCTAAACGTTCCTAACGACCTCTGCGTAGAGTTCTGTGCACTAGAGCCACTTGTATACCTCCAGTTTCGATAAGCATTAAATTGAAAGATATTTCACCGACCATTAGATTTTCGCTCTTAGCAACTCAAGTTGTTCTTGATTTAAGATTGCAGAGTGTTTGTGTCGATCTACTGACACTTCTTTTTTGTTTTTGGCTTTGGCCTGTGCAAAGGACAACAGATGGTCGCAGGTCTTAAGGGCAGAAAACACAGTAATAGCTACTGATTTAGAGGCTAGGCCAGCGCGTCAATTGGAATAAGCCCTACTGTTCGAATGTACGTCACAGTGCGGAAAACGTGCATAGCTGGTTGAATTTTTCAGGTGAAGATTCTTGCATAGCATATATGCAAGACTATAATCAGTTGATTATATTTTCGTAGAAAGTCACAGTTACCCACCCAGCGATAGATGAGGACTCAGTTTAGCTGCTTGAGGTCACGAACTTTAACGCAAATGAATGCGGCAGTGGGAGGCGCGTAAGAGAGGGCCTGAGAGATTGGTGGGCGCAGTGGTAGTGCATACAACTTGCACTGAAGCAAACTTTCTTACTGTGAAGATTGCACTGGCCTCTTCTCCTCACTTTGCGGGTGCTATCGTTGCTGCTGTCCGGCAGAATATGCAACAGCTTGAGTCACTGAGTATTCACCGCTGGGTATGTGCAACTGAAACGGTACCACTGGGCACGTGTGTACACGTGCCCAGTGGCACATGTACAACTTAGGACACTGGGTATGCGAAAATTCTTGGCCGAACTTCTAGAATGGGTGTGTGTCACTGTGCAGGTGCTCGTACGGGCAAGTAGAGCTAGAGGCAAGAAGTGAGAGAAGTGGTTCTTGTAGGGAAAGGAGGAAAGGCTGGCACTATCTTCTGCAACCCTTGCGGGCGCACGGCTCAGCGCCAGCAGGGGAGAGGATATGGGAGTGAAGGAGATTAAAGGAGGGAGAAAGGTAGAGAGAGAGAGAGAGAGAGAAAGGCAAAGGAAAGACAGGGAGGTTAACCAGAGATTATCTCCGGTTGGCTACCCTGTACTGGGGGAGGGGAAAGGGGATGCAATAGGTGAGAAAGAAAGAAGGATAAAAAAAAAGGAATAAAAAAAAAAAAACCGAAGCACACACACGCACGTACACACGAACTATTTCTGTGGGCACTGTCACGCAACCCGCAAAGGCATTCCTAGTCTTACGCAGTGTCACCGTACAGTCCTGCGCCACACAGTGTACTGTCACAATTTGTCAGAAAGTCCCGTGTCTTTCAAGTATCGCAGCAGCGCCTTCATAGCGGATCGCGCTGATGTTCGCGTAGGCCAGGTTCCAAGGATCTTGCTTTCTGTCATTGGGCGCTTGTCCAGTTTGTCTAAGGTGGCTGAGAGGACAGTTCTTTGTGGGTTAAAACGAGAGCACTGACAAAGAAGGTGCTCGATCGTTTCGTTGCACCCGCAGAAGTCACACAGTGGGCTGTTGGCCATTCCGATAAGGAAAGAGTAGGCATTTGAAAATGCTACTCCAAGCCATAGACGGATAAGAAGGGTGCAGTCACGTCGTGGAAGCTCGGGCGGAATATGGAGCTGTAAATTAGGGTCCAGTGTATGGAGGCGTGCACTTGTGAAATCGGATGAATTCCGCTGGGCTAATGTCAGGTCACGCGCAAGTGCGGCAAGTTTTTTCGCTGCGTCGGCTCTCGAAAGAGGAATGGCAACGGAGTTGACGCCGTCATGGGCAGATCGGGCAGCTGCGTCTGCTCGATCATTGCCATGTATGCCACAGTGACTAGGCAACCAGTGATATATTATATCGTGTCCTTCGTCAACTAGTCGATGGTGGACTTCTCTGATCTCTGCGGCGAGCTGCTCATGTGATCCATGGCGCAGTGCTGAGAGTACACTCTGCAGGGCTGCCTTGGAATCACAGAAGATTGACCATGCGTGGGATGGTTCCTCCTTAATAAAATGAAGAGCCGCACGCATGGCTACCAGTTCAGCAGCTGTCGTTGAGGATACATGTGACGTCTTTAGCTGTATCTTGACGGATCTTCTTGGTATCACCACAGCGGCAGCTGCGCTTGCAGATGTGACTGAACCGTCGATGTAAACGTGTACGCGGCCACTGTGCACCTCATGTAAGAGTTCTAACGTGGCCTGCTTAAGGGCAAACGATGGCATGTTGGCTTTCTTCATGATTCCTGGGATGGTGAGGCGTATGTCAGGTCTGTGCAGGCACCATAAAGGTAAGGATGGTCTTGCTGCAGGCATGTAGTTCGATGGCAGTGAGTTACGATTGGCATCAATTAAACGACTGAAAGTTGTGTGTGGCCTTTCTGTGGGTAGAGCGGCAAGATGGTGAGAAGGTAATCGGGCAACGTGCCGAATATGCGCCCTGAGAGCGTCGGTTGCCAAGTACGTTGATATTGGGTGATCTCGAGCTATGACAATCGTTGCCGCTGTAGACGCACACCTCGGAAGACCGAGACACGTCCTCAGGGCTTGAGCTTGTAGTCCCTGGAGTATACGCAGGTTTGTTTTGCAGGTGTTCCCAATCACAGGGAGGCTGTATCTTGCGAAACCGAGGAACAAGGCGTTATACAGCTGCAGCATTGACCGCACCGAAGTGCCCCATGACTTTCCGCCGAGAAATTTGAGGAGATGTATTATTGTCAATAATCTCTTCTTCAAGTATGAAACATGCGGGCTCCATGATAGGTCTCGGTCAATAATTACCCCTAAAAAGCGGTGTTTCCGTGCATTTGCTACTGCTTGCCCATTGACCTTTACACTGTAACGCTGCATTTCCTTCCGAGTGAATGTAACAAGGCAGCATTTCTCTGAATACAGCTCTAAGTTCTGTTTTCGCAAGTACAGAGATGTTATCGTAGCTGCCTTTTGTAGCCGTGCTCGTACCTACAGTCGTGTTACGGCAGACGCCCAAATGCAGATATCGTCGGCATATATTGATACCTGAACTGTGTTGGGCAAGCATCGGACTAGGCCAACGAGCACTAGGTTGAATAGCGTCGGGCTCAACACTCCGCCTTGCGGTACTCCACGGCACGCTTGGTGTTGAGTCGTGGCGCCATCCTCGGTCATCACGAAGAAATGCCTGTCGGTCAAATAACTGCACAGCCACTGAAAAGTGCGGCCACCGATTCCGGCTTCAATAAGAGCATTTATAATGGCATAATGTGCTATGTTATCATAGGCGCCTTTTATGTCTAGGAATAATGCAGCAGTGAGTCGTTTCCGGCGTTTTTGATGCTGAACAAACGTAACCAAATCGATGACATTATCTATGGATGAGCGCCCTCGCCGGAAGCCAGACAGAGCATCTGGGTACACGTTGTAATTTTCCAGGTACCATTCCAAGCGCGTCAAAATCATTCGTTCCATTATTTTCCCTATGCAGCTGGCCAGAGCGATGGGGCGGTACGATGATAAGTTTAACGGTGATTTACCAGGTTTGAGAAGTGGAACCAAGCGGCTGCATTTCCAGTCGCGTGGAACCAAACCGTTGCGCCAGGACTCGTTGTAATGGTTTAGTAGCATGAGTCGTGCTTTCTGCCCAAGATTGGCGAGCGCCGCATAGGTAACCCCGTCCGGGCCAGGTGACGAAGAGCGCCTGCGAGTCGCCAGTGCCGCTTCAAGCTCCTCCAGCGAAAAAATTACATCCATGCGTGAATCCCGTGGCACAGGAGTAGCACATGGTGTAATTGCGCGTTGGAACTGCAAGCTGGAAAGTCTTGAGCAAAATTCTTCAGCAATGTCAATTTCGCTGCGACCTTGGTGCAAAGCGAGGGCTTTGAAAGGGACACGCTGTTGTGGTGATAGGCGAAGCCCACGCACGGTTCTCCATATCTGAGATAATCGCTGACGTGGATCCAACGACTCACAGAAACGTTTCCATCTTTGAGATTGTAGTGCATCGATGCGACGTTGAATCTTCTTTTGCATCCGCCTTGCCTCTCGGAGATCATGGATGGATTTAGTTCTCCTGTATCTTCTTTCAGCCCGCCGGCGAATTGCTCGTAGTCGCTGCAGTTCTGCTTCAAATTCTGCATATTTCGGGAAAGGCTGGAAACTACGCGTAGCCTCTTGCATGGCTTTTTGAATTTCGTGTTCCGGACTTGAATGGTTCCCTTGCTGACATACTCCCTCCATGTGCGACCGAAACGCCGACCAGTCAATTCGCCGGAGCGTCATGGAGGAGCATTTCGATAGTCCCTTGATCTTCAGGTACGTCGGAATATGGTCGCTTCCATGTGTTTCGATGTCTGTAAACCATTGCACGTTTCTTTCAAGAAGCCGAGAAACCAGGGTCAAGTCTAGGCAGCTGCTGTAAGTAGGCCCACGTAAATATGTCGGACTACCATCGTTGAGGCAGTAAAGGTCGTGCTGTGTGGCAAAGGATGCTATTCGCCTTCCCCTGGAGTCCATCTTCAGGCTCCCCCAAAGCGGATGGTGAGCATTAAAATCTCCTGTGAGAATCGTAGGGCCGGGTGCCGCTGATAGCACGTCGTGCAGTCGTTTAGAGTCGAAGCCACTTGAAGGAGCAATGTACACAGCGACGAGTGTGAACGTAAGCTTATTCGTTTTCACGATTAAACAAACGTACTGGTTGTCGTCGTGAGGCGGAACTGGCTGCAACACGTAAGTCAGATCACATCTAATATATACAATTACCTTGCTTACATCACCACAGGTAGAGGACATGAATGCCTCATAGCCAGAAATACGTATAACATTCTGCACGTTCGGTTCGCAAATTACGAGGATGGGAAAACGGTTTTCGAAGACAAAATGTCTAAAATCTGAAATTCTTGATTTGAGACCACGGGCATTCCACTGCAGTAAAGATGCTTTCTTGACTTCCTTGTGGAAGGGCAGCGAGGGGCGGGCCATGGTGCTATGCGATGCTTTCAAGTACTGGAGTCAGCGCGTCCAATACTTGCAGTGCGCTACGAGCAGCTGGAGTGTCCATGTTCGTCAGTAGCAGACGCATGACATTCGTGAGCGATTTGAGCATGGCAATCACTTGTGAGTCCTTGTCTTGCATTTGGTCAACTGTAGTGACATTTGACTTTAAATGGCGAGTCATTTGCTGTGGCTCTGGCGCGTGGCATGTCCTCGGCAGTGCCGGCCACGCATCACTTGATGAAGCATGGCCACTTCTTTCGTTGACATTCGTGCTCTTACTGGAGACAGATGGAACAGGAGGTGGCGTTGCCGGACGAGACATTTCCCTTGAACCGGAAGAGGGTTTCATAGGCTTTCGTTTCCGGGAGCGATGTCGCCTTATCGCTTCAGAAGCATCTCTGTGTGACGATCCGTCTCTGGCCATTTTTCTCAAGATTTTCTGCTCTTTCTTAAGGCGTGGACAGTCTTTTGAGGACGCAGCGTGCGATCCTTGACAATTTGGGCACTTGAGCTCTGTTGCACGGCAAGTGTCGGTGTCGTGGTGTTCGGAACATCGTGAGCATATCGTTGTATTTCGGCAGACAGCACTCACATGTCCAATTCTTTGACACCTTCTACACTGAAGTGGTTTGGGTACGAAAGGTCGTACCACATGACGAAAGTGGCCGACCTTTACATGTGATGGTAGGCAGTCACCTTTAAATACGAGCCTTACACAGGTCGACTTGCCAAGGCGCCGAGCTTGTAGTAAGGCAACACCATCTGTCGCAGGTTTGATTAAAATTGGCAGGTCGCTGTCGTTAATGGACGTGTCAATGTCATAAACAACACCGGCCGTTGTTTCGTTGTCTTGCGGAATGAGGTAGTGGACATTGATGTTGCCCAGGAGCTTTACTGCCATCAAAGCATTGATTGCGCTTCGGTTGTGGACGTCAATAGCCAGGACGTTCTTTCGAGTATTAATTCTGATATCTTTGATTTCTCCTGGGACAAGAGCCTCCAGAGAAACGGAAATCGCTTGTCGATTAAGGCGGTTGAGGTTGTCGGCAGGTGCGTCTGGCACAAAAAGAATTGTGTGCGCCGATGGCCTGCGCTGTGGAACGACGGTAGACTTACTTGACGAAGACCGTCCGCTGATGTTTCTTCTCTTGGCCTTCCGGTGTACCACTCTTTCGAAGCCTTCGTCATCTGAGGCGTCATCGCTTGAGCAGGAGTACAACACAGTGTCCTCACTGCCAGCTTGACTCGGTGGGCAATTTCTCTTCCTCGGGCCGGTACCTGACGAAGCAGTCACGTCGCGTCGGCATTCTGCCGACTCCACTTCCATTGCCGTGGCAATGAGAGCGGCGTCTCCCAGTAAAACACAAGAAAAAGCCGAAAATACTGCAGCGCGAAGGAATAGGGGTCTCTACGAGAATCACTTCGTCTTCCTTCCGAGAAAGGTAGAGAGTCGCCATGGCAGCAGCGGAGCAGCCTGGCTTGGAAGGCCCAGTGGCTTCGACCGGAGGAGTGGACTGGTGATAGACCATAGGAGGTGGCCCGGCAAAAGAGAAGTTGAGGCGGATCAGGAGGCCCGATGTGGTGAATGAAGCCGGTAACAAAACAGCTTACTCGGGAGAAAGGTTTAAAGAGATCGAAATGGGAACCAGAGCATGCGTTGAGCGAGGAACCGCGGATCTTCGGAGCAGTGAGGACGTCGGTAACAGAGAAGTGAAGAACACTTGTGCAAGAGAATATAGCGGCCGAGGGTAAAAAATAAGGCGAACAAAATGGAACCAGAGCGTTGACAGAGCGAGGAGCCTTGAGTTGCATAGAAGATAAGGAGAAACAGTGAAATGAAGACATTTCTGTGAACATCCAAGAAAGCTTCGCTTATCAGTTATTCCCACGTATGCGTTAGGTCTGCCGCTTTAGGCATGAAATGCTTTTAGCTCCTTTGTCGGTGACCTTCAAGTTAACTTGAGCCAGAAGCAAGAGCCGTTATTTGGGCACTCAAACGAGAACATCCGGGCAAGTTGAGAGAATAAAACGAAATCATCCGGCCAACCAGTCAAAACTAAAGAAATGCTGGTCTGGACCCCAACTCTTTGTACAGGACCCCATTACATAGGCTAGTTAGTGCCCAAACAAGTTACAAAAAAAATATTGCTTCCGAATTATTCCTAATGATTCTTCACAATATCACTCAAGTTGTAATTTCTAGAACGCTGAAATTTCATTTATTTCCCATAGAGACGTTTAAAAGGCAAATACACGGCACCATATACTTCGTTGTTATCATTTGGCGCCGAGACCGGGGTTGCCTGTGCTCTATTGAACGCCAGCGGTCCGTGAGTTCTGCGTCGCCTCGAGAGATGGCGCCACGCTGCGTGGCGCCTTTTTCAGGCGCTTTTCTTATTCTAGCTTAGCAGAGAGCTGTGTCTCCCTGGCGTCTTTCACTGCCTGTCGTGCCACCTCCAGCTGGTTTTCTTCTCCTAGCTGGGCACTGTCCATGCGGACCAGTACACGCTACGGCGTGGCGCTGTGTGGTGTAGTTGGGTGTGCCGCTGCGAACGTGAACTACGCCCATTTCCATTTTACGGTTGTGGCCAGTGTCATCATCAACCAATTTGCTTGGCCGGTTGTCATTTCATGCTTACATCTACTCTCGATTGCGGGAGAGCCAGCAATTTTTTTTAAGAAGGAATCCTTCTTTCACTCTGCTGCTGCCTCGCCTAATATGCAACTTGAGTCGCTGGCTATTTGCCATGGGACATGTTCATCTGGGTGCGTGCCTGAATAGACAGGACCACGGCATATGTGTAACGCCATGGCCATGTGACACTGGCAATGACAACGTTCTTAGCAAATATCCCAGAATCGGTATGCGCCACTGGGTAGGTGGCCGATGAAACAGGTGGAACAGCAGGCAAGATGTGAAAATTCGGCAAAAGAGCAGAAAAAGAAACAACCGAGCAGAGAGAAAGAGGTTAAGTGACCGGAATGTCACAAGAGAGTGCATTATGCGAGGAGTGCTGAGCTACGTGATAGTAAAGAATGACAAGTGAAGACATTTCAGTAAACACGGAAGCACACACATGGAAACATGGAAACACACACACCAGAGAAGAAAGCAAGACGAGGGGCCGATTCTTATTAGTAATGTCATAAGAAGCCAACGAACAAAGACATCAAGGGCAGCATAGGTGCAATTACTTGTACCTAATAGTTGAATAAAATAAATAATAAATTCATGGGAATGGAAGCGGATGAAAAAAAAAACAACTGGCCGCTCGTAGGACACGAACCCACGTATTCGCATGATACGCGTGCGATGCTCCTAACATTGAGCTACCGCGGCGCCGTTTTCCCAACCACTTTATGAGGTATTTATGCTCATCTGCTAGAACTAAACCTGGGAGCGTTAGCCAGCGCCACCACTCGTGGCCTTGACGGCGGATGTGCGACATCCTTTCTGCCGCAGGCGTCACGTGTACGTGATCTTTTTGGGTGAAGGCGATTGGTTAATAAGCCCACACATGCTACCTGAAGGCATCAATGCTGCCGGATTCGAGGCCTCGCTACGTAATGAACGAGAAGAAAGGAAACCGAGAGCCCCATATTTATTAGTCATATCATACGAAGCCACAAACGAAGACGCCAAGGACAGCATAGGGGAAATACCTGTACTGAATTGAATTAAAAAAAACCACAATATCTATATGGAATAATGCAGCTCAGTGCATCAACTATGCAAATATACCTGAAAGATATGAAAAAAAAAAACGAAGTTTGTGACATGCGCCAGCACCCCATTTCTAAGAGGCAGTTCACATCAGTATCGTCATCAACATCATAGCGCCGCTGCACGGCGTCCTTTTTTTTTTTTCTTTCTCTTTAACAATGCGGGCGCAGCGATGCGCACACAAAACACGGACATTCGCGCAAACGCAAACACACGCGCACACATATACGGACGCGCTCTGGGCAGGCGGCAGACACACAAGCTCGAGCTTTCTGCGCTGATCGCTACATGGGCGCCGTGTGCAAGGAGGAAGGGTCCAGCTCCGGCGACCACCACGGACCCGCCGCGGGCGCCGTGCAGCGGCTGCTTTGTCAGCTGACTGATGGGGGCTGTCGCCACGCGGAAGCCCGTCGCCTTCACGCACGTCCGAGCACGCCCCAAAACAGGAGCCACGCATGCGCAATCCCTGCCGACCATCCGCGTCCCCCGCGCTCCGTTTCGTGCGCCAGCCCTGTTCTCGCTGCTTGCCCTGGTTGCTTTCGAGTGTGTAGCTCTGCTTGCTTAATGCGCGCTCGCTTCTGGCCTTTCGCGTCGTTGTTCCCGGAACCGGGACTTTCGCTTCCGTTTATTCGTTCTCTTTTCGGGTGTGTTTCTTTGTAGCGCCAGCAAGCACTGACACGTGATCAGTGATTCGGTCTTCTTTGTTATTCTTTTCTTTAAAAGTGCTTTAAGAGTGTTTCTATCTGATTTCGGAGACTTGTGCGCGTGAAGTGACATAAAACTGAATATAATCGATCGAGAAACCGTTATAGCAGCTGGAGGTCTTTATGTTTTGTTATCTGCGTTCAACGAGACAATGGCTTCACTTGTAAGAGGCACCGGCTACTTGTCTGACTTCACAGGTGTGCAGAAAACGACGCGCGTATTGTGAGGAAAAGGTGAAGCGAGTTCCAAAGCTCGTGATAGCACAAATACATACGCATGGGCACAAACAGAAGCCTTCCTAGGGATTTCACAAGCTACATATGCTCCTGCAGAGCGCAAGCTTCGTTTCAAACTCCGGGTGCGTGGTAAACATATTTCACACGTTTAGCGAACAATGAATAATGAACAAAAAAAAAACAATTGATGTGCAAGGACAGAGCAGTAAACGCGCTGGGTTAAAATAACACCTAGAGAACTCGCCTTTTTCTGAAATCCTTTCTGTCGAGTAGTTGCACTTTATACTGCGTATACCGCACAGCCTGAAGAGGGCATACGGTATAGTCCTCCGGCAATCTACTCGATATAGCTGCACAATTCCCTGCACATATAGAATTATAACTGATGCTCTTGAAACTTATTGTGACCGTAAGTTTCTGAGACGTTGATGATCGAAATCTCGGCTCCCTCTCCTATTTCGTATTATTACTTATCCAGTGACGGCTCTTCACCTTCCTTCTTTTTTTCAACCAAAGCTCGCCACAGCTGTTTTGTGCAATGATTTGCTGAGTGAACACCTCAGCAGACTACGCAGCTGTTTATCGGAATCCGCACTATCGCTTCACACGGAAGAGGCTCAGTCAGATTGGACAGAGCTATAGCTGGCAATGACGTTCCGCATTGCCAGTGACGTCGCAGGCTTGATTCCCGGGAAGAAATGTGAACCAGATCGTGCACCTCTATTTTTTTATTGCGTCGACACTGCGTAGTTTGGTCTCGCCGTATAGAGATTATTCTACAATTCGTGTCACTGCAATACAGCGTGTCACTTAGAAACTGTTTCGTGTAGTTTGCGTGCCGCCTTGCGTGCGTTCTCCTATTTTCTATTAACTTGCCAACCAATGGCCAAACCTGGGGTGGAAGGTACAAGCAGATTCACCTCGCTGGTGTGAAAAGTTTACACACACACACACACACACACATACACGCACGCGCGCACACACACACACACGCACACGCACACACACACACACACACACACACACACACACACACACACACACACACACACACACACACGCACGCACACACACATATATCCTGACAACCACGCCTCTGTCATGGTGCAAGCATTGGTTTAGTGGGCTAAACGCGAGAATTCGATCCGGTCACTGCCTGCCCGCGGTGACTGAACTCGCGCCCGTTTCCACTGTGCTCCGCCGCAGGTGTGGTTCCAAAACCGCCGGGCCAAGTGGCGCAAGAAGGAGAACACCAAGAAGGGTCCCGGTCGGCCAGCGCACAACGCGCACCCCCAGACCTGCTCGGGCGAACCCATCCCTCCCGAGGAGATCGAGCGACGAGAGCGGGATCGCCGGGAGAAGAAGCTGCGCAAGCAGCTCGAGCGCCAGGCCAAGAGGCTGCAGCAGGTAACCGCATTAGCATGGCTGCGGAGACGTGTGTCTTTTTCGATCGATATGGGATCTTCGAGTAATATAACGCGAACGTCACGTTAAATTTCATTCATCCGTGAGAAATGCTGTCAGTTAGAAGGCGTCCATATAAGTAGGACGCATTCGCGTAAGAGATCAAGCTAAAGAACAAGCATTGCTTAGAAGTCTGCGCAATACTGCGGAGTTTCGCATTTGTATCCACGCGTCACTGTCACGCGAAACGACGACAAATGCGTCTACATGGCTTTTAAGGGCGACTTGTGATAGACTCCTTTAATAGTGCCTACTTTGACTGACCAGTGTGCTCACACCTTTGTGCGTGCGCGTGTCTGTCGTCTTCTCTTGACCTGATTGATGTGTCTACCTTCCCGTCCCCAACTACCAATGCAGGGAAGCAAACCGGATATTCAGTTCTGGTTACCTTCCCTACTTTTTCACCTTTATTGGTATCTCTATGGTCGGTGACAATGTAAGAACTCACTCAGTACAGGCACCACTCGCAGCAACTCCGCGCACTTGCCCTCCGCCTCTGAGAGAGAGCCGAACCAGCTGGAATCCACTCTTATACCCTAATGATTTTGCTCTGCTATTGCAAAAGCTAGGATAATTAGAAAATGAAAGCTCGCTCTTTCAAGCTAGGATATTACGTTTCTCTGCCAATTCAAATCAGGAACACCCATACAGTTTGCGCAGTCGTTCAGGTTTCATCCTGAATGTAGTGGCCCAACGGCCGATGTCTACGCAGAAAGAAGCCGTTTTATACACGCAAAACCACTTGACCGCAAAGAAATAAATTCATGGGGCACTTAGTTATTCTTAGGTGGATGAATGAGAAAGCATTGCGACCACCGCGCCATGCTTAGACTTTATGCCACAATGCAAGGTGGTGGGTCCAACTCCCACCAAAGTCAGGTGTTTGACTGCCTTATTTAACTGTACCTTGATTCACTGTGCCCTAATGAACTAACTCCACCTTAATTAACATCAAAGGTGGCGGGTCCGACTCCCACGAAATTTCGAGGGTTCGAGTGCCCTAATTAACTATAGATTACTGTCTTAATTATATATACCTTAATTAATTTTCTTAACGTCACCTTAATCAAAAACAAAGGACGTGGGTTCGACTCCTACCAATGATCGCCGGTTCTAGTGCCTCAATTAACCATATATCTTAACTAAGTGTGCCTCAATGAACTGCGCCTTAATTCATACCAAAGGTTTGGCTTCGACTCCCACCAATGACCGGCAGTTCTACTCCGACCAAAGATCGAGGGTTCGCCATCGGTGGTCATGCCAACGCTGACAGCTACGCCGGATTTTCCGCCTCGTGAGCCATATAATGCTTTCGCATTATAAGAATGTAATTGGCTGACACATCTTTGCAAATTGTGTTTGAGTAGGACGGCGTACATATAATCTGCTAGGTTGTCACCGACCGTAGCCTCGCACCTTCCTCCCCCTCCCGACATTGTGCCTGTGGGTCTCGGTCATATTCGTTCACGCAATGAGAACTTTCGGCTTTCGTATTTCTGCAGGCGCGCCTCAAGCCTGGCGTGAACCTCGCGAGCCTGCGAGAGACAATCCAGCAATCGCTAACGGAACTGTGGAACACCAACCCCACCAAGGAACCACGGGCCCTGGTTGGTCCAGAAACATTCCGCCTCTTGGAGACTCTGGGCTTCGACGTGCTTGAAGTGCTATCCCGGGCACGCTTCGAACCACCGAGGCGACAAGACATGGCTCCACCGTCCAGGTAAACACACACACAATCACGAAAGGCGCCAGGACGGAGCGGTATACCAGACTGCGAAACCTATAGGCGATGCATGGCAAAGGGCGCACAGGAACATGGCAGACTCGAATTCGTCAACAGTGGGTGTATGGCTGAAGTGTCAGCCATGCCAACTATCCGTATGAACTGTCCGTACTCCGTACTAACTTGCTGAATCGCCAGTCCCGAATTTCGGCAACACGACTAGTCATTCATCAAACAGGTTGAGATGTTAGCTTTGCGATTTCGGATTGTTCTAACACAAAGTCATCTTGGCTAGAAATGTAAGAAAGAGAAAGAGAGAAAAAGAAAAGCTCCTTTCTCGTTCACTCACCTTTCGCTATCGGAATGATGGTATTTTCGATGCCCCAGTAACGAATTCTGACTGATGCTCTGGAGATGACTATTTGCTAACAATATCGGAAACAAAAAATCAAAAATAGACAAATTATGTAGGAAGCACCAACGGGAAGGCTCTGTTTAAGCTAAACGACTTCTATGGCTCACTATCGAGAGGCCCCTTTGTACGTAGACGTTTCTGCGCAAGACCCTGCCGATATGACGAATATCCATCACGATAAAACCGATAACGCCCTATTTCGCTTTAGATGTTAGGCATCTATTAAGTGAGAGAAAATTCTTTAAGTTCAATTTGCCTTCACTGCCTTCTAAAGAATTTATAAGTGGATGCTTGAAAGAAATTGTCGTACTTACATTCCATTGTGTATAGGCCGCCACATTATAGCGGTGAAATTTAAGAGTAAATTTACTGCAATAAACGACTTCCATTTCGTTTTTATATTTCTTCAGATCTTCGGCCGACGACAGCTCCTCGGACGTGCCAGCGCACCGTTTCATGACACTTCTAACTACGACGACGCCACCTGGCGTGGCCGTCGTCAGTGGCGGCTGCGGCAATGGAGGAGGCAAGTCGTCTGCCTTCAGCATCGAGAGCCTTCTGGCGTCTCGAGGAGGCTCGCGGGAACAGACGAAGCACGTGACGCCGCTGCGACTACCTATGGCCACAACGACAGCGAGTGGCTTTCCGCTCGTGGTCCAGCAACCTATGGGATTTTTGGTGCGCCCCGAACTGCAGGAACGCGGCGACGACGATGACGCCAGTGAGGAGCGATTCTATCAGCAGCGTCGGCAGCAGCAGGACTGCTGCAGCTCGGCCGAGGATGACTTCAGCGATCCGGACGTCACCGGCTGCGACGAGGACTCTGCCTCCCAGGCGGACAGACGACAAAGAAGACAGCGGCAAGACGACGATGACGTCAGTGTTGGTGGCGATGACGTTCGCGTTGACGACATGAGTGACGTGGCGTTGCGCGAGGAACGGAACAGGGACGCGTCTGATGACGAATCGGTGTCCGTCCACGTAGCAGACGACGACGAAGGTGCGGACGGTGACGACGAAAGAGATGCGTGGTAACGGTGACAGAACCACAGTAACACGCACAACACAACGACGATGCACTATTCTCTGAGCAGCGCAAAGAAAATTGGTTTGTGAAACACTCACTTCAGCGAATGCTATTTTATATCGAAGTCAAAGGATAAATTTCTAAACATTGAGGCATTGGCGGCAATCTTCGCGACGCAAAATTACAGATACGTATTTTCGGGCTGTAACGTAGTTTGGCTTGCACATGATTTTCCGCCTGGAGAAAGATAGTGCTTTCAAAAGTTGTCACCACTTTCTACAACAGTTGGTGTTCAAATCCGCGCCCTAGTGGTGCCCTCTGGATTTAAAATGCGGATCTTGATGGCTGAGCTTTTGCTGGTTGCATGCGGCGGATGCGACTGCAAGAGCCCGAAACACATCATGGACGTTGGTTTTTGGACATAGCACTTCTAAGAAGCCGCCATATGTTGGCATAAATGTCCGACATGGTTGCGGATAGGACACTGGCATAACTCTGAATCGAACAGTAGTGGTTGCTTGCGCTGCTCAAGAGCCTTTGCAGACGTGCGTTGTAGTTTCTCTGGTCTCACACTAGAAGGTGTGGAAGTGACATTACTTGGACATTACGAGGGACATAGTGGTTCTTGTTCTTTATTTATTATATATACGCCGGTTCAAGTCCTCTCCAAGTGCAAATGTAGGTGCGGGTCTTCTTTGGGGTAGGAAAGCCGCCAAGACTTGGTAACTTGCTGTTGCTGGTATGAAATGACGCTCGCGTGTGCTTGCTTACAAATGTGTGTGCGTGAGTGTGTTCTAGATAATTACGCGTGTCTCTTTCTTTTATTTCTTCGGCGAAGAAGGCCCGCGTCGTGATTTAGTCTAGAGAGTCGCTATTAAGGCGCGTATATGATATGGAGCGACGGTGTACTGTCTTCATTGATTCGTTAATCTGTTTGTCCACTTTGACCGGTGTCATCTCACGTCACCGCAATGCCGACAAATGAAATACGTGGCCGTCTCTACTTCTTCGATCCAGAAAACAGGTTCACTAGCCAGGCTACAGGATGACAAATTTCCCTCTGAGAAATGGCGGCGTGTTCGTGGACAGCTCGAAGTTCGCATAGAAAAGTGTTACATGTAAGTTGAGACATTTATTTCAGCATAATGGACGGGGGAGGGGGGGGGGGGAGGTAGGCAAGCACTTGTGGTGTGGCCGGGGTCGTGCCGGTTTTGATTCGTTATTTTGTTGACAACCTAGTAGCAAAGTGCTCTTCTGCTGCAATATTTTTTTTGTGCTCATTTTGCTCCGTCAATCTCGTAAGTGTCGCGAGACAATAATCGTGACCGCTACACTTGTTTGTTTCAATGTTGTGTCAAACGTTGGTTTTCAAGGCAGTTTTTCACTACTGTACCTCATTAAACAGAAACTCAGGTTGTTCAGAACAGCATAAACTTGTAACAATGAAAAATTACATAGAGTATGCAGTGTTTGTGGTCTCAGAAACGCTGCGACTGCAAGCATGTCTGAAGACCAAAACGAAACTGCGAAAGCGATCCAAAGTTTAAAAAAGTCAAGTGTTTGAAGCGGCCTTGAGAGGCACGTTACGAAACCCCGTTATGAATTTGTGTTGACGACGAGCGCAAATACGTAGTGTCATTCCATTCAGACAGAAGACTTCTGTTGATGAAACAGTTCTTGGTTGTGATGTTTTGCGTCATTCCATTTGTCTGTTGTGACTGTATAAAGTATGAGGTAAGAATATGTTTTTTTTTTTTTTTCACAACACCAAATTTCTTTTGTCGCAAGAAAGAAACTGAGACTTTATTAAATGGCCTTCACTATGACTTGTTTCGTTTTTTACGCTGTTTTGGTGCTTGTAAGGTCCGGCTTGTAGATGTACTTGCTAATATTCTGCGCTGCTATTATAGTGAGGTTGCATGTGTCCCTTGTTACGCCAGTTACGAGTCGCAACAATGAGTGCCATACAAGAAATTTACAGGTCCGCCAAACTAAACTAAAAGCAAATCAGCAGGCTTCAAGGACTTCTCCGGATTTAAACCTACTTACTGCAGCAGAAACAGGCTTTTACAGTGAGCAGCACACGTTTCTGAAGGACAACTTATATACGACGCACCCCGCGTTGTCCTCGTAGGCTGCAGCATTGTCACTTGTGGCTTTTACAGTGAGCAGCACACGTTTCTGAAGGACAACTTATATACGACGCACCCCGCGTTGTCCTCGTAGGCTGGAGCATTGTCACTTGTGGCTTTTACAGTGAGCAGCACACGTTTCTGAAGGACAACTTATATACGACGCACCCAGCGTTGTCCTCGTAGGCTGCAGCATTGTCACTTGTGGCCTGCGTTCTGGCGGGCAGCCAGGCACGTGTTCGTCATGCTGCAAAGCGGGGTGCAGAGCGCGAATACGGGCAGAGCGAACCGCGTGCCTTCACGGATTTCACTACTCTCGAAGTCCGTGAGTTGCGCAAGGTCCCACAGAAAAATTGTCAAACGCCAGTGCCGCACAATCACACAGTGGCTAGCGCGTCCACATCTGCACTGTACAATGCCGAAGGTGAGTAGGGACATCACTAGGGAACCAAATGACGTTGGTGAAATAGGTGCCCATTTTTCTTCGCTATGTGTTGAGGGTGAATCTCAGGATGAGAAGGTGGCCTGGCGACGATGAGGCGATAAATATAAATAATGGAGTTTTACGTGCCAAAACCACGATATGATTATGAGGCACGCCCTAGAGGGGGACTCTAGGATAATTTGGACCACCTGGCGTTCTTTAACGTGCGCCTAAATCTGAGTGTTTTCGCAATTCGCGCCCGCGGAAACGCCGCCGCCGTGGGCGGGATTTGATTCCGCGACTGCGTGCTTAGCAGCCCAACACCACGTGGCCACCAGGCAACCACGGCGGGTACGATGAGGCGACAACAATGGCAACTTCGTTAAGATAAGAGCGTAATAGATTGGATGGACTATCGGACACGTCAAACCCTGCAGTTCCGACTTTAATACTGCTTTCGCAATAAAAAGCGAGAGACGGTAGGTATTAAAGCCAAGCTTTGCTTTCTAACTCGGCCGGACTTTACTAACCTGGGGCGGCTCACACGAACATTTGATAACGAAAATAAGAACAAATTTAAGAATGCGTTCCTAAATGTTCCTTAGATGTTTCTTAAATGTTTCCTAGTGCGCACTAGAACGCGTTCTTAAATTCGTTATTATTTTCGTTATTAAGTGTTCGTGCAAGCTGCTACTAGTCTCATAGCTCAACACATCAGCACACGAATATAACGAATCGGCTTATAGGTATAGTTATGTGTATTCCACCAACAGCTGTGCCAATTCGGCATGGAATTAAGGAATGAACTATAAGGCACATAAATTTCCTCTATTCAGCGAACAGGCGCCTTGACACGCATACTGTATTTATTTGTATATAGGCCGCCCTTGTTTTCCCGAATACATCAGCAAAATGAACTATGCACCTCCATTCATGACCACACAAGCTCGACCTAAACTGGTGAACAAGCTAGCAAAAATACCGACCTGCCGTAAAGGCAGTGTGGAGATTTCCCAGACGGGCTTTAAGAAATGCTGCATCGCTAACGCACTCGATGGCACCGAGGAAGACGTTTGCGGTGCCGAGGATGCCTTCCCTGGCATGTCTGACGTGGGTGCTGCTCGTGGCATAGCCGATCTTGCGGTAAATAGAGTTGTGTCATGTTCAAAGTTCATCGCTTTTCTAAAAGAGGCATGGGGGAACTTATGTAGGAATTTCTCACTTTTTTTGTCTCTCGGCAAGTGAAGCATGCAGGGGTGGACCTACATTTGTGGTCGACCTTAATTTCGAGTGAATACGGCAGTTCTTCATTGAAGTGAATCATTTCACGCCTTCGCTGCTCCTCGGTGTTAGGCGCGTGTGGTCGGTTGGTTTCTATGGCCAAGTGGGCCGATCCCGCATGCAGTGCAACACTTGGTTGAGTGGTTCTTGATGTAGGGTGTCCGCGCGTATCATGCCGTTCTGGCGGACAGCCAGGCACGTGTTCACCATGTTGCAAAGCGCGGTACAGAGCACGAATACGGGCAGAGCAAACCGCGTGTTTTACCGCGAACTCCAATTGACACAAAACGTGTGCGATGGGGCAAGAAGGGCAGCAGTCCCTTGCGCGTCCTTGGAAATAAGATTGCATGCATATCTTCACGTGGCATTTATTCGAAACGTTTTGATCATCAACCATTCAAGCTTCGCTTGAGGTTGGCCCCAACGAGTGCGTGGGGTCTGCCGTACTTTTTCGTATGAACACCTTGCTCATTGACTCACGATTGTGGAACATGCATTGTGTGAGTGACTGGCGGTAGGTGGTATACAGAGGTGTCAGTGACAGACGCGAACCTGTTCATCATATCGACATACACCGGCGATTTCTCTACCTGATGACTTTGGCTTGCGTCCTACATTGCGGAAAAGTACGAGGAGCCCTGCTAAAGTTAGCTGCTAAAGTGCAAGCTTAGGTGAGTCGGCATGACGTGCTTGATATTCTAAAGCAGCGCAACAAAACACGACCCCAAAGAGAGAGAGACACAGTCGCGGCGCTGTTAACACACTACACTATACTATTCACGCACTGTTAGAGTAAGCGGACGCCGTTGTCTCTGCATATAAATGAACCTGAGGGCAGTGTGGTGCTTGCGCATGCGTGCAGCGTCGATGACCCTGTATCTCTTGGTTACTCAGCAATCCGCTTACGTACGCGATTCCTAATAGACTGGGGTACGACACGGCTGCACTAAATGTTGGCAGGCAATGACTGCCTTGCTTGACTTTCATGATATTGTTCATCGTTTGAGCTCTTTTATGAGATTTTTTAATATGAACGTTAACGTTACACACCAGTATACGGGTGGGTGGGAAGGGCGGTCTATGACGTGCATGCAGTAGTTCAGTAACAACGAGGGATCGCGACGTCGAAACACATGTTCAACTTATTGAAAAACATCATCTATTAAATTCCTAAATGAGTACTTTCCATCCCATACTACAATTTACGAATTGTAGCCGGCGACCTTGCAAGACGTATCCACTTTAAAAGAACCTCCAGGATGACAGCAGTTTCTGAATAACATTTGCCAAAGTGTGGGACGAAATACATGGGTGTTCCAGTAACTTCTTAGCTTGAATACACAAAGTAGCGTTTTGTTAAAAAAAGTAAGTGGAACGATACTGCATATTTGGGCGAGTTTTATGCCGCGTATTTCCGAACTGGTGTTATTCTGGCAATTCATTCCATGTGAATACGCCTTGCAAACTCACTGCTTACGATTCTTGAATTGCAATGAGTGCCGCAAGTAATTAATTACGAAATTAATTAGTGAATGTTTTCAGTTAGTGGAATATGTGTTTCGTTTTCTTGTGCAAGTAATGTCCGCCTCTTTGAAGAATCTATCTCGAGGATTATAACTATGTTATCTGCAACAGGCAATACTTAAGAATTCCGAGAAACTAACGAATTATCACGCCGTATATACGTATCCTTAAATATATGCGCCGTGATGGCGGCCGATTCATGATACAGGTCGACGAGTGGAATCCGGGAAAGTAGGCGAAACGAAAGATGCAGCGTATGTTTACTTCGCTGAACGGACGCACCTAATAGGTCCATCTTGGAGAGGTGCGTGCTCATTTGAAAGCCAGACAACGAACTTCATTTAATTTCAACTTCAACTGAAATCCGCGAACTGCACCTGGCAAGCATGTTATCCTATGTCAAAAAAAGAAGCAGCACAGCTAAACTGTAAAGCTAAAGGGAGCTTAAACACTGACGACGAACTGATGCGAAAAAAAAAAAAAAGATGCATATTTCAGAATAAACGGACAGCTAACTAGTGAGAAACTTGATGTTTCAGGACAGGAAAAGGTAAGCGAAAGATTATTCGAATGCCATGCAGTACGGACGAGGGCAGGCTGGAAGGAAGAAAGAAAGAGAA
Organism: Dermacentor andersoni; assembly: GCF_023375885.2. Taxonomy (NCBI): domain Eukaryota; kingdom Metazoa; phylum Arthropoda; class Arachnida; order Ixodida; family Ixodidae; genus Dermacentor; species Dermacentor andersoni. Next base: position 78,412,786 of record NC_092821.1, on the reverse strand, counting down.
GGAAGGAAAGAAAGAAAGAAAGAAAGAAAGAAATGATGGAAGGAGAAGACGAGGAAATAATTAGGTTTTTACGCGTCTCCTGTAATTACTGACGCCAGGCGAGGCATCCTCCGCGCGGTAATTAATTTACGATGAGTTAATCCCGCGCGCCACGGTGCAGCTACACTGTGCACTGCAAGGGATCCTCGTACGCGCACCGCTGACTCCAGCGCCGCGGGCGCCGGCGCCTTATACGGCTTGGACACGCACGGCGCGCTCAGACGCTGCTCCTTCTTTCTTTCTTTCTTTCTTTCTTTCTTTCTTTCTTTCTTTCTTTTGTTTTGTTGTTTGTCTGGCGGTGTCTCTGCTGCAGACTCGTGGGGAACGAGTGAATGTGTACCCCCCCATCCTGGCGAGGCCGGCCGAAAATTCCAAGTTCGTCTGCAGAGTGCCGTGCGCCAAAGTGGCGGTGTCCACACTGTGCTTTCCGTGTATGCGGCCTTCGTACCCACGGACTTTGCCGGCGTCGGCACCTGCCAGTGAACGTCCACTGTGTTCAGAGTGACTGCCTGTTTTTTTTTTTTTTTTGTGCCTTAAAGCGATATTTGATTTGCCTACAACACCGAGGTTTCGTGTAAATACGTTGTGTAAGTAGCCTTTCTCGCCGTCTATATAGCCGTCGACTCGGGGCGCTTGCTACATGCCACGTGGCATGTGCCTAATCTTGGCCACCAGTACCGAAGTATGGGCGTGTGCCACTCGGATACAACACTCTAAGAACAGTTTACACCCTTTGGCGTGTCCCTTCTGCCACACAACAATAATCGTCATCTGCTTTGATGCGTTTCCTTTCTGTAACGCTGCGAGCCCGGAACTTTCCAGTAACGAACGGCACGCGCGTTACCAGCATAGAGCAGTTTACACCCTTTGGCGTGCCCCTTCTGCCACACAACAATAATCGTCATCTGCCTTGATGCGTTTCCTTTCTGTAACGCTGCGAGCCCGGAACTTTCCAGTAACGAACGGCATGCGCGTTATCAGCATAGAGCAGTTTACACCCTTTGGCGTGCCCCTTCTGATAACGCGCGTGCCGTTCGTTACTGGAAAGTTCCGGGCTCGCAGCGTTACAGAAAGGAAACGCATCAAGGCAGATGACGATTATTGTTGTGTGGCAGAAGGGGCACGCCAAAGGGTGAAAACTGTTCTTAGAGTGAAGGGGTACGAGAGCCTAAGTGTACTTGCAGATTTAGTAAAAAGAGCGTTAGGAGTATTTCCATAGCTGTCGTACTTCTCATCAATATTCACCCCTTCACAAGTGTCATGCGTCGTCTTCATCCTCGCGACGCATACAAGCATAACGGGTACAGGCGACGAGGCCATGGATGGATCGATGGATGGATGGATGGATGGATGGATGGATGGATGGATGGATGGATGGATGGATGGATGAGCTTTGTTGTGGTCCTTTAGGGCGCGGCCATGCTTGCGCGAAATTAAAGTCGGTGGTTTTAGGTGCCCCGAACCTCAACCTGGGCCCGTATTCACAAACACCTCTTACGCTGAAATTGTTTTGTCAGAGGAAATTCCGGCCAATCATGACACTGGGCATAATTTTGGCGAAGGCGATTGAATAAGGGCAAAGGGTACGTAAGAAAGAATGGCTTTGGGAATTCCGCCTCTGATTATGTAGTACGCCGTCTTGGGGGGCACTTCCTCTCCTACTACTGCCCCACTAATTCGAACAACCATTGTGTTATTTCAACACTGCGCTCGGTTTGCTTGCTTTTACTTTGTTACATTACATTTTGTTACGTATTTTTCACTTGCTTTTCTCCAATTGTTGGATATAACCATCCCGGTGCGCTGTTGCTTAACAGAGCTGCTTTTCTGTCCTCTTAGACTTTCTCTCTCTGTCGTACCCGTGCCCTCAAAGAAATAGCTTCAATTTCAGATTCAGCTAACCGTGGAGCAGGGGACCTCTGTTTTAGTAGGAATGTCTTTTTATGCCCTGCATCTCGATGTACTCCTGCATGGCTTGAATCTTCGGACCTCCCAGTCCGAAGATTCAAGCTATGGAATACGCGCTAATTTGAATGCGCGCTAATGTATCCCCCGTACATTGCGTGAGTCGCTTCAGTATTTCCCTTCCCATTTCTTGGGCAACCCACCGCCAGCTCGTTTTGAGGCGATCGTACGTCGCCGGGTCAATCTGACCGGCCTCTTCGATGGAGGCCGCTAACTCTCGTCCCAGTTTCAGAGAGCGCTCAGCGTCGTGAAGAACGGCGGCATCCATGCGCCACAAGTGCCTTTCCTCGCTTCGGCGTGCATGGTGACGGTAACCGGCTGGTGGTAGCCCAGATTGGTCTGGACTTGCGTGAACAGAACAACTTCGCACCATTCTAAATTTGCCTGAAGGTTTTTGGGAATCCGCGGTCCACGCAGCCTCTTGCGTGGACTGCGGATGTACGGAGGCAAGCGCCATCTGGGGCCGTGTTCTGAAACGATCACTTTCGGCGATACTATCGCCTTGGCCGCACCTTTGCCCAGCAGCTCTCGGAAGAGCACAATATCTGAGCGCCTGTAAAGACTCCTTGGTGGAGAGAATTCCCACGCATCTGTCAATTGCAGCTCCTTTAAAAAGTTCTGCCGCCCTGTCCTGGGCCTTTAACATTGCGGGTAGTGTCGAGGACACGTGTTTAGAAGTAGTTTATTTCAATAAAGAACAATACGAGCACTTTCGAGTCACAATCACGGCTCCATTCCACCAGAACGATAACATATACAGAGTACTCAGCATTGTATACACGGCATGTTCTCGCTGAAATATCTGAGTCCTCATTCACTAACATATGACCACATAGACCCACGAAAACACACAGTTATACATAAACTAATTGTCACATTATATAACATGATGTTGAATATATACAATGTACACAATGGTTATGTGCAATGATGATACGACAGAAGCACTTTACATAACTTTGGAGTGATGCTATGAGATCTGTATATAAGAAAATTACCATGCATGCGAGAGCAACCACACACAATAATCACTGGCACCTATATACTGTGTACATTTAATGAATACTTTGATGGCCTGACTACAAGAAACAGGCTGGTCGAAAATTAAGTCATTAGCGTGCATCAGCCACCGACAAGAAACGACACGACCACTCTCAGAGGAACTCCTCCTCGCCAAGGAACAACTCCTCTGACAGAAACGACAGTAGCTCAGAGTAGAGCCTCCCCAGAAGTGGAAACGGAGCGCGGCGACAATGTCCCACGGCGACTGCCTCGCACCGGTTACAAAAGACCCCCGCAGCGAATAAAATTCGCTCGAAGTGGCCACGTAAGCACCGACCAGATGTGGTAAGGCGGTTAATTGCAATATCATGCGGTATTGCTACTGGCAATGGAGCCAGATCCATCTGCGCAGCTAACACAAGATACGTTCAAAAGCCCCCGTGCCTGTTCCGGGTAGTTTGCAGATTTTATATTTACTGAGTTAGCACTGCAAGGTACACAACTTTCAGACACTCACTCTGGCAAAGTTTTTTATCCTGCCTTCGTTACCTTTTAATGAAATTCCAAAAGCGCAGAAAAATTAAGCTTTTGGAATTACTGAAAGATACAGGGAAAGAAAACGTTGGTTTATTGTCGAATGCGATAGTAATTTCATTATGACAGCAATTGCACGTCGTTGGCATCTACATGGGGTAATGATAATGTAAAATGTAAAGTGCAGAGTTATGAGAAACCCACTTGGCCGATTTTAATGATATGTACTGCATTGGAGCTAGAGAGAATAGTAAATTGTAGTGGATGAAGGAACCATAACATGATTCAAGGCCTGAAAGCTTTTTTTTTTAGAAGAATTGGCAAAACTTTATCAGTTATTCAAAAACATGCGAGCACGAAGGTTAGCAATCTGTAACTCTGCTACGAACCTTTTGCAAATATCTTACTCCCAGTTTAGTAGTGTAATTCAGATGGAAGTATAGTGCATCAATTATGTCCACACTTTACATGTATTATTGAGTGCTCTTTACAAAATTGAAATATCATTTTCAGTGATGAGCTACACACTTGTGAACTTTAGAGTTTATTTTTTTTAATCTTGCAATTTCAACAATTTTTACGACAGCACGACAGCCAAAACAAATATTCTGCTTGCTACAGTGACTACATTTAAATTGTTTTCTTTGAAACGCAGAGGACTTCGTCACATTTTTGAAAATGAAACAGGGGCGTGCGTTTTGAGTTTCCGCGTAATAGAATTGTGTGGTCCAGTATATTGAAATTATAATCCGACGCTATCATGTTTCTAGGTTGTGTATCTGTCGTACTTCACCATTTTTATGATGTATTTTACCTTGAGAAAGTCAATAAGTTCAGTAACTTCCTTGCGCTACACGGAAGACTTGCGTGGTTGGGGATATAGCGTGGTTAGAAATGATTTTTGCCCAAAAGACGGTCGACACTGGACGCAGGATGCACACGCCGGGTTTCGTGCAACACGGGACCTTTAACGCTGTCTTGGTAATAACAAGTTAGGAGAGAGCATTACGTCACGCAGCCAGTTTTGGCAAGCGGACGCTCCTCGAACCCATACATTTGCTTGGTGGCGGCCCGTCACGTGACTTTCTGCGTCAAGCTCACGGAGCAAGAATCGAGATTCGATGAGATGCTTGGCTCCCGGTATCTGTGCCAGTAGTTCTTATTCGGTGCGCGCTTGTACAGCTGCCCTGCCGTGGCTCTGCCCGTAGAGCGGGAACACCAAAACCCACCGCGCACATTGACGTGCGATCACGTGTTGGGCCACCAGGTTTGGCTTCAATGGCGCTGCGCGATGGCCCCTCACAACTTTGCCCTTCCTGCATGTTTCTACTTCTCCCCAAGACGCGGGCGCGCACAAATGAGCCACCACCGCCAGTGGAAACGTGCCGCACTCTGCTCACCTCCCTGTTCTAGCCACTGTACGCGCACTGCGTTTGGCTGAAAAAAAAAATTAAAAAAAGAACGAGAGAGCCGGATGCACGCTTCTGTACGCTTCGCTCAATGTCTGCAGCGGAGCCAAGGCACGTGTTCTAAGTCCCACTATTGGCGTGAGCGCACTGCCTGCCGAAGAGTCGCGTGCATATAACACTGCGGCGCATACAAAATCTCCCTGGGAGCATATACATGGTCTGAGCGGGACACTGCACTCCTAGCCACAAAGGCTGGCGGTTTTCCTTCGCTATGATCTCACGTACAGTTGAGGTGCAACAGCTGCAACACTTGTGGCGGCGCACCTCGGCATGCAAGCGTCGTGGGAGTCCCGATATATCTGCCAGGGTGCTGTTTATGTTCAGCAAGAGCCATCGCCTCACGCGTTTCGACGCGCCTGCACGTGGCCCCCGCGTATTCTTAGCATACCTTCTGTGGAGCTTAATCGCAACTCTGAAACGTGTAATTGGTTTCAAGCCTTCGTCTTTCGGGACAAACTGAAGAATGGTATAGCAAATTAAAGTGAACTTCTACTGCAAGGTGGCCGTTAACGTAAAGTTACGAAGATGTGTGCGACGACTCTGAAGATTGAAGAACCAGCTAAATTAATGTTCCTGAGACCATTCCAGGTTCTTTTTCAGAAGAGGAGACCCTTTGTATATGCTTTATAAGGAGTATGCACGGATGTGCTAAAGTTTTTGTGCACTCGAGAAGTAATGCAGGATGGAAATGCTACCCTCTGTACGTCTGCTGATCAACGCCGTAGAGTAAGCTCCATTATTGTTACATCTTATAGGTGCTTCAGGTAGTTACGGGCCTGCTGTAGTCACCTGTTCAGGTGTGCCTGCAGGCAGAACGAAATTCTTTTTGGCTCCCACTGGGTATGCCGAAATCAGGAATGCCCGTGTGATAAAAAAACCAACAGTCCCGTCCCTACTTCCCCCCACGGGCAGCTGCAGACTGAGCGTCACGTATATAGGGATATTGAGTACTTCCCAGCACAAATGCAGCAAACGTTGTGACGAATTGCAGCGCCCTGGTTGAAACACCTTGTAGACGCGTTGTGCAACGCAAATTACGTATGCTCACCTGGGATCCTGAATTTATTCCCGATTCGACCTTACTCTGGCCAAGCCCCTTAATGTTTTGCGCAATCGCTCGAAGTCAGGTGGACACTGATACCTAATGCCCATCCGTGTACGATTCTGGTGTCCATAATTATAATTACGTGTAATGTGCACCTAGAGATATAAATCAAAGCATTCTGTCGATTCTTAACTGTGGAAATAAAACATGGGGATATAAAAAAAAACTTGAAAGCAAGTAGAGAACTGCGCAGCAGGCGATAGAATCAAGTGGGATAGCCAAATTTGTTAATATTCAAGAGGACGAAAATAAAGATCACATGTTAACGCGAGCAGCTGATGTTGTATGGAGATAACGAAGGGAAAGTGGTGTTGGGCACCCCAGGTGATACACAGAACAAATGCCCATTCGTCTATGCGAGTAATGGTATTGGTGCCAAGGGATTATGAACACAGTCGTTGGCACTATATCTAGGATTTCATGGAGAGATAAGATCAGAAAATTGAAAATATAGGGCGCAGTGGGCTGGCACCGGATATGGGTAGCTGGAGATCACGGGCACCATTTCCTCCTTTTAGAGTGATCCTAAAACTATAACAGCTATAGAGTTAATATAACCAGCTCTAAAGGAAAAGATTCGCATAGCGTCCATGCATTGAAATCGGCCACCGCAAGGACGCCGCCATGTTGTTACTTTGCGCAGGCGCAAACGACGAGATACTATTCAGACGAGACACGCTATCAACGGCACCCCGAGCCTGGCTCAGTATTGTGGTGCCGTCTAGATCAGGCGCCAGCAAAGGCATTCTTTCAGGCACCGTAAATTTTTGATCAATATTTTTCAAGTAGGCCATCGGATCTTTTTGGAAAATGTACGGAATGAGCTTCATACATTGTCAGTACATAATTCCTACGCGTAAACGCTTGTATTTGGATCATATATTGCATGTATTTAGCGTTTCAAAAAAGAGAGGTAGCAGCACGGTGGCGTCCTTGCGGTTTTCCCCTTTATTCGCCCAGATTTTCCTCTAGAGTTAGAATAGCAACTGTATGATGACAGCAATGATGTTCAAGTCATACGCTTGCGCATTGCTCTACGACCGTAGTAATTCTACAGAAAGAAATTGCGGTTACATTCCCTTTCAACAACCCTTGCTGTAACGAGGAAATGAGGAACCATGGTGATGAAGAAATGCGTGCATGTTCTCACGACAGACGACTCCGCCGACCATTACTTCACCCACGGGAACGTTACTTGGGCACCTTGAACGACGTCTCTCAGTGTTATAAGGGCGCACTGAAAGCATGTCTAAACGCTCGCCATGCCTTCATTTCAAAGTTTTCCAGTGATTCAAGGGCCACTTTTTGCGGGCGCACCTTCGGTCCGGTATTCAACAGGCGCCCACCGCGAAAGTCTTCCCGTAGCCGTGGAAGAACGGCGCGACACAGCGCCGCATCGAAACCGGAAGCCGTGCTAGCGCCGGGCCGCCCTCTTTGTGAGCGCGACAGAGGAGGCGATTAATTGCCTCCGCGTCCCAGTAGAGCGGGTGCTAATGAAGTGTCAGCCCTTAATGGGCCGCGCATCTCCGCGGACCTTTCTCGGTTCTCCTTAGTCGTCTCTGCGGCAACTGTATATCAGGCGCACCGGTGTATTCTGCGAGGCCTTGCCGGCGTACGCTAAAGCGGGCCTAACCTTCGGCCGGCCTTTTCCAGCCTTTCTTAAGCGAGGGCCCGCCGCTTCCCCCTTCTGCCTATACCCTTCCTTTGTTGAAGTCGAGACGCAATTATTCCCAGCCCCCGCCCAATCGAGGCGGTCAAAGGAATGGTCTCTTTTCGGGGTGCACGAAAGAAGACAATTTCTTTGGGTAGGTATGCGTAAAACTCGCTGAGCCACTTCTTGCAAAATAACTTTGCATGGAAGTGCTCGCAGGTGTGTTCGGTCGAAAAAGCGTTGCGGAGGTGCCACAACTATTTGGCTGTCTATATGTATGGGGTGAGGGCCAGAGAACAAGGATGTGGTGAAGAGGAGGGGGGCAGGCGGTCGCTTTTCTAGTACGTTGTTTCCTCGCGGAGTATCTGAAGTGCAACTCGCATACCATAGTCGTGAAGGAGGTGGCGTACCGGTGGGACATGTTGTCATGCTGTCTGGTTATTGAATTCTTGTACTGGACCCTAGGTTTCAAGTCCGACTCCTGCAATTGTAATATCGTTCCATAGGAGTTTCACTAAGTGGAACATTTTCTCAAATATGTTAAACTTAACTGTAGAAGCCTGTTGAGAATGATAATGAGATCTTCTACTTGCATAGTGAACCTTCTGTGGGACGATGCTAACAGTGTGATAGCGACGACTATATCAGGCCCTATATATAGTGCAAGAATATCGGGCATTCTGAGTTCGGCGAGTCTTCAGCCACCAGACGTGGTCGAACATAATCAAGAGACTTTTACAAAACGACTCCTGTCAAAAGCTTCTGTGCTGCTTCATGGCATAAAAGTCAATAGATCAATCAATTAATCAATCTACGCCATGAGAAAGACTAGAGCCAAACAAATATCGTACATTCTGAGTTCGGTGAGTGTTCAGCCACCAGACGTGGTCGAACATAATCAGGACGCTTTTACTATACGACTCCTGTCAAAAGCTTCTGCGTTGCTCCATGGCATCAAAGTCAATTGATCAATCCATTAATCAATCTTCGCCATGAGAAAGGCTAGAGCCAAGCAAAGGAAAATGATGGGTGACGATGACAACAGACGCAAGCAATGAAGAAAGTCACCAGACAGCCTACATAAAACCACAAAGCCAGGTAAAGTTGTTGGGAACGTCGGAGGGCCTGAAAGACATCATTTGCCATGATGCCATGCTTGCTCGAAGTGGGCATCCAGCTAAAATCCCAGCTGGACGAGTAAAGTACAGATGTGCTCCAAAGTTAGTATGCGGATTTCTGGCCACTCTTAAAGTGGCCCACAAGCGGATGTGTGTTTTTCGATTCGCACTGCAAGTGTTTCCCTTCGATCGACGTCGCAAATGGGACGCTCGAACAAGTTCGGCAAAACGGTTTCTTACAGATACACCCCCTTTCCCTCCTCATCGTACTTTCTTCCAAAACGATGCCTGCGTCTTGTTCGAAGTGGGACTTGAATCGGCTTTCAACACTCTCAGAGAAAGAGAGAGAAATTATGCAAGGAAAGGCAGGGAGGTTAACCAGAATTAGTCCTTGTTGGCTAGCCTGCAAGGGAAGAGGGACTAGGCGGGTAAAAAGAGAAAGAGAGTGGAAGGGGTGAAGGAGAGAAAGAGAGATGATCACAAAAAAACTGTGTACACGATAGAGCGGTAGGGGTAAGCCTTGTTAAAGTCTCTCGTGAAGCCTTGTAGATCACAGGAAATACATAAATCCAGTGGGCAGGTATGGTCGGCAACCTACATTTTTAAAGTACGTCAATATAAAAAAAACCTAAGTAAACTTGCAGTCCGAATATGTATGGGCGCCGTAACGATCCAACCTGTTTCTATTTCATTACCGCAAGCATTAGCCCTCGGTGATTAGTCAAAATATTTTGCACCACGCCCGCTTTGCCTGTTTCTCACGCAACTTCACGAATGCCGTGAAAACTGCCTGTGTACACACCAGAGTGCCGGAGTTGGAATGATTTTGGAATAATTTCAAATTTTCGAACACCAGGAATGAATTGGAATGGAATGATGGTGACAGCTGGGCTGATCGAATGGGAATGGAAAGGGACGCTATGGGAACCTGACATTCCGCAATAGAGTGGGAATTGAATAGACACACGAATAGTCCTGACGAGCTAAATGTTGATTTTAAGCGAGACTGCAAAGACGGTAAAGTTGCCAATTACACCAAGATAGGCTTGGCAAATTCTTTGCAATTCTCAAATTTTGCACAATACTAGATCCATTAGCATGCAGCTCCTGCTGACTATATGCGTCGTGGTGCAAAAAAAAAAAGAAGCAGTTTAGCCCGAAAGGCGAAGCATCGATTCCAACAGCAAATTAATAGACAGCTCTCCGAAGTAAGGATAGTAGTTTTATCCACCGTATAAACTTGCAAACATTCGCGTACTAACCAAAATAACAAGCTGGGTGTCACGCGCGCCAAAGCGAACATGAACACATCTCACTTGATGACCGCGGAAACTCGCTGTGAAAACGCTGGGCTGAAGAAGCGTGGCAGCAGCAGCGAGCGAATTGACGTTTGCGCTGTATCCCGCTTCAACGCGAACTTAGCGGCGGGAACATAGCACACACGAGGCTATCGACCATCGGTGCTGGTAGACGCCTAGAGTCTAGACCCTGTCCAAGTCGCAGATCGCTTTCAAGACAGGGTAGCGCGCCCACGCCATACGCAGCAGCCGCCGGAGTAGAACGCCCCCCTCCCTCCCTTCCCCCGGTGTCTTGCGCGCGACGGAAGACGGCGTGCTCCCATCCCACTTTCCTCCCGTGGGCACGCGAGATTGAGCCGCCATTGTCGGCTCCCGCTGGGAGGTTTCTAGTTGTACACGCAGCATACGGCGCGCAGGGACGAAGTTATCGCCCTTGGACTTTATACGGAACATCACGTAGACACCGACGGTTGATGGCGTAAATGCACCTGGAGTGTCAATTTTATTGCTATCGCAATAAAATAACTCGGTGTTTCGCACCTAGGGAGACATGAAAACATTCTTGCGCTATAATGTGGAAGGGCATTTAAAGACAGCAACTTTTATTTGTGAAGAACGATTAGGTTTAGGAAGAGCATGATTTACCTTGACGACACAATGGTTACAAGAAACAAAGGGTTGTTTCCTGAGCGAGTCCAGAGTAATTTGGAACGTGCTCCATATTTTTTTCGCACGCTGTGACGTATTGAGAATGCGGGATAGCAAGTGCTCAGAAAAGGTCGCTCGAAAAAATGGCACCCGTTAATATGCCGCTAAATGTGAAAAAAAAAAGATTGCCTTTACAAACAAAATGCACTTCGTTTTTTTAAGTTTCTCATCAAAGTGCTTGACAAGCATGGCATGTCCAACAGCATAAAGATGTTCCGTGATTTGCTTTACTCTAATAAACATAGTGTCGGAAGAATTGAGTTTTGGAAATGGCGGTTTTTATTTAGAAGGTAATTATACCTTGCTTGTATCGCAGCGCGCTATGGTGTCGTGAACTGCCTAACACCTGAGCAGCTAACGTAAGGCAAACTTCAGCGATCATGAGTGGCAGATGCAGGCTTCTACATGCAAAATCGACGCGCCATGCTGTCTGAAATAAGTGTTATGTTTGGCTGTGAAAAAGTGGGCCTAATTTTCAATTGAAGGAATACTGCGTGAAAATGACGGACCGAAATTATGCTTATGAGGGCCTCACTCACTATGGCCCGGGAAGTCGGTCAGCTGTTCCAACAGTGGCTGCCATCTTGCAATGGCTACATGGCATATATAATGACTGGGGGATCGACGCATGTGATACTACGGATTTGAGGAGAATATATTGTAGTGCACTACTACGTGCCACAGCGATGCGACCAAAAAGTGGACGACGATACGATCCAGCATATTCACGCTTTGCAAGCAGTGGCAGCGGTGGTTGCGAAAATATAATTTTTGGGGCCTGCTAAAATATAATTTGCGGGCACCAGGTACCAACGTCAGTCTGGCTTTTCCTTTCTGACAAGCACTTTCATTTCTTTCGAAATGTATTGCAACCGTTTTCCGTTAAAAGGTAATAAAACAGATTTGATTTCAATGGGATGCAATTTATAAGCATTTGTCACACATGAAGCGGCCATGCCTCGCGCGTAAGAAACAGAAGTCTCACAAAAACCATCGAAGATGATTACCCAAGTACGCGAGTAGCTTTGTTATCCCGCTCAGTTTTCTGTGGACGACAGAAACGCAGCGAATGTGTTAGCAGCAGCCTGAAGACATCCTTCTTAAGAGGAAGCGTGCGCTCGGGTGCTCCTATCTAAATACATGTAAAGAGAGAATTCGTTTTTCTCGGCAACCACTGTACCAAATTTGACGAGGTTGGTAGCATTTAAAGAAAATAAACTTAAAATCTAGTCCCTGTTCGTTTCGAGTTTCTGATTTTGGCAATAAATTTTCTAATAAAAATTTAATAAAATCCGAAACTATCAAAAAACGAAACTATCACGTTTAAAACCCTGTAACTCAGCAACGAGAAATGATATGGAAATTCTGTGAAGTGCATCTGATAGTACATCTAAAGCGGACAAAATTGATATGTTACACATGAATATGGAAGAATTGAGTAAGGGGGGGGGGGGTGTAAAAGCAACTTTTACAGAATGCTTGTAAACAAAATAACAAATTCACGTAAAATATAGGTTGACATACATAATTTCTCCGCTTTGAATGATCTAATGGTTGCCGTTTACAGAACTGCGATATGCGTTCTTTATGCAAAGCTCTTAATTAGTAAACTCCGTACTTCTATCTTTTTGAAAATTTCAAATTTTTGAAATCATTTTAACGAAATTCAGGTCCGAAATTGAAATTCTGCTGCCAACAGTCAATATGATTTAACTTTATCTCTAAAATACAACACATTTCATTAATATCAGTGAAAGGGTTATCTCAGAAAAACGTTTTTGCGTTTTACATGCATTTGAATAGGCCGCGTTGGAGTTGGGCGCGAGGCTTTAAGGATCTTTCGGTGATACATGCATGAAATTCTTGCGTAATGTGTTGGATGTGGAAAGGCAAATGTCTTGGTGGAGTAGTCAACGATGTCAATTGATTTCCTCTTCGGCTGTCGATACTCACTATCCGACTGGAACCAGAGCTGACCGCGCCTAGACCACCGGAAGAGTCGTTAAGGAAACGTTTCTCGAAGTAATACTTAGCGCAGGAGGCGAAAGTGGTTGCTGACGCTGCCGCTTCGTGACGCTGGGTTCTCAACTTCCTCGCATGGTCCCCCAGTCGCTTATTCTATTCCACACCGCTCTTGGAAGTATAAGCTCTTCGAGATTTTTCAGCACGTAGTGCCCGTTGCGCAGCGCAGCGATCGCGGTGGAGCCACCGCAAGCTAAGCAAGGGGAAGCAGACCAATCGCAGAAGCCGGTATTACGTTTCTCACTTCTGCCACTCGTGTGTGGCGCCGGCGTGACGTCCGACCCGCTGTGTGTTTCACAGTTAGAGACACTTTATTTCAAGATCCAGTATGAAAAGTACGATACTGAGGTGCGTCGGCACAAAGCCACGGAAGGCTACACGGAGCACTGCACCCTGTTTGGACATAAAAACAACCATAATAATTGGCGACCGTTAGCGTATGATAATTAAATAAACGTACTGAAAGCAAATATTTGCAGCACGTATTCACATTACAAAAACCAACAGCAATAAATGTGACACAAAAAATATATTCGCTGTTACGTATGGTAAAAAAGGAATCAATGAGAAAATGTCGTTTTTAAAGCTTAAGAAAGTGTATAGCATACTATACGTCATGTGTCTTATTTGCTGAACACAGTTCGTCCTTGAGAAGGAGATTTCGTAGTCACCTTTGGTACGCGTGTCATATATGTCTGTGGGTGTAGTTAAATTTCCCCGCAATGTGATTGATGGATAATTATGACTAACACCTGCAATAATTGGAGCGGCTGGAAAGACTAGATTTACATAAACCAATGTTGTCATCTCAATTTTAGAAAAAAGGAAAACTAATCGGGTAGACGTATTGGCGACCGAGCCGAGTACACGTGTTGTGCACGCTGCTGTGCGTTTAAGGCCATTGGAGCACGGAAATAACGTTAACAGGCAAACAAGTGTCACTTATTCACACACTCAAAAGCTTATGCGCGTAACTTATGATACAGATAGCGGGGGTCTAGTGTCTAATCTTGTCGTCGTGCTCTCTGCCTATTCCCTGTCGGCCCGTTTGTTTCGTACAGGGTGTTCGGGCGCTTTAAGGTAAAAAAAATGAGCCCCCTAAAAGGGCCGCCCGAGACTGCCCGGCGCCATTCCAGCTTACCGTAGCCATAGATGATTGTGCATGCTGCACCTGTTACACCTATTGTGGCAGAGTGAGCTCTCTCTCAAACGCGCACATTCCCGGTCGGATCGACAAACGTACTGCCTAGTCACGTGCCGCTGAACACCAATCGAGAGGCTAAATTTCGCTGCGAGCGCGTGACGCGTGGGGCCGAAACAGCGCCAAACGTTCACGTGACTCATCCATTATCGAGTAGTGGCATCTTTCATCTACACAACGATACCGAAGTAGGGCTCGTGGGTAGCACGGTCGCAAGTTTTCAAGTGTTGTTAGGGTTGTATGTTTTCGGTACAGACGTGTATCATTCGCATTCGGTTCCGGCGACTGATTCCGTTATGCTGACGGAAACGAAATACGTTTCGCGTCAAGAAATAAAGCTCTTTATTATGGCTTCTCGCTACCGTACTCCAGTGGTGTACACACTCTTAAAATGCAGAAGCAATCATTCGCGCTTTCGGCACGCCCTACACCAGCGGGCTTGCGATACAGTCATTCTTCGCGACACAGTCGCCTACAGGTGTTCGCCGGTATTTTCCATGGTAGCACCAGCATTCCGGGTATCTGTTTACCACGCATGATGTTTCGTACGAGTGGACGCAAGAGCAGTTATCACAGTCTTCATAAGCGCCGATGTGTGGCATTGAGGCTGCAACAGACACACGAAGGTTGCCTTTAAAACAAAAGAAAACAAAAGCCTTAATAATCCTACTACATATACAGCGACCATGTGGAATTAGATAATCATGCAATACTTTGGAAATCTGCGCGTTCCATATTCTACATGCAGGATTTGTATTTTCTTATAGATAACAGAACATTTACGAAACTAAATGCGGCGGATCGAGCAAAAGTAATTGGGTGCTCGTGCAAAAGCGACACGACTGGATTGATATACCGAGTAGTTTATCTGAACGATTTACAGATGTTTGCTTAATATATCTTTAAATAGTTAGTTGCGGACCATTCTGAATTTTAGATATTGTAGTCGTGTGTTTTTGCGAGGAACATCCATTTGGATGAAATTCTCATTACAACGGTTTCGAGATGCACCCCCTGAAATTTGCGTTGAAGAATGCCTTGTAGTGCCACTTTTCTTTGAAATAAAACGTGAAGCACAAAAATGCCGGTACACCAATGAATTTTCTCACACACAGAAGGAATGCGTTCAAGCTATAGTATCGTCCAATAACGAAGACGGCGAGCATTGTTGCTATGACTGGTCACGTGGTAATTGCACATAGCGAGTAATGCAGCGGGTCTGCGTTCACGTCCCGCCGGCTGCAAGCTTTTTCATCCACAAGCAACAACCAGTTTTCCTCAACCTTTCCTTGGTTTCGTTGTCTGTTGGCTTTATGTGTTACTTAAAAGCACTTCTTGTTGGGCTAGCTGGTAGCTGTACATCTCAGAATACAAAGACGCGAAATAAACGCCTACACACAAGAGAAGAGAACGGGAAAGGGCGCCTGTCCCGTTCTCTTCTATTGTGTGTGTCCCTTTATTTGGCGTCTTTATATTTGATATGTTGCAAATGTGATTCATAACAAAAATCCGAATCGGTCTTAAACTCAATGTTTCTCGAAAGAGTCGTTCTCTTTAAGCAACCGGCCTTTCCTGCATCACATCTAAGATTTGATTGAGGTGATGATAAAATTTATTAGCCGAGCTTTACTTACGGTTCACGCCATCAGGGCGAAGAAGGGTCACGAACGCGAAAGACATCGCACACATTCGACAACTGAACATGACTATATTGGTGCCCTCGAAGCCTGCAGCAAGAATAAGAACGGCAAAGTGATCGCGAGCAATTATTCACGGAGTGTCTTTGTTAAGCAACAAGCAAAATAAGTATAACTTGAGAATTCAAACGAAAACATGCAATAAGTACTCTTGGCTTTGTAAACAGATTTCCCTCTTAACGACGGCTAAACTATTTGTCTGCGTTACAAGCATCTTATTTCCTTCAGGCCATCTGTTTGTTTACAGGAAATATGTGGCGTATGTTTAGGATAACGCCACTCGCGTGACACAATGTGCCATTTTCTTTTTCTAGTATGAAGACGCTGTGAAAAAACAATAGCACTTGATAGTTCCTGGTAATTTGTTGATGTCTCGTAATATCCCAGAGAAAGCCATCGTAAGGTTGGCCTTCACTTCACAGTTTCAGGAATAATATTTCAGGCACATTAGCGAAAACAATTATAAAAAATTTGTTTGGTAGTCCTACTTATTTTAGCTTGAACTAGCGTAATTAAAAAAAAAAAAACTCGCGTTAGAGATATCGCTGTTCCGCCATTACAGCTGGATTTATCTAAGGGCCGGGTCTTCAGTGAAAGACCACAATCTCCAATTACGATTATTCTTTACTTAGCTTTTATAATTATTTGCATGATTACATGTGTTCGAATTGCGATATTGAAGGGGATCAGTAATAGTCCTGTTTACAGAAGTACTAAAACTATCAGAACATTCGATCCATCGGGCTATAAGGAGCGTTAAGAAAAAGCGTGGTCGTTCCGGATAACAGTTTCCCAAAAGCTCAAGTCAAGCAGTTTATGACAGTTTTAACAGTAACGGCAATGCATATTTTAACAGATTTCAGTACCCATGCTTCAATATTTTGACACTTACCAGAGTTCGAGGATTTCGTAAACACTCCGAAGGCGTGAATCAAAACTCTGCTTGCAACAGTCTCTAGAACGTAATTTTCTCTTTTAGATACAACAAATTTAATTATACTTGCCCTAGCGGTTGCCATATAAAAGCTTTGTCGCGTTTTACCTGCATTTCAATAGGGCAATTGGAGTTGGCCGAGAGCGAAAGCCAAAGAGCAATGCGAGTTAGAGCATTGCTTAATAAACTTACTGATACATGTAAGGTGAACTTTCTTACGTGACCGTTTTTCAGTCTAACCGCAGCTACAAAGGTATTGATCGGTGCAATAAGGCACACCTACAAGCAGCCAATGTTTGCTGAATGTTGTCACCGATTCCACAGTGACACACTCTTGCTTAATTATGTTGCGCGCGCTATGCTAAATAGCGGCGTACATTCTTGAATACACAAGAGCAACAGCTATTACGCCGGAATCTACAATGAGTCATTCAAAATTAATCACCGAAATTAATGGATTTTACGTCAGAACCACAATATAAGGAATATCATGCTGTGGGTCGCCGTAGTTGGGCACTCCGAATTAATGTGGCCACCAGGGAATATTTAAAGTGCACCCAACTCTAATAAGTACAGGAGCCTTATCGCATTTCGCTTCCATGGAAATTCGGCCGAATCATTAACATGGAATCTTGAGCATCGAATGCACAAACGTTCCTCTACCGTGCTTTGTGTATGCATTGAAGAACAGGACGCGAATTCAGACCCTTACAAAAAAACTTTTTGAAAAGTTGTTGGAATGTCATTGTTCAACATCAAAAAATGGTGTTGAAAGCACCATTGGGAAATTGTTGAAATAATATTGAGGGTGTTGTTGAGAAGTGTTTATAATTGGCCAGCGACATTTTGTAGAAACATCATGGGGTCATTTAAATTTGAAAAATCATTGCTCTATTGTTGTAACTACGTATTTCAATGTTGAAAGCCCAATGAAGCATAGTGGAAAATGGTTTAAATCTCAAATTGAAAGTCCATTGAAGTACTATTGAAGTATGTTATTTTTCAATATTGAGAGCCTATTGAAGCATTGTTGCAGATCTATTGAGTCTCAACATTGAAAGTCCTCTGAAATGTTGTTGCAGCTGTGTAGAACATCAACAATAAAATTATGTTGAAATCCCTTTATGCCTCAGTGTGGGCTTAGCAGTGTTTTAAATAGCATTTTTTTTTTAAATAGTGGTGAGATATGTTGTTGCGCATGTAATTATTTTTGATGTGACATTGATATATTTGCTGTGAAAGGATAAGGGCAAATTTAAATATGGGCACTTCTGTATTGCAGGCCTCAGTCACCCGTGGGCTAAAAAGTATGCTCCTAGCATCACTGTTATGTCAGTTTTTCAATTGTCAAAGTGAATGTTCCCTCACGAAATCAAAGGTGCAGAACTGATGCAGACAAAAAAACATTTTTCTAGGCGAAGTGTTTATTTGTAACCAAACATCTGCGTAAATGTACAACTATTTGCAGTTTGAGAGCATCAGTTCAAACTTCGTGCAGCTTGACACCATAACAAAATTGAATACTGACATGTGTAGGCTGTGTGGCCCTCAAGTGAAACACATTTCCCAAAAGGAATAAATCTTAAAAAATAAATACCACAATGAATATGTGTACAAGCAGAGTGACATGACAGTAAATAAGAACAGTCAAAAAAGGTACTTGCTTTGTTTATTAGGTAGCCAGTGGCACTATAACCATGGCACGATTCACTTGAGCCCACAGCAGTCACTGAGACACTCATATTCAGGGTGGTTATCTTTAAGTTTTATGGAATTTATTAAAGACTGGCTGTTGCAGCTAACATAATTCTAAATACAGAGTGCCAGACATTACTTGCATGAGAAATCAAGACACATATTCAGCTAATTAACAAAAACCCACTTCCTAATTATTCTTTTTGAATTGTAGCCGGTAAACTTAAAGGTGTCTGCACTTAGAATGAATTTCCAGAATGACATAAGTTATGAGAGCCATGCCCTCAGACTGGCCGTAAAAGTGCACTGTTTTTCCCCTTACTTTTTTTAACAAAACGCATTTATGTATTGAAGCACTAAAGTAACTGAAATGCCCATGTATTTTGTCTCATATTTATGCAAAAGTCTCTAAACTGGTGTCATCCTGCAAATGAATTGCAAGTGAATACGTCTTTGAAACTCACTGGTTACAATTTGTAAACTGCAATATGTGCCAGAATAAGTCAATGAGTAAATTTATGAGAATCAGTTGAATGTGTTTCCATTTCTTGTGCTGGTAATGTCGACCTCTGAATAATCCAGCTCAAGAGCAATTAAGCTACTTGGTACAGCCAACTTAAAAAAATATCTGTAAAACTCGAAAAGGATCACTCTGTAGAATCCTCATTTGCTATTGAATGGTGCGTGACAATCTCCGTAAAAATTGTCTACTTTTGAAACATGGCAATTGCAATAAGTGATGCCACGGGAACAGTTAATTATTTAGCTTATTATAATGATTTAGTTATTTATTATTACTAGTTTATTATGTTTTCTGCCATGATAACGTTCCTGCGCAGGTCATTCTGTATCAAGCGACTTATTCATATTGACGACTTCCCATGTTTAGATAAAAAAAAAAGCAGCTATTACTGACGTACTGAAAGACTGAAAAATTATTCCTTGCGCGAGTTCCATTTGAATTTTGTTCAGTGCCAAAAAAATCCACAAAAACAGAATCCACAAAAAATCTTGTTTCATGCAAGATTTCTTGTTTTGCAAGATTCTGTCCAGCGGAGCCCTGGACTAAGGGCAACCGACCGTTGTGCAAGAAGATGGACGAAGCCACCTGAAGACCACAGAAGACCAGCGAATCTAGAGCTCAATAAAGTTTTTCACTCTCTGTTTCATGCAAACATGAAAGGAGCATCATTACGATTACCGCAGAGCAATTGTTGCACTTTAAATTTAGGCCAACTTATACCTATTAATTCTAAGTCATGTGTTTTAGATAGAAAAATAAGGCATTTTTGCGAAGTTATGTGAAATGAAGGCTTTACTGAACAGAACCACTCTGACAATGGCACCGATGCACGTGCAGGTGTGTCATTCCATGCCGAAAGGACCAGCGTTTTTTCAATACCACAGATATAGCTGAAAACGTTGCCACATGTTTGCTAGATCTCAAAACTCCTTCCCTACTTTTTATTTTTGGCAAAACCTTTGTAGCATTTTTGTGACAGCTTATTTTTCTTGCTCAGCTTCGCTAGAGAACGTCAATCAACATTTTGTATGGATTGAGCACATTGTATGGATCAAGGCCTTCATATGGTGTGAATGAAAATAGAGTGAAGAGATGTGACTGCCAAAATATCCAATTTTTCAAAGATTTGAATACTTCGTATGCTTTTGGCACCGGCAAGAGTGAGTAAAATTGTAATGCGTTAAATTAAATACAGAATGGTAGCCCACCTGACATACGAGGGTCGTTCAACTCAATGCGGGACTTTTTTTCTTTCCCGGTTTAAATGGACGTCTAGGCTGGAGGTCTTGTATGAAATAGAAACTGGCACCCGTGTCCTGTTACTGGTAGACGGCGCTCATTTCCCGCGCTTCTGGATAGACTGTTATTCAAGATGGCCGACAACAGTGTGAACGTCTACGTGGGACAGCGTGTTGTGATGAAGTTTTTAGCGAACGAGGGCGTAAAACCTGCTGAAATTTACGGAAGACTTCAGGCTCTGTACAGTGATGTGACACTCAGTCGCAGTAAGACGTTTGAATGGTGTAAGCATGTCAAAGATGGCCGTATCTCTATTACTGACGATCGCGATCGTGGTGGATCACAGCCTAGAATAGTCTTTCCTGAGAACATTCAGCGCGTGGTGCAGCTGATCGCAGACAATCGTCGCATAAGCTGCCGTGAAATTGCAAGGGTGTGTAAACTGTCGTTAGGAACAGTGAACACAATAATTCATGCTCATTTGTTGTTCCGAAAAATGAGTGCACGCTGGGTCCCAAAGCAGCTGCCTGCTTTTGACAGACAGAGAAGAGTTGAAGTCCGTAGAGAACTGAAGGAACGCTATGAAAGGGAAGGGCAGGATTTTCTGAATCGCATCATGACATGTGACAAAAGATGGGTTCACCATTTCGCCCTAGAATCCAAAAGAGCATCGATGCAGTGGAAGCATACGGAATCATTACCTTCCAAGAAATTTCGAATGGCTGCGTCTGCTGGTATAGTGATGGGAAGTGTATTCTGGGATAAACACGGAATCATTCACGTTGATTTTTTACCACATGTTGTCACTATCAACAGTGAGTATTACTGCCGTGTTCTGCGTGATGTGCACAAAAGTTTACGGAAGAAGCGTCCGGGTTTGATCACAAAGGGTGTGGTCTTTTTGCAAGACAATGCATGGCCGCATACCATTCAACACATATCGCAAACAATCCAGGCACTTGGCTGGCAGATATTACCACACACCCCCCTATAGTCCTGACTTAGCACCAAGTGATTTTGGCTTGTTTGGGCGCCTGAAGGAATTCCTTGGAGGAAAACATTTTAACACTGATGTTGAAGTGAAGAGTGGTGTTCTACAATGATTCCATCGTAATAATAAATATTCCTATGCCGAAGCATTTCACGCGTTTGTTAAACGCTGGGATAAGTGTATAATAGTACCTGAAGGTCATGTGAAAAAATAAATCCACTTTCTACACTTTGAACATTGATCTTCTATTTGTTTTTAAAAAAGTCCCGGATTGACTTGAACGACCCTCGTAGTGTAGCTGAAAAATATTTCAAGCGCTGAAGGTTCAGCCGATCGCCTGTAAAGAAACTAAAATTCTAATCTTTTGCAAGAAGCTTCATGTTCAAGGTAAAAACAGCTTTGGTGGTTGTCCAAAAATATGTTATACATTATTAGATAGCTCTACTTGTCCGCTATGCATGTGTGAAGTTAAAAAAGGCATTATATTTAAATGCGAAAAAATTTGTTTTTGAATTTTTGTCAGCAACGGCTTTTCTCCGATGTGTGTACAAGCTTGCCAGCCAGAAATGCAGACAACAAGGCTGGCTTTGTCTGCAACATAGATGACAGAGAAGCGGTGTAGGGGTCTGCGCTTTATTCCCAAGAAACACACGCTCTAATGCAACAAGGCTTGCGCTTGGTGTGGGCCGGGTAAACCACACAGCCATTGCACATAAAGTGTTGCACATACGTGTTAAATTCATGAGGGAGTCCTGCAGTGTTAAAACATACGTTTCATGCAGTTTACAAGAAGAAATATTTGCTATTATGTAGGCAGTAAATTCAGAAAGAGCACTGATATTGTTCATACAAAGCATTTTAAAAAGGACTGTTCGTGCCCTGCTTCATGCTACCCATTGACAATGCAAGTAGAAAACAGCTTCATAATTAAAACTGAAAACCTGCACGAGTACGAACAAATTCTTGTGGTGTTGCGTATTACCACTGTTTGAGAGCCAAAACATGCTTAGCTATAAAAGTCATATGTGCCGTTTTCAGTCAGATGTGGGCAGTTGTCATGGGTGACCATTTTCCGCATTCATGTTAAAAAATACGAGTCAAGACTGTTGCGCATGATGTCAGCTGCCTTCGTATTGATAAAAAAAAAGATAGTCACAGTTTCTTGTGGTAGTCACAGGTTTTGTGGCTAAATATATGAACAATGTCTCCTTGCTAGATGATAAAGCTTCATATATTCATGCTGTCTGCACAATCCACAAATGAACATTAGAAAAAATAATTCATGGCACTTAAAGAATAACACCTTTTCGTAACTTGTCCCATGCATAGCAAACATGTAGGGCTATGTAATGTTGGGTCACATATTTTCGCACCGGCCGCCAAAGCTAATTTTACCTTCAACACAAAGCATATTGCGAAACATAAATCTAGTTTTATTAGGCGACCAACTGAACCTCCAAGGCTTCAAATATTTTGCAGCTATCACAAGTTAACCAGGCTGCGATTCTATATTTATTTTGTGCCTTCTGCATTTCCCTGCGTTCGAAGAAAAAATTAAAGCTTTGCAATTCTGGCAGTCACACCACTTCATTCTTTTGACATGAACACCATCTGAATACCTAGATCATACAATTTCCCTTTGAAAAGAAACGTGGATCAGTGCCTTCCAGCTTAGCTGGGCAAGAGCAACTAATTTACGCCAAAATTGTAGAAAATTCTTGCGATGAAAATTAAGTGGGGAGAAAGAGTTCAGAGCTACAACAAACGTATCTAATTTTTTTCAACTTTATCTGCCATGGTAAAAAAATGCGCTTGTTGGTTGATGTGGAATGATTCAGATGTATGTACGAAAGCAATTTTTTTTTCAACATTCTCATTGTAACTACTTTTGCTCATCAAGCAAACTTGAAATGGTTTGCCATAATGGGACAGTTCTTGACAAAACTGGGTGGTCTGGCATGAAAAGACTGAAGACAGTTACGAAATATAATAAGGAAACACTATATTTGCTGGAACTATATCGAAAACTACCCTAAAAATGTAGTGAAATATAACAAAGCATAACACTTGTATGCTGGACTGAGCCATCCAACGTGGACTATTCAGGAGATCAGCGTAATTAACATACATGAGACTAACATAAATATGTCAAGGTATACAAAGGCACAGCATTTGTACGCTCGTCTGAGAAATCCTAATTAGGCTCTTGAGGAAACTAACAAACATGAACGACCATAAGAACGTTGAAACTTACAAAAGCACAACACTTGTGTTTTGGTTTGAGCTGTCCAACTTGGGTTCTTTAGAGGCTTTTGGTCCCACGTGAAAAGCGAGGCCAGAGTGTTGTTTACATAGGGCATGATGGTACGAGAAAACTTGCGACACGTGAAGCCTGCAAAAACAACAAAAAGCCAGAACAAGCTTTAAAAAGAGACTTCCCCATGCAAGAATGTGGCATACAATATGCCGTTGAAGCAATGAAACTGATTTATGTATTTGTCTTGCTTTATTTCAACTTTCCGTGGGTACAGCTTAACAGCATGACCATTTAAATTTATTCAAAGTGGCACAGGACTCCATCATCAGCCTGGTTACGCCCACTGCAGGGCAAAGGCCTCTCCCATACTTCTCCAACTACCCCGGTCATGTACTAATTGTGGCCATGTCGTCCCAGCAAACTTCTTAATCTCATCCGCCCACCTAACTTTCTGCTGCCCCCTCCTACCCTTCCCTTCCCTTGGAATCCAGTCCGTAACGTTTAATGACCATCGGTTATCTTCCCTCCTCATTACATGTCCTGCCCATGCCCATTTCTTTTTCTTGATTTTACCTAAGATGTCATTAACTCGCGTTTGTTCCCTCACCCAGTCTACTCTTTTCTTATCCCTTAACGTTACACCCATCATTATTCTTTCCATAGGTCGTTGCGTCGTCCTCAATTTAAGTAGAACCCTTTTCGTAAGCCTCCAGGTTTCTGCCCCGTATGTGAGTACTGGAAAAAACAGCTATTATACATTTTTCTCTTGAGGGATAATGTCAACCTGCTGTTCATGATCACAGAATGCCTGCCAAACGCACCCCAGTCCATTCTTATTCTTCTGATTATTTCCGTCTCATGATCTGGATCCGCGGTCACTACCTGCCCTAAGTAGATGCATTCCATTACGACTTCGAGTGCCTCGCTACCTATTGTAAATTGCTGTTCTCTTCCGAGACTGTTAAACATTACTTTAGTTTTCTGCACATTTTTAGACCCACTCTTCTGCTTTGCCTCTCCAAGTCAATGAGCATACATTGCAATTGGTCCCCTGAGTTACTAAGCAAGGCAATATCATCAGCAAATCGCAAGTTACTAAGGTATTCTCCATTAACTCTTATCCCCAATTTTTCCCAATCCAGGTCTCTGAATACCTCCTGTAAACACGCTGTGAATAGCATTGGAGAGATCGTATCTCCCTGCCTGACGCCTTTCTCTATTAGGATTTCGTTGCTTTCTTTATGGAGGACTACGGTGGCTGTGGAGCCGCTATAGATATCTTTCAGTAATTTTACATACGGCTTGTCTACACCATGATTCCGTAATGCGTCCATGACTGCTGAGGTTTCGACAGAATCAAACGCTTTCTCGTTATCAATGAAAGCTGCATATAGGGGTTGGTTATATTCCGCACATTTCTCTATCACCTGATTGATAGTGTGAACATGGTCTATCGTTGAGTAGCCTTTACGGAATCCTGCCTGGTCCTTTGCTTGACAGAAGTCTAAGGTGTTCCTGATTCTATTTGCGATTACCTTAGTAAATAGTTTGTAGGCAACTAACAGTAAGCTGATCGGTCTATAATTTTTCAAGTCTTTGGCGTCCCCTTTCTTATGGATTAGGATTAAGTTAGCGTTCTTCCAAGATTCCGGTACGCTCGAGGTCATGAGGCATTGCGTATACAGGGTGGGCAGTTTCTCTAGAACAATCTGCCCACCATCTTTCAACAAATCTGCTGTTACCTGGTCCTCCCCAGCTGCCTTCCCCCTCTGCATAGCGCCCAACGCTTTCTTTACTTCTTCTGGCGTTACTTGTGGGATTTGGAATTCCTCTAGACTATTCTCTCTTCCGTTATGGTCGTGGGTGCCACTGGTACTGTATAAATCTCTATAGAACTCCTCAGCCACTGTGTGTGCTCCTCAGGCACTGTGTGTGTACCACCTCGCACAGGACTCCGCTAAGTGTCAAATGCAGAAAAGGGCAAAGAGGAACAACGCACTGTAGAAAATACCTTTATGAATCTCCTGAATTGCCGAAATGAGAACTTTGCTTGCTCAAAAACAAGATGGCGAAAAAAAAACTTTATGTCATTCATGAAGAAACCTAGATTACAGACAACTTAAGTTATTTCTTGTAACTTTCATAATTGAAATCTGCAGCAGTTCACTGTGATTTTCCGTGCTCCAAATACAATACTATTATGTCACTAGAACTGAGTGTGGCTTCATTTGAAGTTAGGTTTCACGAGTTCACATGCATGGAATGCACTTCTCGCCTTACAATGGCTTAGATCCACCGGCGTTTCGGACGCTAATGAGCCGCGGGCGTGTCGCTGTAGGATGGACTTCTGCGAGCGTGGTTGCAGACCTTCACGTGCCTACGTGCACCTTTTGTTCCACCTACGGTCACCCCCGGCGCGCATGCCCCGTCCGATCACAGCCTGAGCGCGCGGTATGCACGCGATGCGCGGGGCCGCACCTCGGCGAGCGGTGCACCGTTCGATTGGGGGATGCGGCCGTTTGTTGCAGCGAGTGTAAGCGTGCGGGCCGACCGAGCGCTCACCCTGCGGGCTCCCAGGCCTGCCCCATTCTACAGGGCAGGATAGCCCGCTTGCGGGCCCGCACTGACTATGGATAACCGAGCTTTCTTCATCTCTGCGTCACCTCGATCCATGCGTCAGCAGCGCTTTTATTGCGCACACACATTGCGGTTGACGATCCGACGGCGGACAACGACTACTACAGCAGCATACGCGCGATCGCGCACTCTCTTTATGCAGAGGTACCCAATGATCATTCTTTCACCTTACCGGAGATCGAGCACTCCCTACTTCTTGGCTTACTGTGCGCGGCGCCGGGGCTAGATGGGCTGACGGGCATGTTTGTGCAAATTCTTTTTCAGAGCCACCCTCCCTTCTTACACATCTTTAACGCCGCTCTTCAATTAGGACACTTTTCCTCTAACTGGAAGACGGGTCGAATAATTTTTATTCTCAAGCCTCGCCGCCGCCCCCCGCCCCCCCATCTTCCGTCAGCCTATCGTCCGATAGTAATGAATTCTCTTTTCGGTAAAATTTTGGAACGCCTACTTAATTCTCGCCTCTGTTATTTTCTTCACTCTCGTCACCTCATCCACGAAAGCCAACTTGGCTTTACCCATGCTCGGAGTGCACCGCTGGCCGTATACGCCCTAAAGCACCGGCTCAGTGCACTTAAGGCCGCCAAGACACCCGCAGTGTTGATTTCACTGGATTTTACGGGCGCCTTTGACAGTGTCTGGCACGACGCCATGTTGTTTTTTCTGCGCAAGCACCGCTGCCCGACGAACTTATATCGCCTCCTCCAATCATTTCTTACCGATCGGACGGTCGTCCTCCGGAGTAAGACTAGGAACATCTCGGCTCGCCCTTCCATCGGCAGTCCGCAGGGATCGGCTCTTAGCCCTCTGCTATGGAATTTGATAATTCATTCCTTACTAAGTCTTCCGCTACCAGAGGGCATGCATATACAGGCTTACGCTGATGACACCGTCGTATTAGTCTCTGGCTCGTCGCGACTGCAATTGCAGGCTTTAGCAGAATCGGTCTTAACCTTGAATCGGTCTTAACCCTGCCTGCGTGGTCATCCTTTGCTTCTTGTATGCTCTCTGGCCATTTTCACTACACGTCCTTAGCCACATGTGCAGACATTGGCATTGGCTCCAGCTGCCTGGCCATGTTTCTTGGACGCCTGGGGCGATCTTGAGCTCTGTTGACATCAACTGCATACTTTTGGCTCACCCGAGCCCAAGGCATCGGATCCACTGGCCTGGCCAACGCCTGGTGCTACCGTCTTGCTGCATCAACTGCCTACCACTCGGCGTCATCGACATAAGCACAGCATGAACATCAAGTTTCAAAGAGCTTCTCTGAGGTCAAGAATTGACTTCGTGCGCCTGTACCTCCTTTCAGCTCGGCGACGTAGTGCACGAAGCCTTTCCAATTCAACGTCATTCTCTGTACGCTTTGATGGATGTGTGAAGCAGCATGTACAAAAGGCAGAGAAAGTCCAAGAAACCATGGAATAACAGAGATCTTTACAATAGAATTACAGAACGAGATAAACCATACCATAACTTCTTTAGACTAAGAGACATGTCTCTATTACATGAATAGAAAAGTTCGCAACAAATTAAATTCGGATTTGAAGAGAGTTCGTATTCAATATTATCAGGCAATATTTGCGGGGGTCTACTGTCGTCCCAGGATAGCTTGGAACTCGGCAAGTCTGTTCATAGGGAAAACAAAGCTACACCATTGACGGAGTTGAGTTCACTGAAGCCGATGTAGCGGGCAAACTCAATAATAATTTACTAACTTCTGGTGCAGCAGGTCACAGAAATAATACAGCAAATGACTGTGAACAATACATTTCTTCTTCCTGCACGCAATCTATTTTGTTGACTCCAGGTAGTGAATTAGAAATAGTTACATACCTGAAATCTTTAAAAAAGATACCGTGGTAGGATATGATGACATTAGGGCTGACCCAATTAAACATGCTGCAGAATTACTATGTGGCCCACTTCAGCACATCTGCAATCAAGCTTTCACCACGGGAACCTTTCCTGAAGGCATGAAGATAGCCAGAGTAGTAGCCATTCACAAATGTGGGTCTCATAATGACTTGCATAACTATCGGCCTATATCTGTGCTACCTTTATATCCTAAAGTTTTAGAATATACATTAAAATCACGATTAATGAAGTTTATCGGCGACCACCAAATGCTTTCCAAGCAGCAATTTGGCTTCCGCGAAAAGAAATCAACCAAAACGGCGTTCTTAGATATTAAAGGAAAATTAGTTAATAATATTCATAATAAGCAATACAATCTTGGATTATTTCTAGACTTTAGAAAGGCGTTCGATTCTATTAAGCATCCCATTTTGTTTCGCAAACTCCCACACTACTGTGTTAGAGGTTTGGTATTAAATCTGATACGTAGTTATCTATCCGACAGGGTGCAATTTACTAGCCTAAATGGTTACCGTTCCCAATTACATCCGATAAAATATGGCGCACCGCAAGGCTCTATCCTTGAACCATTATTCTTTATTCTATATATAAATGATCTTGTGAACATACCGCGAACTCCTGGCATAGTTCTCTATGCAGACGACAGAAGTATTCCTATTTACAGTTAAATACTTATTTGAATGTCAAAAGACAGCTAATAGATGGTTAACCAATATATCAAACTGGTTGCATTGTAATCAACTTCAGCTAAATGCACAAAAGACTACGCATATTATTTTCAAAAGCCGTAATAAGCCTGATGACTACAGTACCTGTATTAGATTTAAAAATTGTGCTATCGAACAGGTCTCTACTTATAAGTTTGTAGGTGTCGTCTTTGAAGAAAACTTGAGCTGGACACCGCATGCAAAGAAGATACATGCAAATATGTGCAGATCACTTTCTATATTGTATAACACCAGAACCTTGGTGCCAAAATGGTTAAAACTACAGCTATACTATGCCCTTGTTCATTCACATATACACTATTGTCTACTATACTGGGGTACAACTACTAAGACAAATTTAGATAAGTTAATAATCCTACAAAAAAAAGAGCTGTGCGCTGCATAGAAAACCTTCAACCATACTTTTCCAACCTAAACATACTCACAATAGATCATCTATTCCAACTAAGGCTTGCTATGTGTACACACAGGAAATTTCTGCATGACCCAAATATCCTGTCCACATTTTTGTCATGCGACAACTCACAATATCAACTTAGGCATAACAGACTTAGAACATCAATGTTTAGAACAAAATATGGTACTCAGACACTCGCCTACCTAGTACCTCAGTTCCTAAATAATAATCCAGAAATCGCTACTATGATCGAGGAATGCAGATCTGCTTACAGGCTGTAATGCGCGCTGTGATAATATTCTCGAAGTGAAAGTGGCAAAGCCAGTGACAAGCAGACACCATTAACCATATCGTTTGCTTATGTGTTTTGTTTGTACCATGTACGATGTATTGCACGCGGGGAACGTCAGATTTGGCTCTCTATTTTCACTGCACAGTTGTACGCGTGCCTACGGGCGAATAAATTTTCTTGTGATAACATGCCAGCAGAGCTACCAGCTACGAAGGATGTCGCATCTCTATCATTCTGTGTACTTGTGTAAGCATGTATATCTCTTTAAGGAAAAATAAACTGAAATTCCTTCCCTTGTCCGCCTTGTTCCCACTGGTGACCAATGTTCAAGTGTCAGTCACGCGCTATAGACAGTTGCGGTGTGGTCAGCAGGCTTTCATTTTCTCTTTCAACCAACTTCTCTCTCCCTCTCTCTCTACACATGCCTTCACCTCCGTGCTTTGACGTATCTTTGTTCTTATAGCCTCCATCGACAGCGCAAGTGCGTAACACCCTCATATATTCTTGCATGTTCTCGTATTCGTATGAAGGTGCCTGTATAATTTTGTCTTATTACCAGGTGTTTTAATTTGGCCTTACCGAGGCGCAGTTATAACGCGGGCGAGGGCTTGCGAGGACAAGGGACCCGGGAAACAAACATTTGACCCAAACGACTCTAACAGAATGTTTTGAAATCGCCTGGGGCGTATAGCGCCAATCAAGTTTTTGAGCTGTGTTACTAGAAGAGGCAGAGTTTAGACACGCTGAAAACAAAATGCGTGATTGCAAATTGCAAAATGCATGAATACACGTGCTTTTTATTGTACGAACACGTCATGTAAAAAGAACAACAATGCTGTAGCACTCTTGATTACTTATTGAGACTGTCATCATTTTGTACTCCCGCGCCACGACGTAGAGGTCTTCACGCCGAGCAAAACTGTTTCACAGTTAGAGACTCTTTATTTCAAGATCCAGTACCAAAAGTACAACGATACTGACGTGCGTCGTCACAAACTCACGGAAGGCTAAACAGAGCACTGCACCCCGTTTGGACATAAAACCAACCGATGATTATTTGCTTTCCGGTACCCGCATGTAACCTTCGCATGCGGCTCCGGCGACTAACTCCGTTATGCTGACGGTAACGAAAGACGCTTCCCATAAAGAAATAAAGCTTTTTATTTTGGCTCCTGGCTACCATACTCCAGTTGTCTGCACGCTTTTCAAATGCAGAAGCAATCGTTCGCCCTTTCTGCATGCCTTACGGCAGTGGATCTGGGATACAGTCCCTCTTCTTGATACAGGGGCCCCGAATTCCTCGCCGGTATGTTCCAACGTCGCACCAGCATTCCTTGTATCTGTTCACCAGGCATCTTCGTTCGAACGAGTAGGTGCAAGAACAGTTCTCGCAGGTGAAAAAATCGTAGGCGCCGTATAACCCTTCGGCAGCAACGGGTACACGAAGGCTGGCTTAAAAAAAAAGAAAAAAAAAAGCTCCTTATTACTTTAATTATAAATACAGCGAAAACATGGAATCCGATAACCATGCTATACTGAGGAAATATGCACGTTCCTTATCCTAGATATAGCAGTTGTATTTTCGTAGAGATAACACAAAATTTACGAAACTAAATGTGGCCGATAGAGCAAAACTTTAATAATTCGGTGCTTGTGCAGAGGCAGACATTACTGACTCCAAACGCCCAGATACTTTGTTGAACAGTTGACAGTAGTTCACTTAATAAATATTTCAATAATTTCTTTGCAGGCCATTCTGAATTAAAGGAATCCTTGCCTGTGTTTTTGCGGGGAACATCCATTTGGATGGAATTCTCAGTATAACAGTTTCGAGATGCATGCCCTTGAGTTTGCTTTGAAAAATGCCTTGCAGTGCCAATTTTCGTTTGAAATAAAACGTGAAGCACAAAAATGCCTGGAACACCAATGAATTTTCTCACACGCAAAAGGAATGCGTTGAAGCTATGGTATCGTCCAAGAAAGAAGACGGCGACCATTGTCGCTATGACAGCTCGCGTGGCAATTGCACATAGCGCGTCATGAAGCGGGTGTGCTTTCACCTCCCGGCGGGCTACAAGCTTTTTCATCCTCTTTCGTTTATTTCACCTGATTATTTCTACAGTAGAAATAGCATACTTGATGCAACAATAATTTTCCCTACGCGTTCCTTGGTTTCCTTGTCTGTTGGCTTGATGTGTTGGAAATGTGATTGATGACTCCAATCCGAATCGGCCTTAAACTAAACGTTTCTCCAAAGAGTCCTTTCCTTTAAGCAACCGGCCTTTGCTGCGTCACATCTATATTTTAATTGCGGTGATTACAAAATTTATCAGTCGAGCAATACTTACGCTTGGCGCTGTTATGGCGAAGGAGGGTGACGAGTACGAAAGACGTCGCACAGGCTGGACAACTGAACATGACTCAGATTGGTGCCCTCAAATCCTGCAGCAAAAATAAGGACGGGAAGGCGAACGCGAGCAATTAACCGCGGAGTGTATTTGTTAAGTATGAAGGAGAATAAGTATACCTCGAGAATTCAAAAGAAGAATGCTATAAGTACACTTTGCCTTGCAGCTGTCCATGGGGTACACTTGGCCTTGCAAAAAGACTTCGCTCTTAACTGCGGCTAAGCTATTTAGGTGCGTTAAAACCATTTGATTTCCTTCAGGCACGTGTTTGTTTAGAGGAAACATGTGGTATTTCTTTAGTATCACGCCACTCGCATGAGGTTGTGTGCCGTTTTCTTTTTCTATTGTAAAGACGCTGTAAAAGGCAACATCACTTGTTAGTTCCTTGTAATTTCTTAATGTCTCGTAATATCTCAGAGAAAGCTCTCGTTAGGATGGCAATCATTTAACAAGTGCAGGAATATTAAATTTCTGTTATTATTTATTTATTTACTTATTTATTCAGACTCTCAGCACAAGACAAGAAAGGAGTTGCGGTTACATTGCTGTCATCAAACGAAACATTGTAGATGTTTAAACAATTCAGTAGAAAGCAATGTGAAGGTACAGACTACATGATTAAACAATTCAATAGAAAGCAATCAAGATTGGAAGGCACAGCGCGTAAGCAAATATGAAACAATAAACAACATGAGTTACAATTAACAAGTTATAGCACTAGCTATATGGGTCTAAGAAAAAAGTAATGCGCCAAAACAACTGCAACTGACAAAGAGCTAACAATAAAACGTATTCTCAACCGGTTACATATAATTGGTAACAGCCTTTACAAAAGATTGTAAATCAGGAAATTCTACTATGTCTTGTGGCAAGTTGTTCCAATCGGCTATGCTTCGAACCAGGAACGATCTTTGGAATGATTCTGTTCTATAATTAAGTGGTTTAATATGTTTTGAATGCATTGTTTCGGGGTTAGCAGATCTCTGTAATGTGATGTGTTTTTCTAAGTCTACTTTATAGTCACTGCTTAATACGTGAACAAAGAATGTCAGCCTGTTAAGCTGCATTTTCTGCTTGACAGTCATGAGGCGAGCTCTATATCTAAGTTCGGTGACGGACTGGGTTCTAGCCTATGTGTTAACAATAAACCTCAAGGGCCTCTTTTGTACGCGGGCACATTTTAGTGTGTTTTGTTGAGTGTACGGCTCCCAAACATGACTTGCATAAGTCAGTACAGCAAGTAGTCATTTTTGGGCCATTGTTTTTACCTGTGGGGTGGCGTCGTGAAGTTTTCGTCGTAATGACCAAAGTTTACACATTTACTACGTTCTCTAAGCGTTGTGGGTTGCCGTTTAAAGAGATTGGCAGCCTTGGCCTACTTTTAAAGCCAAGCTTTCCTTGCACAGTCCCGTTGAAGTTGAGCACCGTGGGTGCTGCTCTCCTGCCGCTCGCGTGTGTGCGCCGGATTCCGTTACGCCGGAGACGCAGAAATGAAACGGCCGATGAGTTAACCTTACCACTGTCTTTTGCGCCATAATTTTATCTAGCTACATATCCGTTCAGACTTCTTGCTCCTAGAAACATCAGACACTTCTCTGGTGCCTAACATTGTGCACTCGCGAAAACTGGGCTTTTTCTTTTTTTCATTTCGACATAGGTTAACCTACGTCGAAATGAAGTGACCCATGTCAGCATATGTGAACCTATGTCGAAACTCTATGCTCCCTTTATTATTATGAACGCAAGCCGAACGCCTGCGCCGTGAGGATTTCCTGCCGGGGCCATCTTGTCGAGCGAGCGTTGAGAAACGACCTCCCACAACCGTCACAGGCTTTGGTGGAGGAATGGTTCTGCTTGGCTCTGCGCTTTCTGTGACAGTGGAATGCCTCGGATGCACACCGTATACCGTACGCGCCTCGTCAGCGACACGGCATGATGCGGAGCGTCGACAGCTTCCATTCCTCAAAGCACTTTGGCCTTTCGCAAAAAAAAAAAAAAAAGCCCGTAAATACTCGTATATCTCTCCGCCTGCTGCTGGTCTCGGCTGCATCTGATCGCTTATCTCGGAGGCATATCACCCTCCACGCGCATCG
The DNA here is from genome assembly GCF_023375885.2 of Dermacentor andersoni. Lineage (NCBI taxonomy): Eukaryota > Metazoa > Arthropoda > Arachnida > Ixodida > Ixodidae > Dermacentor > Dermacentor andersoni. The sequence goes on along the minus strand of NC_092821.1, from coordinate 78,378,905 downwards.
AATGACAGCGACGACAATGGCGACGTGCAGTCGCTGGCGGAACAGATCGTTGTCGGGTCATCTTCCCGGACCGGGCGCCTCCAATGCGGGCACTTTCGGCTCTTTGAAAAGAGGATCAGCGCCAGAAGGCGTGGGAAAACATGCGTCGTAGGGGTGGATGGGATTACATGCAGTGTGGCGAGGGTTGTCGGATTATCTCCATGTCACCCGCGAATCTGTGTGAAATCAGCTTCATCAAACCTAATGGATGCGCTGGCGCCAAGCCTGGCGTCTTTCCTAGATTTCTACTTCCATTTTTTTTTATTTCCAGCGACAGGTCTTCCGGTCCGCTTTATCGAGCTTTTGTGGCGTCTTTTTATTGATTTCGTCACGATGTGTATAATCTTCCCTTGGCATGTGAAAAGCTTGGACGAGACAATCGATCTTGCCGTCTTCGGATATTCAACACCGCTTCCGCAACGTCTAAGCCACGGAGTCCTCGTCATGCGGTCTTTATTGACGTCGTTCTGGATCTTATCGCAGTTCGTTTCGTAGACATCGCAGTTGACATGGATTGGCCAGCAGCTGATTTGTTTGGTGTCACGTAAGTTTTCATCTCTCTTTCTTAAACGTAGGTCCCTCACTTTCTTAATAACTTCATGCGATGTGGGTTTAGGAGCGGGACTTAACTAGGTTAATGCCACAGGTGATTTTAAAGGTAAGGCCCACACATGAGATTTCGCTTGCCCCCCCAAGCTCGAACGAAAGGAAACAAGTGGGATACACCGGATTCCCGTAGGTGCCGTGTGCATCCGGCGTTATAGACACCTCGTACATTTCCGCGACGCTGGTTCAACCTACGAACACCATCGGGTGCTATTGGAACACCCTGTTTTGAGTTTGACCGGCGCACGTGCGACAACAGTGGAAAGAAGGTAAGTCTCTGGCGAGTTTGTCTTCGATCTGCACGTAAACAGGGAATCAGTGATCTTTAAGCGCTCCTCTGCCCATTCAGCAAGCCATGGGCTATAGACACGCGTAGTTTGAGACGCCACAACGTAGTGGACTTGTATATACGCGCCGCCTCCGCGTCGTTGTCACCGTTATCATCACATCATCATCATCATCATCATCATCATCATCATCATCATCGCCACCACCACCATTATCATCATTGCCATCATCACCATCATGACTTTTTTTCTTCTTCTTTCCGTTCCTTCCCAGTCCCCTCTCTCCATGGCAGGGCGGGAGGCCAAAGTAAGCTAAGTGTAGTAAATAAAGTCATCCCTTTCTATTGCGGCGCCCTTCTCTGTTATGGCCGTAGATTTTGCTACTTTCAGTGACAGGACAAACAATTTCGTGCCCACAATGTTGCTATTTGAAACAACTGACGAAACGTACTGCGCGCCTGTTGACGCGGCGGACTTTTCTACATAACAACACGTAACCATTGGAAACAGCTCGTCCAGAACCTTTTTATTTTTCGACTAAAATATTTACACGCTGTGTCTCGGTACGTTTCAATGACCCTGATACTGTATTTTACAAGTTGTGTACGTGACGTGTCATTCTAACTGTTCTGTGTTTGCGCGTGCGTGTTTTTGTTTACACGGTTTTGGTAATATTTTGTTCGGCAGTACTTTGATGAGCACGGCGCAGACCCACTGCTAGTAGAGCATGCTAGACAAACCATCACTCGGTATTTCAGATGTTTTCCCGTCTACATGCGATGTAGAGTAACGGAGAGCGCGCGCGTTTCCAAATTCTACGCTAGGTGGTCTAGTTGAGTTTAGTTTCGGCTTCATAGCCATCGCTTAATGCAAACATTCTCACGCCGTAGTGACGGTGAAGAACACGGTAGCGAAACTGTGAGTCCCGAAACTAACTCTTTATTGGGCGAACTTCAGTCAATGATTCTATTTGCTATTCACGATTACATAACGTGATAGGGACCAAGGAGAAAAGCCGCTATTTGACGGCTTGAGTAAATCATTGGCCCCGCTTTTCTTTATTCCCTTGGTAGCCGCAGCAACGCTTCAACAACACCGTCAATAAATGAAAAAAAAAGGAAACATTGCCCAGAACAATAAAGAACAATTAAATGAAAAGTACCGTAGAAAAACCAAGTGACGCTGAAAGCAAGACTATAGCGGCGAGCGCAGTCGGTGATCGTCGAAGCGTGATTCTGCGGGTCTCACGCTCCGGCTATTCACACTTGACTCGCGGAAGGTCAGTCGCTGGCTCTCGCACAAGTTCTACAATGTGCAACACTATTCCCGTCACGTACGGACACTGAATACAAAATGTTCGGCCACTGCAGATACAACACAACACAACAGATAGAACCTACTACCATAATCGGGAGTGATTTGACGCATGCTGGCGCGCCATGCGGCGCGCAACAACGTTTCAGATCTGTTAGCCAGTGAAAAGCGATAAGTGGAAGAAGATAAAAAAAGTACACGTGTCAATATGTTATGACAAATGTATGGACACACTGACACATGGTGGAGGCATCGCGTACTCTGCTGCTATATACGTGCAACAAGAACGAGAACATCCCGAGAAGAACAAAGTCGTAGCGATACAAGAAACACTCAAGAACAAGTTCCCTCGAGTAACGCAAAAGCTGCGACACATTAACAACAAGTTCAAAATTGAAATACGCAAGCTAGAGCTCAAGCCCGACGCAGTTCGCATGAAAATTAGCGAAGAAACTCGTGGAAACCCCTGAAATATATATTACGCCATAATTTAAGAACCTCGTACAATTAACAAACGCGAAAACATCTGTGGTATCATGAACGTTATATTTAAACGGAATTCTGCCTTTCAGCTGTTGATTTGCGCGTTACTACTTCCGTTAGGAGAGCGGCGCCGGCGGGCGAGCGCGCATTTGAACATGGCGGCCTTAAGAACTCTGGCTGCGACATCGAACCCGCGACTTATTACAACGTCGCAACTTGAAGAACAGATGGATTTCACTGCATCTCAGGTGGGTGATGCAACACCGCACCACGAATTCAATAAGGCCGCCACGATCAACAACAACATGCTAAGCGCTACCGTGATCAACGAAACGACCGCAGAAGCCGGATGGGAGCGCGTTCTTTCCCTGAAGGAAAAGAAAAATCTCGCTCAGCAGCGCCGCTCCGCGCAAGAAAGCGCACTCCCATCAGGTCCGACTACCAACTCGTCCAAACCCATGGCGCATCGCGGGCACCCACGACTCAAGCGTCTTCCGCCGCTACCGAAGAGTGACCTGAAGGTGGTCAGCAGACCACACCAAGGGCTACCACTCAAGAATGTTACCAGTCAGGCACTGGCAAGAGCCGTCATGGAGGCGTGCGAGGACAGAACCACTGACAACAATTTTATTCTAAGAATCAAGTCAGGTTCGAACATTGCAGTGATATCCACCCCGAATCGCGATACGGCCAAGGTCATGCAAGCCATTAAATCCTTGAACATCAACGGACGACAACACCCGGTCAATGCGTACGTTACGGCAGGAGAAGACACGACGCGGGGAGTAATCCACGGGATAGAAGCACACACCCCTTCTGACGTGCTGCGATCGAACCTACGTATCCGAATGCAGGGACTGGAGTTGATCGACGCAAGAATGATGGGCGACTCACAAAGTGCCTTGCTCAACTTCTACGGCAGCTGAGTGCCAAGGTGTGTTTATTACTTCGGGGGAGAGAAACTCTGCACACCCTACCCAAATGCGGTTCAATTCTGCCGTACCTGTGGCACCGTGGGACACCGCACCGACGTATGTCCACAGCCCGACGTACAGGTGTGCCGCTCGTGCGGGGTGCGCGAGCCTGCCGATGGACACACGTGCACACCCAAATGCGCCATTTGTGGGAGTGATCATCCAACGGGTGACCGCCGATGTCCCAAAAGACTAAAGCCAGTCAGGCAGGTATCAAGACCACGGCCAAAGAAACCAACGAAGACCCAGCTACGGTGGTTCGCCACTGAAGACGAGGACTCCGAGCTGGAGTTCCTTCCGGCCATGGATCGTCGCAGCCGCTCCAGAACCCGCTCGCCGTCGCGGAGCCGATCTTGTTCCGGGCAGCCGGGCCAGAGGAGACGGTCGGCATCCCGACCCAAGGTGCCTCAGCAGCAAGATCCGACAAAAAAGAAGGAGGCCCCAAGAAGCAAGTCACCAGGGATCCTACTGGCATGCAGCACCCCACAAAATAATCATGTGAGCTGGGCGCAAGTCGCATCTCCCACTGCCAATGCTAAGAATACACCTACACCAATCACACAAAACCCAGAGTACAAGAAAATAGTAGAAGAAAACAAAATACTTCGAAACAGTTTAGCCGAGCTACGAGCCGAGTTTGAAGCTTTTAAGCGCACGGCAAACAACAGCACACCACAGCAACCCATACAAATTGCGGACCACACTTCCAAATCACCACCACAAACATCACTGCAACAAAGTACCGCCTCCAGCACTCATTCGTTAACGCTGCAACAGTTAGCACAAAACATGCAACTAATGTTCGCAGAGCTACACAAACTCAAACGAATGGTAGAGGATGTGCAAACAAAAGCCGCAGCCGTCCCCCGAAAGAGGGTCAGTCAAAGTCCGGGAGCTCCTACCAGGACACCGAAAGCTATAGAGCACACTGATAGCGACAGTAATATCCATGGATAATATGGCAAACAACACAAAGACCGGACACATTGAAATCTGGCAATGGAATTGCTGCACGCTACGCACTAAATTGGCTAATTTCACGCACTACATAGAATCGGCGCCAATCCCTCCTGACGTTATCTGTATTCAGGAAATAGGGAAACAAAATCAAAAACTCAAAGGCTACGAGCTTTATGCTCACCCTGACTACCCTCAAGTAGCCACCTTTGCCAAGAAGGATGTCGCGATTAGCGTAAATTATTTTTTCCGGGAACCTATTCAGCACCAGATAATCACGATTTGGCCGCAGAAAAGGGGCAAACCTAAAACAATGATTGTCAACGTTTATAGTTCTCCCAGAGAAAAACAGGCGGATTTTGAAAACGTGGTGGCCACCGCGGGGCGACTCGCTCAAGGTAGGGACAAATTATTACTGTTAGGCGACTTTAACGCTCAACATTCAAACTGGGGCTACAATAGAGTCAATCCCAAGGGCATATTGTTAGCAGACGTTGTAGAGCGCTACAGACTTTTCCAGCTAACTCAACCGGATCTCCCAAGGCGAATCGGGAACAGCGTGTCCCAGGACACTTCCCCCGACCTCACGTTCACCAACAACGAAAGTGAGACGCGATGGACGAACCTAGGTGAAAACCTAGGAAGTGATCACTATATCTTAAGCATATCGGTTAATGCAGCCAGGATTCGAAGAGCTATTGGCAAGGCAAGGCTATCCGACTGGACCAAATTTCGTGAAAAACAGAAAACAATCGGCAGCATAACAGACGTAGGAGAATGGGCCGAGCAGATCCGAGTTATTCACTCTAGGGTCACCAAAACAATTGAAACGACAACGGAGGCTCCAGCCGTGGATCGTCACCTGTTGCATCTCTGGGAAGCCCGGAGAGGCCTCACAAAAAGGTGGAAAAGGCAGAAGCTTATACGTAAACTCAGGATACGGATAGCTCAGCTAGCGCAGGAAGCTAACGAATACGCACAAAAGTTAAGCGACAGTAATTGGGTGTCAGTTCAGCGACTCGCTTCGGGGCACGTTGACTACAAAGAAAACATGGCGCATTCTTCGAATTATGATTGACCCGGGAGGAACAAAAACAGTCGCGAATCGCACACTCAAGATGCTTGAAAACGAGTTTGAAGGTCGGGAAGCTGACATGATAGACAAAATTAAAGAGATATACGTAGGAACTGTACCGACCGGGCAATCCACCAAACACGTTTACGAAGGTCAGGACCAACCGGAACTGGACGCCCCCATAACCTTTGAAGAGGTTTACGCAGCGGCACACTCCTTCAAGAAAAACACGACCCCAGGGGTAGATCAGGTCACGAACGCAATGATTCGCAATCGAAGTGACGACACGCTAAAGAGCTTGACCAAATTCTTTAACGACACGGTGTGGACAGAGGACGGCGTCCTTCCAAAAGAATGGAAGGAAGCAAAAATTATTCTTATTCCAAAACCAGGTAAGCCTCGTAACATCAACAACCTTCGACCCATCTCCCTAACGTCGTGCGCGGGGAAACTCTTTGAAAAGGTTGTGCAGGTCCGGCTCTCGAACCATATAGAGCTAAACAACATGTTCCCCTCCAACACGTTCGGTTTCCGACCCCACGTGTCAGCGCAGGACATTTTTCTACTACTAAAGCACGAGGTCCTGCACCCCAACAGAGGGTCGGAAGATAAATTTGTACTGGCATTGGACATCAAAAAGGCCTTCGACAGCATCTCCCACCACGCTATTCTGGAGGGACTGGAAGCGGTGAACTGCGGATCGCGAATTTATAACTACGCGTGCTCGTTCCTCAGGCATCGCACGGCCACAATCGGATTAGGCTCCACGAGGTCCGACACCTTCAACTGTCCCGACAGAGGTACCCCTCAGGGAGCTATACTCTCTCCACTGCTATTCAATGTAGGGATGAGAAAGCTAGCCCTGGAGCTAGATAAACACCCGAATCTCGGTTGTGCGATATATGCCGATGATATCACGTTCTCGGCTCACCAGGGGTCCTACGGGGACAAGCAAGAAACCCTTCAAAAGGCCATAGACGCAGTCGTGGAATACGCGAGGGCGGCGGACATGGCATGCGCACCCGAAAAATCGGAATTCATTCGGGTGCGTGCGAAGTACGCAAGAAAGAAGGACTGGGTGCCGCTCACTCTGACTCTCGACGGGGTGCCAATTCGTGAAGTGGAGACACTCAGAATATTGGGGATGTGGATACAGCAGAATGCTGGAACATCTCACACCCTACAAAAACTAAAGGCGGTCACAGGAAACGTGGCCAGAATGATAAGGAGAGTGGCAAGAAGCAGAGATGGCCTAACTGAGGGAGAGACCATCAGCCTGGTTCACGTATTCGTAATTAGCCGACTCACATACGCCCTTCCGTATCGGGCCTTGACAAACCTAGAGATGAAAGAAGCAAACGCAATAATAAGAAAAGCCTTCAAAGCCGCCCTTAGTCTTCCGGAATGCACTAGCACAGATAGATTCGAGGGACTGGGCCTGCACAATACTTTTGACGAGTACGCAGTCGCGACGTTATATGCCCAGAAAGAAAGACTTTGTTCTTCAACTCAGGGCAGGGAAGTATTGGCGAGGTTAGGCTTTCCCCTGAGACCCCAGTATTGTGGAGAGGAAACGGCACAGATAGACCGCAATGATCGATCGCACATCGCGGTGGCCCCAATTCCCAAAAACATGCACCCCAAGTACCATCCCGGACGACGCAGAGCAAGGGCAAAGACCCTTCACAAGCGTTTCGGCATGGGACCGGGGGTGTATTATACGGATGCCAGTCGAGCCAGCTCAGACACTTTCAGCATAGTCTCTACATGCAACAACAACATAACAACGGCATCCTTCAAAACCTCCTCGGCATGCGTGGCAGAGGCTGCAGCCATCGCCTTGGCTATTCAGAACGCCGAGCGCCAAACCAATTCGGCTGTCATATTATCCGACTCACAAGCGGCTTGCCGCCTGTTTTTACAAGGAACGGCACCCAAATCAATAATCAAGATTTTAGGCACTCAACTAGAGGGGCACCACACTATCGTCTGGTGTCCGGCACACGAGCGACTGGCAGGAAACGCTAGGGCAGACCGTATTGCTCGAGGTTTGAACGTCCGAGCAACGGCATGGCCTAGCGACGTCCTTCCACCGAATTCTCGTGACATCCTCCTACAGAAAAGGCAGGAGCGGAGACGTTTTGGACATCCTCACTCCGATTTAAACAGCGAACAGGAGAGGGACTGGCGTCGTATTCAGACGAATACATACCCCAACCTGCACCACCTACACAGAATACACCCCACGAGGTCCACTGACGAGTGCCCGTGGTGCACAGACACACCCACACTAAAACACATCACATGGGAGTGCCCCAGGAGGCCTCCGCACATAGACAGTCCCATATTACACCAACATCCACTAATGAGGAATATGCAGTGGGTGGCATGGCTTGCGTACGAGGGTCGGGAGAGCCAGTTGGCTCTTCTGGACCAAGCCCAGCGAGCCGCTCGTGCCAGTGGGGCCCTGGAATAGGGGCTCCAACCATCGTGCCTTATTTTATTTACATTGAATAAAGTTTTACTCTCTCTCTCTCTATGAAAGCAAGTTGCCGCGAAGACGACGAAGTCAAGCAGGAAAGGTCGAAACCCTTGCGAACTTCTCGATCACACTAGCCGGTCAATCCTTCCTAAGCATTCTTTGCCTTGAGGATTCATTTTTTTCTTCGCTCGACTGCCGGCCACCACGCAAGAAAAAAAAAAGAAGAGGAAAGCAATTTTCGTGCAGTATCATCGCGACGACTTCGTCCTAGGCAACCCGTTCGGAGCTCTCGAAATTCTATTACGCCCCGGAAATCCCCGGAGGCTTTCCTCGAGCAGCGTCGCAAAACCCCGAGCGCCGGAGGCTTTTTCGTTCAGCAATGCTCTGTCAGCTGCGCGGTAGCTAACAGATGAAGAAAGTGGTGACGTCGACAGAAAAAAAACACTTCAAAAATGTGCAGTAGTAAAGGCCTATTTCACAACAAGAAGTGATCAGAAGCTTTCGCCGTCATCTATATGAAACGATGAGCGCGAAGTACCCTCCCAATTTATGATGTGAGTGGAAAAAGTGACAATCAATTTGACTTGAGAAGAAAAACACAGCAAGGAAATAGCATAAAGACGGAGTTCTCTAACTCCTCGCGCGCGGTGGTTACCTTTTTGTTGTGCGCGAATATGTAGCGAAAGTCACAGGGACGTCACCAAAATCTATAAAGCGAGCCCGCGGGGCTAAGACGCAAGGACCCCGGGGGTGAAAGACAGAATGGCGTGCCCTCTTGCAATAGATGGCGATGTGCGGCACGCTATCACGGAGTGGACCGCTGTGTGTGTCCACTCTTAACGGGAGCGAGCATACGTCTCACAGGCACTCCGAGAGAAGGTTCCGGTTCCAGCTTGTCTTTTTCATAGAGTCTAGTCAAAACTATACTTTAGAACTTGAGTACAACTTCTGCTCGCTCTAGCTTTTGAATTTTTTAGATTAAGGGATTAGCGCGAAGCAGAGGATCGCAACACAAACACCGAGACGCAAGACCAGCCCTAATTTCGAACAGCTGAACTTTTGAAAAGAGAGAGGGCGAGTGCATCTAAACTAAACGAGCACGCGCAACATTATTGAACGGCGTATTTCGTTACATTATGACATTCGCTGTGGCTCATACTCATCAGCGTTAGTGTTTTCTCTGCCACATAAGGTGCTATATGCTCTTGCAAGTAACTCTAATTATATTGCACATGTAACATGCATACGTACGCATACTCAACTTGAGTGGTATCACCAGCCTCAAGAAATTGTTAAAGCGAAGCTCTTAGGCGCCCGTTCTTGCGGCCAACCTCGGCGTAGGCGTAACCGAGCGAGGTAGCGCAGCGAAGGATGAAAGAGGGAACGCGGAGAACCGCGGAGGATGAAATACGCGAGGAAGAAAGCGGGGGAGGAGGGTATGGCGAAAGCATAAGCAAAGCGTAGTATGGCGACGGTGGCTACGCGATGGCGCCGGAGCAGAGAGCTTCGTCTGGGAGGTCTGTCTGCGGCGGCTGCTCTGAATCGAGCTCACGCGCCACCCACGTGCTGCCTCTCGCGACCTCCAGATTAGCGAAGCAGTCGCACCACAGTTCCCTGAGTTTGCAACGTTCCGCATGAGCCAGATTGTCCGTGCCAGCCAATATATCACGAAATGAAAACACGTATACAGCTGTGCTCAATTTTCGCATTAGGCAGCATCGTAATCATTGGTGAAATTTTTCGTACCTATCTGAAAACAATTTTATTTGCGATAACAACTATATGGACACTCCAGGCGCATTTCTGCCGCCTCCGTCGCCGTAAGGTTCCGTATGAAGTCCAAGGGCGACAAAATCGTCACCGCACGCCGTATGCTTCATGTGCGAGTGAAAGCGTGCGAGGGTGAGTCGGTGAACGCCGCTCAATATTGCGTGTGCGAGCCAGGAAGGAGGGCCGGAAGCGCACCCTCTCCTATCGCGCGTGAGGCAGAGGGGTCAGAAGGGGGAGGAGGGGCATTCTTCTTCTGGCGGTTGCTAGGGTGCCTCGATGTCATCCTCGCCCGCCGTTCCGTACAGAGTGGACACAACCGCGGCGTCTACTACGGCGTTGGCCACGCGAATGACCACGCGAACGTTTGGTGCACGCCGTAGGGACGCGTTGCCGGCGCTCGGCTGTTTTGAAAGCGATCTGCGACGTGGCCAAACTGCGCTTCCGCGCGGGCCTCATCTTCAAAGCGATCGGCGATGTTTGGAGAGTGCACGTAGTGTCAGTAGCTTCGTATGCGCTGTATTTTCGACATTTAGTTCGCGTTGAAGCGAGAGATCCACGAAGGTCAATTTGATCGCTGCTGCCACCGCGATTTCTCGCTCCAGCATTTTGACAGAGAGTTTCCGCGCTCATAGAGAGAGATCTGTTCATGTTTACCTGTGCGCGCGTGACACCGGGGTTCTCAGTTTTGTTGAAACGCTTTGGCGGGCTAGTTGGTTTGAATCCATGATAGTATGTGTAAGCGCGACTGAATGACGACGTACAAAGAAACACGCACACAGAGACAGTGCGGTCTCCGTGTTTCTCTTTCTTTCTACGTCCTCGTTCAGTCGCGCTTACATATTCTATCATTGTTAATTTAGTTAGTGAGCTAATGTTTACAACTTCATATGGGCGATAAATCTATTATCGTTATTTCGTATAGCTATCTACTAATTTGCTACCGCAATCGGTGCTTCGTTTTTCGGCCGAAAGTGCGACTATTTTCCTTACCTTTCTTCGCAACCGCGCAAGAGAGAGAGAGAGAAAGAGAAACTAGCGCATAACACACAGGTGGCTCTTTGCCTGTATATATACAGATGTGTTCTCCGAGCAAAATTGCATTTTGTATATAGCGTACGAGTGTGTTCCCACTAGCTCATACGCACTGGCATGTGACGCAAAAGGGAACGCCTCGTATGTGAGCACGACGTCGAGCTTTGGAAGACCTACAGGAAGCAAAAGTAGGTGGCCTTCACGAAGAATATGTGATTCATGATCAATAAAAATCTATACAGAATAATTCGCCATATCGGGTATATATATGAATTCAATCACTGAAGGATATTTTATTCACCGTATACGGATTGAAATCCTACATCTATATATACCAAGCCACGCCTTTCGCACGAGCGCGTCCCATTCGATTCTTCGATCTCGTTTCCCGAGGCAGACGAGCGCAAAAACAATCTTTCGCTTTCGTTCGGGGACGATATAGAAAGTGAAGATAAAAACAAAAAGAACAGCGCTAAATATCCCTACCATGGCGGCAGGGTAAAAAGCAGACGACGTCCTCGCGAACGATGTCGTCTGCGTCGTACGAAGGGTCGCTCACGCCTGCGTTTTTTCCTTGGAGAGATCGGCCGCTCCGGGCCGGAACTGTAATTATTTGCGCCGGCGATATTCCCCAGGGAGGAAGGAACCCGAGAAAGATATTCGGAAGGGAGATATTTCCGCCCACGCGAGCCTACATCCCGCCTGGTGGCCTCCCCCCCCCCCCCCCCCCCCCCCCCCGTCTCCCGTATATATCGCCGCCATTGGCTGTCGCTTTACGCGTCGGCTGCTAGGGTGGTCACACGAGCAATGCTTAGCTTATGTATATATATAAATTTTACGTCTCCTCTGCTGCTTATCTTCTGGTATGAGACGTCGCTCTTCATTCCTTGACGTCTCTTCTGTTATTTTCCGTTTCTCGCAGCAAACTCCTCTTTTTCTTCCCTTCAGAGCTCTGGCCTTGATCGTGTAGAGATTTAGGGTTACCGTCCTTCGATGCCGGTTTCAATTTCGAGGTCTGTTTTCGCTCACGTTCCAAGTCACTCGAATAGCGTGGACTTTTCGTTTTAATTTTTTTTTCGCAAGGAGATTTTCTCACTGGACTTCTGAATTAGCGTGCACTTCTCTACCTTTTACGTGAATGGCAGTAACTGCTGGGGAAGATGGAACACAGAATCCAATATAAAAGGCAAGGGTGTCGAAGAATGAAAGAGGCGTCTCCGGCATCACCACTGGTCGCGTGCCCTCAAGCGCCGAAAAGAAACTTCGGGCTATGAAAGAATGATCGGACTTCCGCCCCCTCGGAGTGCGCGCGGGATGACGCTTTAAGGAGCGGCTGGTCTCTCAAGCGCCAAAAATATGGATTGCAACTGTGTGTGCACGGCTGCGAGGGGAAGGCTGGAACGGTAAAAACAAACACGTTCTCCAGCACTTAAACACATTTTCCTTGATAAGGAAGGTCAAAATACACTGAGTGTATATTTTTGGAAAAATTACGCAATTGTGTTTCCTGCAACTATTATTGCAGGCTAATCGAGAAAACTTCAGTGGCATGAAAACTATACGCGCTAGATTCGTAAATTTATAAGGGACTCTTAACTTTATTAGAATACCCCGGCTTTTAGGCACTTAAAAGACACGGGACTTTCTGGCAAATTGTGACTGAACACTGTGTGACATAGGATTCGATGGTGACACTGCGTAACACTAGGAACGCCTTTTCGGGCTGCGTGACAGTGCCCACAGAAACAGTTCATGTGTATCGTGTGTATGTGCGCGTGTGTGCGTAGTTTTTTTTTTCATTGCGCGTTTTCGTTTGTTATCTTTTTCTTCTCTCTCACCTATCGCATCCCTTTGCCCCTTCCCTAGTACAGGGTAGCAAACCGGAGATGATCTCTGGTTAACCTCCCTGTTTTTCATTTGCTTTTCTCTCTCTCTCTCTCTCAGGTGTTCTAAGGGCGACCTTATTTAACATTTCTCTTATTTAACCGGAGAAGTGCATTTCCACATCGGTTGAAATCTCTTTATATGCAGAGGACATTTATATATGGAGCTGTGGTCGCAACAGACGTGCGCTACGAGCAAGATCGCAGAAAGCTATCGATTCTCTTGATCAAGTTCTGCTTGCACGAAGTCTAACAACGTCACCACAAAAGTGTGCCGCCATTGCTATCGCTAGGCGTGGTTTCTTGCGCCGGACGTTAAAGGTTGCGCACTCTCCCACACTGCACGTGTCAAGTCACATGCTAGGCGTGGTGTCTTGCGCCGCACGTTAAAGATTGCGCACTCTCCCACACTGCACGCGTCAAGTCACATACTAGGCGTGGTGTCTTGCGCCGCACGTTAAAGGTTGCGCACTCTCCCACACTGCACGTGTCAAGTCACATGCTAGGCGTGGTGTCTTGCGCCGCACGTTAAAGGTTGCGCACTCTCCCACACTGCACGTGTCAAGTCACATACTAGGCGTGGTGTCTTGCGCCGCACGTTAAAGGTTGCGCACTCTCCCACACTGCACGTGTCAAGTCACATGCTAGGCGTGGTGTCTTGCGCCGCACGTTAAAGGTTGCGCACTCTCCCACACTGCACGTGTCAAGTCACATACTAGGCGTGGTGTCTTGCGCCGCACGTTAAAGGTTGCGCACTCTCCCACACTGTACGTGTCAAGTCACATGCTAGACGTGGTGTCTTGCGCCGTACGTTAAAGGTTGCGCACTCTCCCACACTGCACGTGTCAAGCCACATGTTTCTGGGCACGACAGTCGACAAGCTGATGACTTGCTCAGCCCACGTTCGAATATTAAAGGCAAAAAATTGGGCCATACGCGGGCATCTTCCGCATGCTATCAAACCACACTGGGGGATGCTCTGCAAATGCTCTGCTAAGCATTTATAGGATTCTTTGTGAAGCTGTACTACGATACAGGCTTGCTGTGCTACAGGGCATTTCCCACACCGACATAAAAGCACTCACTGGCGCGCAAGCAAAAGCCATGAGCGAGTGCGTAGGCCTACAGAAAAGCACATCAACTGTAGGAACCCTTACAGAAAGCAGACGCCTATCGGTTGCAGTCATTCGGAAGCAGGAGTTTCTACGAGTCCCCATGCACTTCGCTACCAGCGTGTCGGATCATCCGCTTGCTTCAGACAGCAGACCTGTGGTGCGGAGCTAGCTACCTCTGAACTATCAAAGCCTTTCTATGCCGACGAACCCGCCGTGGAAAATTCCCTCGTGCTCCATTGTAACTTTCGTGCCTGGGTTCACGAGCAAGAGAAATACATCCGGTCTAGCGCTGGCAAATTTTACCCTACAACATGTAAACTCCACTTACACGGCTCGCCGTCATATGTGCACTGTTGGCTCCGTTACGTGTATACAACATCTGTCATTGGTGTGTGAATTGCGCCTGCGACTGTTGCCATCGCTGCTACTCTCAGTCGCCGCACTTCAGCTGCACTGCGGGCAGGTTTTAAATACATCATAGGCGAGACAGCTGAGTCTTGGGTCATCTTCACCCACTCAAGAGCGGCCCTGCAGTCCCTAAAGCCGCCACGCGTGCAGGAACAACTCGTAATGGACATCCGACGCCAGTGCAATAAAGCCTGTGAACTGCATCACATCGTTGTGCTGCAGTGGTTACCAGCCCGCTGCGCAATACAAGCCAACGTCCAGGCTGACCGTGCTGCCAAATATCCACGCATGACTTCGAGAGAAATGGTCCAAATACCTTTCTAGATAAAAGACGCGGCGATGCTGGTATCAGCACGCACTTGGCGGCTGCAGCGATCCCTCTGGACATATGCAAGCTGCCAGTACGCAACCCTATACAGAATAGATCCATCGTGTGAATTTTACATGGCATGGGGCTATAATGGACGAGATCAATTATGCCTCCACCACATCAGACTGAACGTCGCTTACACGAACCCCTTCAAGTGCAAGATGCAACTGACGGACTCCCGAATCATAATCATCACCCATTAACTGAAATAGCATGTCAGTCTAAATGTCAGGCTAACATCTCCAGCCCCTCATTAAAGCTTGTTTCTGTCTCTCTCCCAACTGGGCCGTCGCCATCGGGATGGAATGTATAAAAACTTATGTACCCTGGTTCGGCTGGTATGTTAAAGACCGCGAAGCGGTCCAAAAGTTGTTGCGAGACCATCGACTACGGCGTATTTGATAGCTCTGTGTTTCTCCAGCGCTCGATTACTTTCAACCATTCAATAATTTTTATCACAAAGTCGCTGAGTCACGTATCTCGCGCACCATCTTTGACGCACACCGCCCACACGCGCTGCCGGAGGGTTACAATCAAGCGCTGCGCTTCGGGAATACAGGTAGGTGCGTTCGTCGGAAACTCGGTGAATATAAAAATGTGTGGCTTAATGTATCGTTTCGTGTGCCTACGTAGAGACACAGTGCGTGCGTAAAGGAGAGAGAGAGAGATGCGAGGAACGACAGGGACGTTGATTCGATGCGCGTGAATGATGCGCGTGATTCGATGCGCGTCCGGCCTGCTACCCTGTACTAGCGGAAGGGGATAGAGGGACGAAAACAGGAGTAACTTACCTTAGCAATGCGGACATCTAAGTAAAAAAATGGCTGTGGTTAGTTGTAGAAGTCTATTACAATTTGGGGAGCTAATCCTGTGTTACTCAACCTACCTTCGCACTCTATTACAGCGACCTTCGTTATCATTTAAAACCCCATCTGCATATTTCCATTAGCTACTGTTTAATGGTGCTTCAAAACAAGAATAAAAAGAATGATAAGCTGACTTGGGTCGCCAGATTATTTCTCTATTTGTCTAGAAGTGCACCAATTATAGACGACATTCTTGCGTAGAGAATTGCGACCGAAAGTGTCTCTGCTGCTCCTGAATTTAATCAGCCGTGGAAAAACGGACGAGTTGACGGGACTCCGTCGTAACTTCCGTAATTGCCGCTCTCCATGATTCACCCAGTGCTGATCAACCATGGTGCTTACATCACATGAGAAGTAACATAGTCTTCAATAGGTGGCACCACTCTGACATTGCAATTTCTTTACTTTCTCGCTAATGAAAGCTCTGTTGTCAGTGCGCATGACGGGTATGTTACTACGTAAGGCTGACTGTTCAATTTAGCCGAACCTAATGCTTTCCTTTACGGTTCTTTGCAAGGAATTTTAAATGATGTTTAGCTTTCCGTCGCAGACTTCGAGATCTTGTTTTGTTTTGCTGATGGCTTCCATGATTCTTACGTATCTTCGGTTCAGCAGCGTTTACAAATATGCGGAGGCGACATTTTTTCCTGAATTCTTCCAGTTACAGCAAGAGCAAATAACGGTAACAGGAGGACAAACCGATCCCCCTACATACTAGGCGTAATTGCCATTTCACTCCTATTTCTTAAATAAATCGCTACACACGAGTACAGTCCTTAACGCATTACCATGCTTGAGGGGATGTTGTTACTGTATCGTCCAGTCAGAAATGGAAAAAAGAATCGCTTATCTTTTCTCTCAAGTCTTGCAGTCAATGTGCTTTGAGCATATTTTAATGAAGTAAGAAATAAACACAGAAACGGGACACAGGCTAACTGTGTACTGAATAAGGATTTACCTACTCTGTAATAAAGAGCGCTTACTTAAAAAATGCCAAAAGCATCATACTAACAAGCTTAACGTTTTTTTAGTGAAGTTCATAGAGGCTTGCAATAAGTTTTGTTTCACAAATAAATCGACAGGTCATCGTATTTCTTTATTGAAGGGTATACATCTGGCTTTCTTGGTAGCATAGTTCAGTTGGAAATATTTACTCGTTCGGTTGTCTTTCTTGTATCAATCATTCTTTCGCGCTGCATGTGTTAAAGGTAGCGCAGAGTTTTGACAGATAGTGCCTGACAGCGACAAGGGGAACCAATTTTCTTCGCAATTTCTTGTTGATATGCATCGTAATAAAATGCGGATTGCAATGCTTATGACGCATGGCACTTCTACCATGCCAGCTACATCCAACCCGCGCCTCCGGCCTTCCAGAAAATTAAATTAGGCTATCGCACCCTCATCCTCCCGCTAAGCGACAACTCGTGTCACGTCATATTGGCACGTGCCTCAGGACAGCAGATCCGTCTGGTCGATTACGAAGAGACCCCATGAGTGCAGCTCATGAGAGAAGCTATACTCAGGCCGCGTAGAAGCGTTTCTGAGGGCTTACCCGCACGAAATATACCAGAAAGCTAACAGCAAAAGCAAAGACAAAGAGCTAAAAGTAACATGGCGATCCATACGACGGTGACAGAGCTGCAGACGCGAAAGATCAATTCTGTCGTCTGCTGCGCTGATGAACGGAACGTGCCTCGTACCGATGCTGTGCAAGGCTTCTCCCGCCAACGTACTACGTTCGTCGTCTGCAACCCGTGTCTGCGACTCATCGACAGTCATTTTCGTCTGCACGAAGCCCCGTCTGCCCTTAGGGTCTCTGGGCGAAGCTGATGCTTTACACGGAAATACCATTACGTCGTTAGGAAATAGATCATAATCCTGACCCTTTCATCGCGCACTTTCTTCACTAGACCACGCATCCAGCCCATCATCGTTAACCTTAGAGAAGTTAATGCAAGAAATAGAAAATTACTCGTGATTGTTCTGCAGTTGCGTAATATTGTTTTGAAAGAGCGGTCTGTCTAGTTGAGCACCCGCGCTCACTAAAACAGAACGACGTCATTACAATGTCCTCAAAACATCACGTTGAAGGAAGAAAGCATAGGCATTGAGGCAGCATTTCTGTAACGGAACTTCACTTTGTCTGCGCAGACTACAACGGCACTTCTTTAGCTTTATAGTTTAGCATGTAGCATTGCTGTGAATTGTTTCCACACCGAAAACGAGTCTCTTTGTAGAAGCGTCGGCTGCGGCGTGAAGCTGTTTGTGATAAGTTGTACGGTTGGAAGTAGATCGTCGACTCATGAAGCATAATATAGGATGCGCTGATTTTTCCTACAAATAACCAGTTTTAACAGTAGAGTACAAACAGAAAACAATTACAAGTGAAAAAGAAAGTGATAACCCCTCCCCTATCGAAAACAGGGGTGCAAGCGAAGCTTGGTATGCGCGGCTCTTCGTTGTCGTAAAGTCTCGGCTTTGCGCTCCCTAACGACGAGGTAGGCACGTCGACGGCGAGCCCTTTCTCGAGCAAGTTCCCGGCGGTGTTCATTAAACTCCGCCTGTTCCTCGGCCGAACGCCCAACGCGCCGCTCTCGCTCCCGCCGCCATTCCTTCAACGCAGCCTGCTCTTCGTCAAAACGAATCAAACGCGGCCTCCCCATTTGGCTTCCGGCTCTGACCTAGCGGGAAAGGGCGGCCGCGAGGCGAGCGAACACGTGTTCATACTCTTCCCCTCCTCCGGAAAGAAAGAAGCGTGCCTTGCGCTGCGTCTATTTCTGCACGCATATAAAACCTCGCTTTGAATGGCTCGTATGATGAGCCGACAGTGGCTGAACACTCCTTTGTCGGCTCGCGTGCGCGTCAGACGCTGGGATCATGTGCTCTCTCCGAGCGGTGTCAGCGGCCGCACGTTGTGGTTGTACTGTTTCTGCTGAGGACTACAAGGTTATTCAGCCCCAACTGCCAACTGGAAACGCTTGCAAAACTTAAAAAAAGAACATCACACGTACATTCGTATTGCAGACCAATCATGTTCTTACTCTGCAGTGGAGTGTATCTTCCGTACCTCTAAGTCCCTTTACAACACAGGACCACATAATGCGGTCATTTTCAAAGTGCGCGAAAGAGAGCCAGAACTCTTTTTCTCAAACAGTTGGCAATCCAGCGAAGTACTCATTGCAGAACGGCTGTAGCAGCGCGGCTGTAGGACAATGCTCAACGAAATGAGCGTTACACAGTCAAGGAAGTGTCATTGTGCCGTCGTCATCGTCATCATGCCGCCACCGCGAGGTGGTGCCGGAGTGGTCATGATGCCGTAGCATAGTCGTTGCGTCATTTCCTCATTGAAGATATCGTCGCTGTCATCATTCCGTCCACATTTTCGTAGTCATCATCGTTATTGTCACTGTGGTTTTACCGTCGTCGTCATGCCACTATATTGTCGCCGCCATCGTTGCCATGTTTCCTCGCCATGACTCCACGGCGAGCGATGGAATAAATAATTCTCAGCCTTCGCAAGCACCCGTGCGCCGCGCTTGTCGTCTCAGAGGCCACATGCGGATTTCTCGACAGCACCACTAGATGGCATAGCGTGTCCAGAAAGAAGCGCTATATAGAGAGGAGTTCGTTTGTCGCACGGCGTGTTTCTCGGAGCTCGCACGCACCAACCCACCATGCATTTTGGAGGCCACGCGCAGGCGCAGGACTGACGCTCTCGAGTGACTCCGAAGAGAAACGTGCCGAGTGCAGGAGACGTCTCAGCGCAGCAGGAGCAGCGTGTCAAAGCGATGTTGTTTATTTGATATTTAGCTCATTTGTTTTTTGGAGTCTTAGGTTAGCCGGGCAATCTTTATACATTACTTTTCATACTTTGCACTTTCTAAGGCTTTTTGCTTAGATATCAGTTGTTAACGACTAACTCTACTGGTTTCCACAAGTAGGGTTACTTTGTACTGCGCTTTGTTCGTACGAGATGATGGGGGAACCCCCGAGTGCTTTGTTCTGAGTGCTAGCGCCCTTACGCGTTGGAAGAAACAGGTGTTACCACTGACCTGCCAGCCGCGGAAGAAGACAACAAAGCAAAGTGCAAGGATTAGGCAGGAAGGAAGGGCATCGCGGCCGGGGGTGCAGCTTTCGTCGGCGAGAAGGAGGAAAATCGTCGCGTTGTCATTTTTGGGAATTTAAAAGATCCGTAAAGTAGAACCGGTGATAACGGAGAGGGTAGGTGCAAGTGAACGAGTCGAAGTTAGCGGGCTTCCGGAAAAACCGATTAGGGAGGTGATAGGGAAAGCCAAGGAACGTATGTGGGACACAACAGAGGAAAGACACCTAGTGGTGATGACGCGTAGAGTGATTTACGTAGTGCAAAGGACGAGGGGCCGGCATCGCAAATCAAATAGCTGAGAAAGCGCCTACTTGCCGAATGTTTCAAAGGAGGTATAAATCGCAGTGTGCACGGTGCCAGAAATGGACAGGCAGGGGTACGCATTTGAGAGGGCAGTGCTCGCATTAAACGAGGAAATTTGGACGCCAGCTAAGGCAATGAATGTTAACGTGATTGGCTTCAACCGACAAGTGCAGCGAGCAGGCCGCGAAGACGCTTTCGCGCGTGACGGGGTACATTTTAGCGAAAGTCCAGCAACAGCGGTTGTACGCCGATTCGCGGTGGGGGCTGTAGTATTTCTTAGGTGGGCCCCAAGCAATCAGGAAGAAAGATTAAGTATGGACAGCAGAATTAGACTGTAACGAGTTGGTAAAAGTAGCACAAAGGATTAGAATAGAGAAGGTAAAATTTGTTATATAAACATACAGCATGCTCGCAAGCAGGAAAGATGGCTGGAAAGTCGAACGCCGTTGAATGACGAAGTGATTAGCGTGCGCACGCCTTGACCGAAACGCATCCACGAGATTTGCAGTAGCCGCCTGCTATTGGCAAATTTGTGTGGGAAGGGTGCAGCAGAATTACTCGGTCAAGGAAAGGCGAAGCCGTAGGCATGCTAATTAGGCGAGGTCTGAAGTGGCAAAGGGTGAAATAGCCATGTAAGGAGCATTTATAGATTAGCGGCACATATTAAGGTGAAAAGACGTGGCTGGGAGTAGATTACATACATGAACAGGTAGTGATAGCAGATATAAAAATAAGGAATTGATTGATTGCATTAGAAGCGATTTAATGAGTTCAAGAAATCGGGCCAGGTGATATTAGCGGGAGATATGAACGAACACATGGGTGATTTAGACGGCTATACCGATTACAATGGTTCTTTAGTGCTGGCAATGTGTGATGAACAGAATCTTCTAGCAATTAATACGGAGACTAAGTGCGAGGGACAGTTAGCGTGGCAATGCGGAAACAGACAGTCATGCATATACTAAGCCTTAGTCTCTGATATGTTCTACGAACAACTAGACCAAATGATAATAGGCAAATGTGCATAAACTAGCAGTGGGTAGCGATCACAGATGTTGAACAGTAAAGCTTGAGAGAGGTACTAACGCGAAACATGAATCAATAACATCAGAATTTTTTTAAATCAGTGAAGAGCAAATAACAGAGATCGCAAAATACACAGAGAAGAAAATGGAGGCTTTTCTTAGAGCAGTCTAGGAATATAAGGAACTGGTAGACGTTATGCAGCAGGAAATAAGACAGACACTGCAAAATATTGTTGGAATGGAAAGAGGAAACCACGTAATGGGTGGAACAAGAAAATAAATAAAAGGGTATAGAAGAGCGTAAGCAGGCACCTAGGAATCATCATGAAGCGTAAAAGTTGGGATTACATGAAGATGAGGCGCTCCTTATATTAGAAAAATACCGAGAAAAGAAAAGGGTAGCGAGTGAGCATGCGCGAGAGAAAATTAAAGTGAACGTTTGGTGCATAACACTCGCAAAAGAGACAAAGACGCCCAAAAAAACATTCTGCAACCATATAAGACCACTCGGAGCTCCAGCTAAAAATTCTCAAACGTCTATAAGGAAGGAAGACAGTAACATCTATGAAGGAGACGATGCACTGCGGTACATCACAGATGTTATTAGGGATAACTTCGGCACGAAAGAAAGCTTAGTTCAGACTCAAGCTGATCCAGCATCAACAGCGAAGCCTGAGAGATCAAAATTTAGCATAGAAAGCCTTTATTGGAGAAAAGGCAGCAGAAAATGCTCCTTATAACATGGCAGCAGGACACGATGAAATCCCGGTGCAGTTAATCGAAAACATCGGTCCAAAGAGCAAGGCATTTCTGACTAATGCCATAGAGCAAGTGATTAGAATGAAGAAAATTCCGGTTGGATAGCGTGAAAGCCAGATGAACCTTATCTAAGGTGATAAGGCTAAGGACGAGCTCGTAGAGGCCAGTTACAGTAACATCGGTGATTTACAGAATGGTATTTACAGTTACAGTAACATCGGTGATTTACAGAATGGTCAGGTATTTTGCAAGGTATTAAATTAGAACTGTCGAAGTGCGTGGAGAAAAATTGTCTACTGAGGGAACTGCAGAATGGGTTCAGGTCACGCAGTCGCTTAGAGGGTAATATGTTGGTAATAAATCAGTGCATAGAGATTCCACTAGCCCGGAATAAACTTATATTAATAGAATTTCTAGATATTAAAGGAGCCTATGACACCGTAGGCAGGAAATTGTTACGGAAAATTCTTAAGTACGAATACATGGACGACGATTTCATGGTGCTGCTGATTATATATATATATATATATATATATATATATATATACAATCGTGTACTAGTTGTATGGGAAGGCTAAAAAGGTAATGAAATTGTGGGAATTCACAAAGGACTGAAACAAGGATGTCCTCGGTCTACATTCTTATTCGTGCTTTATGTTAAGGGCATAGAGACGACTGGAAAACAGCGAATTAGGGTCTGAAAATTAAAATAATTTATGGGTTCTTGATGCCAAAACCTCGATCTGATTATGAGGCACGCCGTAGTGGGGGACTCTGGAAGTTTGGACCACCTGGGGTTATTTAACGTGTACCTAAATCAAAGTAGACAGTTGTTTCCTCTCCCATTTCGCCCCCATCGAAATGCGGCCGCCATGGCCGGGATTCGATCCCGCGACCTCGTGCTTTGAAGCTGGACGCCATAGCCACTAAGATACATCGGCGGGTAATTAGAGTTTGATTTATCCTATATGCGCAATGGACGAATGGACGAGTGTACAATAACACACATCTGTACAATAACACACAGGGCGGTGCCTCGCTATTTGAGGCTCGAGCCGGTTTCCTAAGGACAAAAATATAACTCAGCAAACATTCGCGACTAGGTGAGGCATGTGTGTGCTGCAATGAAAATTCGGAGACCACTCAGAACATCCTGGAACTCGAAGGGGCTCACCCAATGAGAGCGGTAGGTAACGTACAACTTCCAGGAGGACTTGGATTTGAAGTGCACCAATGCATCAACCGGTCAGCAGTCGAGATAAGCAAAAGACGTTTAGAGTATTGCTGCAAAAAGTGGGGAAGAGATTGATGCGACCGGATCTCTTAGAGAGTCATAGCAAGCGGTACAAGGCAGATTTTGAAAAGAAAAAAAAAAACGATTAAGGAGTTGTACACGACAATGCTAGATAAATATGCATAGCATAACTGATTAAATGAGGCAGGCTAGTTGGCCAGGTGTCATCACCCTGTTTCAAAGAGGATGTCTATATATAGTCATTATCATTATCAAATGCGAAAGATGGGTTGCTACATAGCAGAAAGTAGTATCCCTATTCAGGGCAAGTATCATGTAAGTGTAGGTGTTACACGAGGTTACTCAATGAGTGTTTTCATAATTTGAAGCTGACCCTGCTTTATGTTCGCTGTCTTGTGGGGTGTCTTGCTGCTCTCTGTCAAATGCTACGACTCATTGCAGGTGGATGGGCCTCGTCAGGTATTTTGCCTTTTGCCCTTCTCCTGAGGTGTGCTGTAAAACTGATAAACTTTGAATAAAACTTCCCTTCAAAGGAGTCCCGCTTCAGCATACACCTCAGGCGCAAGTATTTCCAACGGTGGCAATACGTTGTGTGACAATATTGATTGAATGCTAAACACATTACCGTTGACAGTCATCGCGAGTTGGGTTCTGCCGATTTTTCTTTTTTGATCCACGTGCCTCGAATAGCAATTAAAATCACCCTCAAACTTGAGGTCAAAAAATGAATGGCCAAACAAACCCAAAATCGCAACATTGTCAATATTGAAGACAGATGTACTTCGTGTCCTAGCATGTTTGTTTCTTCCATTCGTGCCCCGCTCTTTTGCACTGTTACAAGTGCCTACACAACACGGCAACACTATTCAAAGCACGGAGCACTTGTTCGACCCGGCTACATGTGTGCCGCTGAACGTTTGCGATGGGTGCTTCTCTGTTCGCCGCCTTCCCCTCAGATTGTGCAAGGCCGGAGGCGAGGGAATTCGTTCCGCACCAGCCACCCCGTAACAAGGTTCGACACACGGACACACACGCACAATGGACACTCGGCTCCCTACCCCACGGCTTCCCATTTTCCGCCCAGTTTGCCGCCGTGAAAAGGGAAACGGTGGTGACCCGTTGGGAATAACCCGTCGTACCGTCGTCGTGCCTAAACCACCGAGGCGTGGCATCTATCGTAGGCCCTTCCAAGGTTAACGACCTCCCCATATGGAGCACCACGAGTTGGCCCCCCCAAAAAGGGCTCCCTGTAGTGCAAGTTTTCGAGACTTGGTCCCTTTTGCACCACCACGTTTAGGCCTATGGGGTACGTGGCGATCACGCAGCGCATATTAACTAACACGTGCTATGTTCAAAAAGAGTAAAAAAAGAAGTTAAAAGGCGATTCGACCTCCAGTTTAAGTCGATGAAATACGGTCTTCCTGAGAGAAATCGTGGTGAGAATGGGATGCACCAGCCATACCATTTGCTCTTAAACCCCCGCAGCGTCTCAAAACTACAGCGTCTGCGTGTTTCATCAGATTCGAAGATCCTCAACGACGCCTTCTCGATACGCTAGCTCTAGCATAAAAAGAATAGGAGAACGCTCGCCTTACCACCATTACAGCGACACGGCGGTCGTGCGGTGGTACTGCACAGTAGTACCAGCGATACCGCTACCACCGTTTCCACCGGCACGAATATCAGCAAGAGAACCAGTACCGGTGCCACAGGTACCAGATATAAGTTCACGATGGGCGCTCATTATTAGACTATATCTCCGAGATAGGACTGAGATCTCGTAGATCTCCGAGAAGGGACGACAAAAAGGCTGGAAACATACCCGATTTGGAAGAGTGCGGGCAACTCACGGAGGAAGACAACGTCTTAAAAAAAAAGCGAATAAGCTTACACGTGTAACCAGAATTGTGGTCATCGTAAGTTACACTATTTATATTATTGGTTCAGTTAGCAAATTATAGCAACGGAAATTTAAGCCACGGTCGACTAGTTCAACCGTATATTTTTTCATGATTGAATAAATAATCACTGCATGGGATGATGCAGTGATTAGATTAGAGCTATAGGATAGATTTGACTGACATGGAAATAATTGGAGGTCCGCTTTAGGGAACTTGTGGTGCAATGCACCTATTGCCGACTAATTATGAGTATCATCAGCATGACTGTGTTTTTTATATGATTCGTTTAAAAAACAGAAGTGCCGCTTTGAAATGTGCAGTGTGCGTTAAGACCACGTGGTTAAGACCGATTAAGCGTATGAAATAGGCTATTGTTTTTCTCGCCTCCAGACAGCGCTAAAAAGATCTGAAAACTGTAGCTTCTACCAATTAGCGCACACGCACTGATATTAGCACCTTCCTGAAGAGACTGCTACGCAATACTCTTTTAGATGAGCTTAGAATTGTTTACCCAAATAAGAGTGTCAATACAAGCAGCGTGATGAAAACATCGGCGTACCCACTCATATGTGAGAAGCTGGCGATCATGCCAAGCCACTGCCATTTTCGCCGGTATTGGAGCAGAACGGTAGGGAAGATGAGACTGACCGATTGGACTCAGTCATGGAGGACACGTGATTTAGTGAAGGGTCGGGTTGGGTCGCTCCGGCCAAACTGCCCAGAACGGGCTCGTACTGCGGGTTGGTGTCGTTCCGTCTCTTATCGCTCTTGACCAGTCATGAGAGTTGTGTCCGTTCTGTTTAATGTTGCGTGATGATCAATAGTTACGCAGGATTTGGTTCGGCTGTCTGTGAACAAAGACAGAACGTTTCGGTGACTATACATTTGCTGGGGGACCAATCTGGCAAGGGTTCTTATCACGGGGCACCGACCGTTATTGCCGGTAAGTCGTGCATTGCGAACGCGAAATCTGCCTTATAGACGAGGCGTGTAACAGATATTGGGCTCGCTGCCATGTCTCTTTTTGATTAGGCTTGCAGTACAAGCAAGTGTTATTCTGCCAGTGTGATAGAATAATACCTGTCCATGGCAGGTGAACCATTTTCCATCGCATCCAGACTTCGATGATCGGGGCAAGACGTATATATCGTGTGAGGAAACGATCGTCTCTGCTAACATCATGGTCACTCTTGATATTTGCAGTTGTTTCTTCCGAATTTAACGTCTTGAGAAAAAAAAATACTTGAAGCCAGGTTTAAGTGGCCTCGAAAAAAGACACGCATGCAGTACGACAGAGCAGCCTAAAATGCGTGACCATGTTTGCGGACAGCGTGGGCTCACTTGATTCTTACCAGGTTTAGGACAACACCCGTACTTCGAACTAGACTTATTGAAGTGTATGGCGTAAGCTCCCTAACGGATATTATTGTAAATGAGCGAACCCCTGCTTGTCGCTAAGGCTCTAGCGTACTGCATTTCGTTGCGCGCCCCTTTACCGCATGGCTTGGGCGAGACGCTCACCCTCTGCACAAGCTACCTTGACGAACAGTATACGGCACCGCGCCTATTAAGTGACACCACTTACGCATGCGCAGCGCCTCCACCTGCTGCCTTCGAGACTCGCGCAGGAGTGACCTTGACGAAAAAGAGGGCACAGGCCCCAAAAGGTGACCCTGCGACCCCCAATTTCCGCTAAATGTACTTTGGCGCACTAGGAACACCTATAGCGTGCACTTGCGCCCATAGCTTGCTCCTCCACGCTACTCACCGAGACCCCGATTCCCGCTGTAAAAAGAAACTTAAAGCGATTTAGAAAATTAACCAAAGCACTTTGGAAAGTATAAATGGCCCATTGCATTCCTCGTGATGTGTATTTTGTATATTAGGCACTTTCTTTAGCGTGTCTCGGAACGCTAATTGTCCTTTTGAGGCTCACCGAAATACCACGTCCGAACTCCCGTCTCAGTAGCCGCGTGATGCTTCAAAATAATGGTGTTGGTTTTTAAAGACCCGAAATTTTGAGCAAATTTCCACTTTTAGCAAGCGGATATACCATCTTTCAGTGCGCATTCACACGACCACGCAGAAGAACAGAAAGTAAGTGGGCCAAGTCGAGTCGGCAGTAATGCTTCGTCCAGCGCTCGTCTAGGCACACAGCCCCGTATAACAAGAAGCGACAGCGGCCGCCACCGCGAGTCATATCACGTGCTCGAGCCACGTGGCACAGAGAAAGCCGGAGGGGGCTGGGATCGAACTAACCTGCGGCAACATCATCGGTGCGCGCCCCAGAAAGCCATCGAATTTGTCACGCTGTCGCTGGGGCAAGGGCGACGCGAGGCGGTGTCCGATTTCACTACGTCGAAGAGGAATAGGGGGGCGGTTCCGACCCTGGTGACGTAAGTTACGGCGCAGGCGCGGGGTGCCTGCTCGAGCATGACAGCGGGCTTCCGTGCCGCGACATCTGTCGGTGCGTATACGCCGAGCCTAAAAGATGAATTTTAATGGTCACGCTTTGATTCTCCGCGCCGCGGTCCACCCGCTAGAGGCCGCTCCACCCAACTCCCTGGCGCCCTCTGCAGAGCAGGTTGCCAAGCACTGGGGTGTGCGGATTTGGTCCGGGACGTTGTATTCGTTCCGGGAATACACAAAAGGTGAGCGACAGATTTCAATCAATAAATTTAGTTGGTTAATTTAAGCTCCTATATATATATATTTTTTTTGTGCGACCGTTCGTTTTCTTTAACGTGCTTCCCGGGTTTTGTGCACCTTTACTTGTGGCACAGTCCAAGTTGCTTGCGTGATTTTGCTTGCTGAGAAAGGAAGCGAGGGGGTGACTTCTGGTAAATATATATAGCGTAACTGAAGATTATTGCTACACCTTAGCGTTTGGCTGAAGAACTACGCACCCCACGTGCGCGTTTTCGTCACTCTTATAACGTCGATAGAAAGCTGCTGGAACTGCGAAATAGTTGATTCAATTGAATGAGCAAATTGTTCTTTTATACTTACCCAAGAAACTATGAAACTTAGCAGAAAAATCTAAACAAGAGGGTAGTTGGAGAGGAAGATAGAGGCTTGTAGTGTTTAGCAGCGGCATAGAACAAGGCACGTCGATGAAGCCAACGTTTCAACAAGAGCACTTGTCTTCGTCATGGCTTCAGCGTTGTCTTCAACATTCTTTGTTCTACACCACTGCCCCTTAGCACGGAAATGAGCGAGAATAATAATGGGATTCGAGGGGCTCCATCCTTTCTTTTTGTGTGTGAGTGACGTACAAGCATGCCAAGAAACAGATCATCAAGCCAACGAGTATGCATGGAAAATTAATTGTTACTTTTAGTATTAGCAAGCATTAGTTGCCACAGCGCTTAGCCATCGCACTGCACGTGCAATGCTTCACCGGTCAAACTACCTTTGTTGAAAAAGTCGCTTGTGAGAAACATACTAGTTCTGGGCATGGCGTTTGCAACGGTAAAATTAATGCTTCGTCGGCTTCTGCAAGACAATAAGGACTGTTGTGCTGGCTGTGAAAGTGGAGACATCGCGTCAATGTGATGCCGGGACTCGGCTGCCATTATAGACGTCAGAATAGCCGGGCCCACCTGCATGTGCCCTCACACGAGAGCGTCTGGGGTCTCTGAAGCCTTACACCTTGTGGCGGCGTGATCCGGGAACAACGCCCTCCTCTTTTTCCGCAGCCACCGACCCCTGTGGAGAGTGCAGTACAGTGCTCCCGATGTACTGGCAATGGAAGTGTTTTCCACCGAATTGCGCAACGAAGCAACAAACGGTATTTCTAGTCTACCTGTCAAGCAACTGGAACAACTGCCGAAGGTATACGATGTGTACACAGGCTGTATCCTTTCGCAGTCGAATATCGTTCCGGACGCAGCGATCGTATGATGGGCGGGATTAGATTGAGTTAGGGGCGCAT